>NC_134234.1:280462941-280765971 GCF_965152275.1 Natator depressus
AGTCAATGAGGAAGTGAGGGGGCCTTGGTGGGAGGGGGTGGGTGTGTGTAAAGGGGGAAATGGGAACAGGGAATGGGGGTAAGGAAATTGGAATCATGTTTTGCTAAAGGGGGAGATGGGAACAGGGAATGGGAGTGGGGAAACTGGAATCCTGTTTGGCTAAAGGGGGAGATGGGAACAGGGACACAGGTGTAAGGCTCTGTGGTGTCAGAGCTGGGAAGGAGGATACTAAGGAAGGAAACTGGAATCATGCTTGCTGGAAGTTCACCCCAATAAACATCGAATTGTTTGCACCTTTGGACTTCGGGTATTGTTGCTCTCTGTTCATGCGAGAAGAACCAGGGAAGTGAGTGGGTGAAGGAATAAGCCCCCTAACATCTTGGTGCCGTGACTGACTCGGATGCATCGCATTGGATAGGTGAGTGGCAGCCTGTAAGTCCCCCTCCCCAACAGTCCGCGCAGCTGCTTGGAGGGGGTATCGCGAACTCTCGTGATGGTAGTTGCGGGTTCTGGCAAGCCAGGGTAAAGGATTTTTTGGATAAATGGATAAGGAAGAACCAGGACCCATACCAGGTGCAGGGGTCAACCTGGGATGAGATTAAAAAGGAAATGGAGGAAGTGTTAGGGGACTCAGAGGTATGGGGGGTGGCTGAGGAGCCCACCCTCCTTGGTATATGGGTAGTGGAAGAAGGTCCCTGCCCATGGGGACTGAATGCCTTCCAGGGAAAGGAGGCACTTCAGTCTGCTTGTGAGAGGTTTGAAGTAAGGGCAGCATTATGGGAAGTTGCCAGTAATCTTTCAAGTTTGGTGCTGCTTCAGCAAGGGCTGCTGAAGGGTTGTAAATTAGTTAGGGGTAGTGAAAGATGATTTGGCACAAAAGGGTTTATAGTCAAAAGCAGAGTTAACAGACCACCTTTAGAGACTGGATCTGGGACTTGGTCCTGGGGGAGTGGAGAGAAAGGAAAAAAAAAAAGTTTCAAAGTGCAACCTGCCTTTCCACACTCTTTTGTTTTTCTGAAGTTTTAATGGAGGGTACTTTGGATACTTATGTGAGATGTCAAGAAGGAGTTTTTGTTTAATGATCAAACCCAGTTATATAAATGTAACTGTATGTGCAACTCTGTGCAGTCACATTGGATGGAAGCTTGGTAATTTAAATTATCCAAGGGGGTCAGGTAGAGTGGCTACTCCCACCACTACGCTTCTGTCCCCAGAAGCCTTTACAGCTATTCTGAGGGAAAATGGGCCCTTTTCCCACAGAAATGGTCTATAGGGGACTGCTGCAGGCAGCAGGCAGAGAGAGAATCTGATCAAAATTATTTGACTTTTGGGTAATGTAATCAAAATCAATAAAGGATGTAAGGGGTTTCTATTGGAACTTAACTTGGCTGCCCCTGGTTGTGTCTAGTTGTACAAGATGGAAGTGTAATTGGGGTACAGTTGTGTAAAAAAGAGTAATCACAGTGCAAGGGATGTTAGGCAAAAGAGAATTTTGTGTGGTAAAAGGAAAAGGGGAGGAATGAAGGGAACACTGAGCCTTGGGGTGGCTCTGGGAGATCAGATTGTTGCTTTGATGGGTGCATGAAAACTCTGGGCATGGGGGAGGCAGTTACACCTTGTGTAAAATTAATTTGGCTAATATGATGTTATGGAGGTTAAACTATATGGAAGGAATTTGCATTTTCCCAGGACGTGTGCGGTGTATATTGGAGAAGGGGTAAAAGAAATGCAAATAAAACATGGTACTTCATTAAAATCCTAATAGGGCTCCAAAAGGGGTCACAATAGGTTGTGCTTTCTTTTTCAGATCTGTGTATTTTGGAGGAGGAGATGAAAGTGGAAAGTAATCAGAACTCTAGTGGAAGTGGAATGTTTCCCTTTTAAGACACTCTCTAAACTGCTAACAGCTTTGGATCCAAAAGCAAGCTAGTAAGCCTCTGTGTAAATGCAAATTACCTAGCTGATGGGCACAAAGGAGCTGCAAATAATGAATACATCTGGTCAGCAAACAGGCTACTAGAAGACTCAGATTAAGGCCCTCCAGGAAAGGGAGGTGAAAAAAACAAGTCAAGCCTGAAAATAAGGGGGACAGGTTAACCTTAAGGGGTGTGTATGTGTGTGTGTGTGTGTGTACAGTGCTAGAATCTGAAGCTGTGTCTCAGCTATTACCTGAGAATAAACTTAAAGCTTGGTACAGCAGAGAAACTATTGGAAACTTGGTCTGTTGTACAAGAGGGGAAACTGAGGTACACCACCTCATGAATTTCATAAATGACCAGTGAGTGAGGTAATTCACTAGCCTGACTATAGAACAAAATAAGGACAGCCTGGAGGTAATTCTTCTGTTTTTCCTGCAATTAGCAAGGAAATTTGTAAAAGAAAGTGGTATTATTATTAAGCAATAATCTGTCCCCACCAGGGGGGTGGAAATTGTTTCTTTTGTTTTTCAGACACTCTACAAGCAAGCTGGCGCCAGCGGGAAGAATAACCCAGAATACCATGGATCTGTGTTTTGTGTTTGTCTGTGGTGTTTGTCTTGTTGCTAGCATTGCTGTGTTTTAATGAACAGAAAATCTCATGACATGGGTGAGGGATGGCTTCAAAAGGCTGACCTTGGTGGGAAGATGTGTATGGGAATGCAAAATGCTCACCTAGGAGGCAAGCATCTGTGTAATAGCTACCGTGGTACCTGGAAAAGCCCTATGGAACTAATGAGAAGGGGAGGAGCTCACTGGGAATCAATGGAGGGGTGTGTAAAATAGTGTAAATCAACAGAAGATGTTTGGATGTGCCCCTCTCCTGTGACTATAGAGGAGCCTATGCAAGGGGTGGACAATTGGGTGTACTGTGTATAAGGTATTTTGCTGGGAATGTACATATTACTGGGGGCACAATTACACCAGCCCATAACCAAACTACACACATTTACATGCTGCTATCTGGACTTTGGTGCACAAATGGATCTGTGAATCTTATTGCTGTGAATAAGCCAGGGCATACTGCCTGATTCCATACCAAGTGGTCAAGCTGGTTTGGACAATATCCCATTTCTCTGTGAACATTCAATGGACTTATGATATGGACAAAAGCAAGCAAAACCTCCAGGGGCAGCTTGTTGCAACTGCCAGCAACTGGACACATCAGATCGTGACCCTGTCGAAGGAGGAGAGGCAGTGTTTTGGGGGTGTCTCGAATGTTGGACCATACTGCAGTGGTCAGGACTCAGTGTTGCTGTGGATTTTGTATTGTTAACTGTACTTGTGTTACGTTGCATAGGGAGATAACCTATAAGTAATGTAGTAAGCCCTCCAAACCCTGCAGTGTACTAGACAACCCGGACCCAACCTTCTCAGGCCCACTCTAATGGGAAGTCTGGAACACTAATTGGAATAGGTGTGGTATGTCCGTACGAGAGAAGGTGCAGGGCACTGTACTACACAAGGGGCAGTGGGACAGATGGAGCATCGACACCTTCCACCTTGATGCCTGGCCCCATCAGGAAATGTGTCGCCATATGTCCTATGCTTTTCCAGGGATACCTGGGCAGGAGGATCCCAAAAGAAAAAGAAAAAAAAGGGGTGGAGTGTTAGGATATAGATATTCAGGCCTGTCTGTAAAGGCCTGTACTTTAAGAATTTAGGGGTATTCTTATCACTTCGCTAGTTCTAGAAGTATAAAAGAAAGAATCAAAATCACTGTCTGCTGGTGTAAGGGCCCTCTCTTACTGTGACAGTCTGAGGCCCTGTGCTTAGGCTAAGGCCTTTGGCTAAGCAGCAGAGGCAGCCATAAGCTAGGAAGCGACAGGTCACATCCTCACATTCCAAACTAGTCACATTGAAAGAAGGTGCTATTGGGCTGTTAGGAATACAATCCTGTCCTGATAATGCCTATCACCTCCAGAGAAAGGGAAGTGCCTAGAAAATGTAAAAAGGAAACAGCATCCTGTCTGGCAAGAACTCACTTATCAATACTGGGATGTGAAATCCTCACTTCTGTATTGTTTTGTCATTATAGTTCCTACTTTGCTATTGTTTGTCTGTATAATCTCTGTCTGGTTCTGTGATTGTTCCTGTCTGCTGTATAATTAATTTTGCTGGGTGTAAACTAATTAAGGTGGTGGGATATAATTGGTTACATAATCATGTTACAATATGTTAGGATTGGTTAGTTAAATTTCAGGAAAATGATTGGTTAAGGTATAGCTAAGCAGAACTGAAGTTTTACTATATGATCTGTAGTCAATGAGGAAGTGAGGGGGCCTTGGTGGGAGGGGGTGGGTGTGTGTAAAGGGGGAAATGGGAACAGGGAATGGGGGTAAGGAAATTGGAATCATGTTTTGCTAAAGGGGGAGATGGGAACAGGGAATGGGAGTGGGGAAACTGGAATCCTGTTTGGCTAAAGGGGGAGATGGGAACAGGGACACAGGTGTAAGGCTCTGTGGTGTCAGAGCTGGGAAGGAGGATACTAAGGAAGGAAACTGGAATCATGCTTGCTGGAAGTTCACCCCAATAAACATCGAATTGTTTGCACCTTTGGACTTCGGGTATTGTTGCTCTCTGTTCATGCGAGAAGAACCAGGGAAGTGAGTGGGTGAAGGAATAAGCCCCCTAACATGTACTATACTTGATTTTTACATTTTTATTTCTAAGCCAAACTTCTTCAAACTTTCCAAAGATACTAGTTGCCAGTGGTCTAGGGCTGTGGTACATGTTGCATTTAATACACAAGCCACCTTTGCATTTGAGCAATTTGTTAAGGTGCAGAAAATATATATTTTTTTATTCTCAGGTAACTCAAAAATAACTAAACAGAATTTTGCCAGACATTTTTAAAAATCCCTTATTGCCCCAGGGCAATAATTTGGAAAAGTGCTTGGAGAGCAGAAGTTCATAATGAAAGTGACTTAACTCTAACTATGGCATTGCAGACAGCATTATAATTACATGATGTAGCACAACTACAGCATATCTTCAGTTGCAATCTGTCAAATTGGCAGGTTTTCCATGAACACGACCATGCATGAGATGAGTGGAGACTTGGGTAAGGCCTGAAGCTTGGATCCACAAAGGGACTTTCAGGCATCTTGAAAATCACCGTACTCCACAAAGCTGACTTAGGCATGCAGGCTCCCTATACAATGAATGGGGAGAGATAAGTGCCTAAAAATGACAGGTTTCAGAGTAGCAGCCGTGTTAGTCTGTATCCGCAAAAAGAAAAGGAGGACTTGTGGCACTTTAGAGACTAACAAATTTATTTGAGCGTAAGCTTTCGTGAGCTACAGCTCACTTCATCGGATGCATCCAATGAAGTGAGCTGTAGCTCACAAAAGCTTATGCTCAAATAAATTTGTTAGTCTCTAAAGTGCCACAAGTCCTCCTTTTCTTTTTGCCTAAAAATGTAATCCACAAAAGCCAGCCTGCTAAATAAGGATCTCCTAAGCTAGCCCATGGGAGATGCTGATGAGACCGGTGTGCCCAAAGCCCCATTCTTCTCATTGAGTTCAGTGCTGAAGATGGGGCTACAGGGAGATGCCTATCTCCGCCCATTCTTGATGCAGGATCGGGGCGCAGATGAGGACATTGTCGTCAATGCTTTGGCTACTCAACAAATGCCAGATTGGAACCCATGTGGAGAAATATGCCCCATCAGACTAGTGGGACATATTTAGACATTTGATGGGGACAAACTGTAAAGCTTTTAATGAACAGAAGCCATAAACTCTTTTTAACTTTCCCTACCAACAAGTTCTCATGTAGCTTAGAAAGAGTAGGATCATTTATACTTCTTTCTCATTTTCTTATATTGCCTTTTTGGTTACCTAGGGGTGGATAGTTCAATATAGAGCCAAGTGATTTCATACACAAAGTTACATGAAAACTCCTCTCTGTGGAAAAAACCAAAACAAAACAAAAAACCTCAGCTCTGAAAATGAGTGGAAGTAGTTTGGTTTAACCAGGATACCCAGCACCCTGACTGATTCTGCTGTGTCAGATTCAGCCATGGAGTGCAACAAGAGGAAGAAATGAAAAGGATCAGACCTAAAGCCTTCTACCTTCCCTTTAATAAGAACATAAGAACATAAGAATGGCCATATTGGGTCAGACCAAAGGTCCATCCAGCCCAGTATCCTGTCTACTGACAGTGGCCAATGCCAGGTGCCCCAGAGGGAATGAACCTAACAGGTAATGATCGAGTGATCTGTCTCCTGCCATCCATCTCCACTCTCTGACAGAGGCTAGGGACACCATTCCTTGCCCATCCTGGCTAATAGCCTTTAATGGACTTAACCTCCATGAATTTATCCATTTCTCTTTTAAACCCTGTTATAGTCCTAGGCTTCACAACCTCCTCAGGCAAGGAGTTCCATAGGTTGACTGTGCGCTGAGTGAAGAACTTCCTTTTATTTACCCATAAATTTAATTTGGTGGCCCCTAGTTCTTATATTATGGGAACAAGTAAATAACTTTTCCATATTCACTTTCTCCACACAACTCATGATTTTATGTACCTCTATCATATCCCCCCCCTTAGTCTCCTCTTTTCCAAGCTGAAAAGTCCTAGCATCTTTAATCTCTCCTCATATGGGAACCGTTCCAAACCCCTAATCATTTTAGTTGCCCTTTTCTAAACCTTTTCTAATGCCAGTATATCTTTTTGAGATGAGGGGACCACATCTGTACACAGTATTCAAGATGTGGGCGTACCATGGATTTATATAAGGGCAATAGATATTCTCTATCTTATTCTCTATCCCTTTTTTAATGATTCCTAACATCCAGTTTGCTTTGTTGACTGCTGCTGCACACTGCGTGGATTTCTTCAGAGAACTATCCACGATGACTTCAAGATCTTTCTCCTGATTAGTTGTAGCTAAATTAGCCCCCATCATAGTGTATCTATAGTTGGGGTTATTTTTTCCAATGTTCATTACTTTACATTTATCCACATTAAATTTCATTTGCCATTTGTTGCCCAATCATTCAGTTTTGTGAGATCTTTTTGAAGTTCTTCACTGTCTGCTTTGGTCTTGACTATCTTGAGCAGTTTAGTATCATCTGCAAACTTTGCCACCTCACTGTTTACACCTTTCTCCAGATCATTTATGAATAAGTTGAATAGGATTGGTCCTAGGACTGACCCTTGGGGAAAACCACTAGTTACCCCTCTCCATTCTGAAAATTTACCATTTATTCCTACCCTTTGTTCCCTGTCTTTTAACCAATTTTCAATCCATGAAAGGCTCTTCCCTCTTATCCCATGACAACTTAATTTACATAAGAGCCTTTGGTGAGGGTCCTTGTCAAAGGTGTTCTGGAAATCTAAGTACACTATGTCCACTGGATCCCCCTTGTACACATGTTTGCTGACCCCCTCAAAGAACTCTAATAGATTAGTAAGACATGATCTCCCTTTACAGAAACCATGTTGACTTTTGCCCAACAATATATGTCCTTCTATGTATCTGATAATTTTATTCTTTACTATTGTTTCAACTAATTTGCCCTTTACTGGCATTAGACTTACCGGTCTGTAATTGCCAGGATCACCTCTAGAGCCCTTTTAAATATTGGCATTCCATTAGCTATCTTCCAGTCATTGGGAACAGTAGCTGATTTAAAGGACAGGTTACAAACCATAGTTAATAGTTCCGCAATTTCACATTTGAGTTCTTTCAGAACTCTTGGGTTCTGGTCCCCGTGACTTGTTACTGTTAAGTTTCTCAATTAATTCCAAAACCTCCTCTAGTGACACTTCAGTCTGTGACAATTCCTCAGATTTGTCACCTACAAAAGACAGCTCAGTTTTGGGAATCTCCCTAACATCCTCAGTGATGAAGATTGAAGCAAAGAATTCATTTAGTTTCTCTGCGATTACTTTATCGTCTTTAAGTGCTCCTTTTGTATCTCGATTGTCCAGGGGCCCCACTGGTTGTTTAGCAGGCTTCCTGCTTCTGATGTACTTAAAAAAACATTTTATTACCTTTTGAGTTTTTGGCTAGCTGTTCTTCAAACTCCTTTTTGGCTTTTCTTATTACATTTTTACATTTAATGTAGCAGTCTTTATGCTCCTTTCTATTTATCTCGCTAGGATTTTACTTCCACTTTTTAAAAGATGCCTTTTTATCTCTCACTGTTTCTTTTACATGGTTGTTAAGCCACGGTGGCTCTTGTTTAGTTCTTTTACTGTGTTTTTTTTAATTTGGGGTATACATTTAAGTTGAGCCTCTATTATGGTATCTTTGAAAAGTGTCCATGCAGCTTGCAGGGATTTCACTCTAGTCACTGTACCTTTTAATTTCTGTTTAACTAACCTCCTCATTTTTGTATAGTTCCCCTTTCTGAAATTAAATGTCACAGTGTTGGGCTGTTGAGGTGTTCTTCCCACCACAGGAATGTTAAATGTTGTTATATTATGGTCACTATTTCCAAGCAGTTCTGTTATAGTTACCTCTTGGACCAGATCCTGTGCTTCACTCAGGATTAGATCGAGAGTTGCCTCTCCCATTGTGGGTTCCTATACCAGCTGCTCCAAGAAGCAGTCATTTAAAGTATCGAGAAATTTTGTCTCTGCATTTTGTCCTGAGGTGACATGTAGCCAGTCAGTAGGGGGATAATTGAAATAAATCCCCCACTATTATTGAGTTCTTTATTTTGATAGCCTCTCTAATCTCCCTTAACATTTCATCGTCACTATCACTGTCCTGGTCAGGTGGTCTGTAATAGATCCCTACTGTTATATTCTTCTTAGAGCATGGAATTACTATCCATAGAAATTCTATGGAGCAT
This sequence comes from Natator depressus, assembly GCF_965152275.1. NCBI lineage: Eukaryota > Metazoa > Chordata > Testudines > Cheloniidae > Natator > Natator depressus. The sequence goes on from NC_134234.1 coordinate 280,471,728, forward strand.
GTGGATTCATTTGAGATTTTTATTTCATTTGATTCTACATTTTATTTCACATATAGTGCCACTCCCCTCCCTCCAACCCCCCTCCGCACAACCTGTTCTGTACTTCCGATATATTTTGTATCCCGGAATGATTGAGTCCCATTGATTGTCCTCACTCCACCAGGTTTCTGTGTTGCCTATTATATCAATATCCTCCTTTAACATGAGGCACTCTAGTTCACCCTTATTTAGACTTCTAGCATTTGTGTACAAGCAGTTTAAAAACTTGTCACTGTTTATTTGTCTGCCCTTTTCTGGTGTGTCAGTTTCTTTATGTGAACGTTTCTCGGCTGATATGGCCCATACTTTCTCCTTTTCCATTCCCTCCTCCTGACTAAAACCTAGAGAATCTCTATCAATAGACTCCTCTGTCCAATCCACCTGCACTTCTGCAGCAATCGGCTTCCCCCCAGCTCTTAGTTTAAAAACTGCTCTACAACCTTTTTAATGTTAAGTGCCAGCAGCCTGGATCCTCTTTGGTTTAGGTGGAGCCCATCCTTCCAGTATAGGCTCCCCCATCCCAAAAGTTTCCCCAGTTCCTAATAAATCTAAACCCCTCCTCTCTACACCATCGTCTCATCCACGCATTGAGACTCTGAAGCTCTGCCTGCCTACCTGGCCCTGCACGTGGAACTGGAAGCATTTCTGAGAATGCCACCATAGAGGTCCGGGATTTCAGTCTCTTTCCTAGCAGCCTCAACAGATATCAGTATGTGACGAGATTGTGCCCATGATAGCCATCTCAATATGCTCTTGTGAGTATTAAAGTGCCTAGAAGTTGATAAACATTTGTTAGGAGCAACATGTCAGATATTTAAGCAGATGGAGCATCTGTTCCTAAAAGTCTATAAAGAAGGGTGGGCAGTTAATAAGGAGCTAATTAGTGATCCAACAAGAATGGGAAAGCTTACTGCCTGTAAAAGCAGAGAGTATTATGAGAAGCAAGTTATACAAATGGATGTTGAAACCTTTCAAAGGCTCTCTTCCTCTTTCTCATCGTTAGATTGTATTAGCCATCTGAAGGAAAGAATTCTCCATTCAAAAGACAGCAGCAAGTTAAGGTACAATGTTGGAAGCAAAAACACATGGCAGTAGATGTGGTGAATAATTGGATTTCATTAAATGAAATTAACTTTACAGTCACAATAAAATGGGAAATACTAAAGGTTATATTCATCTCTGTGAAAAATCCAGCTGTTTCAGGTTTGCAGAGAATCACCCAAGGTGCAGGCAATCAAAAGTGTCTGAAAATGTACTATAAAGCCCTAAAGTTCAGGTACAATGAACCATGAAAAAGAAGTAAAAATCTGCATATAAGGGTAAGTTGTAATCGTATTAAAATTACATCAGCTTTATGAATCTGTGTGTGCGTGAACAAGTGTACAGAATAGTTGCATTCCCTAAGGGCTGGGGGGAGCGGGGGCATTTCAAGGTCATATTCCTTTATTGCTATGGAATGTGACATATTAGTTAACTATTCTCCTTGTATTGTTAGCTTGCTATTCACTTTACCACTATTACTCTCCCTCATGCTCACTGTAATGATTGCAAGGAGAATATCAGCAACACTTTTTTCTTGTCTCCCTGCAGCCTCAACAATTGTAATCTCTTATGTGAATGTCTGTTGAACTGCAATGCTTTCGAGCACAGTCACCTCACACAGAGTTGTTTTTTATTAGGAATTCCAAAAATATGCCCAAAAGTATCACCCTCAGAGGCTTATTTATCTCAACTGGGACAGCAATGGCTTTTGGATCCCACCCTGACACTGTTGTGCTGTTCAAAATAAAATAGCATGAGATCGTTGCACTCTGAATATCTAAGCTATAGCATTGCTGCTGTGTTGCTAATTTGCATATATGTCAAACTTAATTAATATTAATTAGCCTGATTCGCATAGCATAACAATTAGTTTTGAGTGACTTCTTTCCTTCTAGAACAGTATTTCCTGTTTCACTTTGAAAAATGCCTAGAAGCTGTTTCTTTCACCAGCCAAAGAGCTTTCATTTATAACTAGGGCTGTCAATTAATCGCAGTTAAATCACACGATTAACTCAAAAAAATTAACTGTGATTACAAAAATTAATCGTGATTAATCACACTGGTAAACGATAGAATACCAATTGAAATTTATTAAAACATTTGGGAAGTTTTTCTACATTTTCAAATATATTGATTTGTATTACAACACAGAACACAAAGTGTAAAGTGGTCACTTCATATTATTTTTATTACAAATATTTGCTCTGTAAAAATGATAAACAAAAGAAATAGTATTTTTCAATTCACCTCATACAAGTATTGTAGTGCAATCTCGATCATGAAAGTGTAACTTACAAATGCAGATTTTTTGCTGTTGCATAACTGCACTCAAAACCAAAACCATGTAAAACTTTGCAGCCTACAAGTCCACTCAGTCCTACTTGTTCTTCAGCCAATCACTAAGAAAAAAAAGGTGTTTTACATATATATGAGATACAGCTGACTGCTTCTTATTTACGTCACCTGAAAGTGAGAACAGACGTTCTCATGACACTTTTGTAGCTGGCGTTGCAAGGTATTTATGTTCCAGGTATGCTAAACATTCATATGCCCCTTCATGCTTCAGCCACCATTTCGGAGGACATGCTTCCATGCTGATGATGTTCATTAAAAAATAGTGCACTAATTAAATTTGTGACTGAACTCCTTGGGGGAGAATAGTATGTCTCCTGTTCTGTTTTACCCACATTCTGCCATGTATTTCATGTCATAGCAGTCTCGGATGATGACCCAGCACATTTTCATTTTAAGAACACTTACAGATTTGACAAAACGCAAAGACGGTACCAATGTGAGATATCTAAAAATAGCTACAGCACTCGACCCAAGGTTTAAGAATATGAAGTGCTGTCCAAAATCTGAGAGGAACGAGGTGTGGAGCATGCTTTCAGAAGTCTTAAAAGAGCAACACTCAAATGCAGAAACTACAGAACCCGAACCACCAAAAAAAAAAAATCAACCTTCTGCATGTGGCATCTGACTCAGATGATGAAAATAAATACGCCTCAATCCGCTCTGCTTTGGATTGCTATTGAGCAGATCCTGTCATCAGCATGGGTGCATGTCCTATCAAATGGTAGTTGAAGCATGAAGGGACATATGAATTTTTAGTGCATCTGGCTCGTAAATATCTTGTGACACCAGTTACAACAGTGCCATGTGAACACCTGTTCTCACTTTCAGATGACTTTGTAAACAAGAAGTGGGCAGCATTATCTCCTGCAAATTGTAACCAAACTTATTTGTCTGAGCGATTGGCTGAAGTAGGACTGAGTGGACTTATAGGCTCTAAAGTTATATATTGTTTTATTTTTGAATGCAGTTATTTTTTGTACATAATTCAACATTTATAAGTTCAAGTTCCATGATAAAGAGATTGCACTGCAGTACTTGTATTAGATGAATTGAATTATACTATTTCTTTTGTTTTTTACAGTGCAAATATTTGTATTCAAAAATAAATAGAAAATGAGCACTGTACACTCTTTAATCTGTGTTGTAATTGAAATCAATATATTTGAAAATGTAGAAAACATCCAAAAATATTTAAATGAATGGTATTCTATTGTTTAACCATGCGATTAATTGTGATTACTTTTTAAAATCGCTTGACAGCCCTATTTATAACTATTCTGATCTCTGCATCTAGAAGAGTGAATACATTAATCAAGCTCAGAACTCCATTTGATTGATTTGTAACTCAGGTGGCATTGCCAACAAGGTTTTTACTGGTAACAAAGGATTGCACCTCTGCAGGAACATGAAATTACTTTAAATACATAGGAATGCACTGAGAATATGTTGTGATGGTGTTACACAGCCATGAAGTGACTATTGTCATTGACTCTAACCTTGCTTGGCTGCTGCATTAACCCATAATACATTCCAGCACTTCCTTTTTGTTTTCTCTGGTAGTATATGCTAGCCCTTTTTCTAGACAAATGTCATTGAAAAAACAGAACCAATAGAATTGAATTTGATTTTATGTATTGGTAGCATCTTTTCTCTATTATATCCCAGCATCCTAACGTGCTTTACAATAATAAGTTAGATACTGCTAATGTACTGATGTCAATCAGAGATTTCTAACTTTGGTCTTTGATTTTGTGACAGGGGCTGCTCAACTCATTACCCAGCTGTGCCTCCTTATGGCTAATCTAAGGAATTCCTGCGGTTACTCAGTCTATCTTTCCACTCACTCCATGGCCTCTCATGAACCTGGAGCTACAGAACTTTCCTCTTCATGGCTTAGCATTCCGGCCAAGTCACATTAAAGTTCTCCCTGCTTCAATGGTATCTTCAGAGTCTGCTTCCAGATGTCCCCAAATGGGCTATCCCTAGTGTGTCACTCCACCAGTGACCTTAGGGGAACCCTATACAGGGTTCCAGTCCAGGGACCTTTAACCCAGCAACTCTGGGCTTTCACTCTCCCACCTCTTACTTCTCCTTCCCTGAACTGCTTCCTACTCTGTCCTTACAACTTCCTGCTCTTCCCCCCGTATCAGGCAGTATGATTGCAGGTTTTCTCCCTGAAATCTACCAACTTTCTCTCTTTACCAATCCTGCCCAGCTCCTCCTCCAGCTGGACTTCATCAGCAATTAGGCTCTGGCACTCCCTGGGGTTCCTCCAGGTGCAGCCTAAGGTTAATTGGCTTAATTTACCCCTACAGGCCTTGTGTGGGGGTGAACACACCATCACAGATGTCCAAAACCTTGGCTTGTATTTCTCTTCTGTCTATAACTGTTTTTATTTCTGATGGGCTCACACAATAAGCAATTTGTATTCATCTCTCAAGGAGATGTGAGTACATGAATACTGTGAAAAATATTAATAGAGAAGAGTTATTTACCCTTTTCCACAGCACAAAAACCAGGGGTCACCCAATTAATAGACAGCAGCTTTAGCACAAATAAGAGGAAGTTCTTTTTCACACAATGCATAATTAACCTGTGGAACTCATTGCTATGGAATTTTATGATGGCCAAAAGTATAACTGGGTTTCAAAAAAGAACTAGATAAGTTCCTGAAGGACAGGTCCATCAATGACTATTAGCCAGGGTGGTCAGAGGTTTAACCCCATGTCCACGGTAACCCTAAACCTCTGACTGTTAGAAGTTGGGAGAGGAACACAGAGGTGGATCACTCCTACTGCCCTGTTCTGTACGCTTCCCCTGAAGCTCTAGCATTAGCCACTGTTGGACACAGGATACTGGGCTAGATGAACCATTGGTCTGACCCAGTATGGCAATTTTTACAGTTTCAAGCAAATGCATTTATTTTTGTTAGATATTTCACCTGAATGCAGAAATGTATACACAACCCTCAGACTCCTTGCAATTTGACAATACAGCCAACAGTATCATGACACTTAGATATTTTACGTGCAAACTAACACAGTAATGTTTATATATTCGGAAACAGCCTACACATAGCTTTGCATATTCAACTTGGACTTACGTGAGTGAATGGTGGTTAGAATGCTAATGTTTATTCCCCTACTCCTGAAATACGTCACAGGATCTATGACATCTCTCTGCATGGACATCAGAAATACATAAGAAGGACTTCTGCTTAGAGCCTCATCTAAATGACTGTGCCTCTAACATTGCAGTCCTCTACCTTTCCAGTAGCTTACTGTGAGACCCACTCTCTGTATGGGGCTTGAAGAGATGACCTGTGGTCAGAGACAAGTGCTAATAACTAAGCCAAAATGGTGCTCAGTTGTAGTTTACTGTATTATTGTTTTCTTTACAAATCTTGCCATTGCGATAGAAAGGACAAAATACTTTTCTCTTCACTATTGACTTTAGAATCAGAGTAACGTTTATAACAGAATGAGACTGAAATTTAGAGTAACTGATGTCCTGAACAAAAGTGGATGGGAATCTGGGAGGCAGCAACCATGAGTTGGTCGAGTTCAGGATCCTGACACAGGGAAGAAAGGTAAGCAGCAGAATATGGACCCTGGACTTCAGAAAAGCAGACTTCGACTCCCTCAGGGAACTGATGGGTAGGATCCCCTGGGGGAATAACATGAGGGGGAAAGGAGACAAGGAGAGCTGGCTGTATTTCAAAGAATCCCTATTGAGGTTACAGGGACAAACCATCCCGATGTGTCAAAAGAATAGTAAATATGGCAGGCGACCAGCTTGGCTTAACAGTGAAATCCTTGCGGATCTTAAACATAAAAAAGAAGCTTACAAGAAGTGGAAGATTGGACAAATGACCAGGGCAGAGTATAAAAATGCTGCTCGGGCATGTAGGAATGAAATCAGAAGGGCCAAATCGCACCTGGAGCTGCAGCTAGCAAGAGATGTTAAGAGTAACAAGAAGGGTTTCTTCAGGTATGTTGGCAACAAGAAGAAAGCCAAGGAAAGTGTGGGTCCCTTACTGAATGAGGGAGGCAAGCTAGTGACAGAGGATGTGGAAAAAGCTAATGTACTCAATGCTTTTTTTGCCTCTGTCTTCACGAACAAGGTCAGCTCCCAGACTGCTGCGCTGGGCAACACAGCATGAGGAGTAGGTGGCCAGCCCTCTGTGGAGAAAGAAGTGGTTCGGGACTATTTAGAAAAGCTGGATGTGCACAAGTCCATGGGGCCGGATGCGTTGCATCCGAGAGTGCTAAAGGAGTTGGAGGCTGTGATTGCAGAGCCATTGGCCATTATCTTTGAAAACTCATGGCGATCGGGGGAAGTCCCGGACGACTGGAAAAAGGCTAATATAGTGCCCATCTTTAAAAAAGGGAAGAAGGACGATCCTGGGAACTACAGGCCAGTCAGCCTCACCTCAGTCCCTGGAAAAATCATGGAGCAGGTCCTAAAGGAATCAATCCTGAAGCACTTACATGAGAGGAAAGTGATCAGGAACAGTCAGCATGGATTCACCAAGGGAAGGTCATGCTTGACGAATCTAATCGCCTTCTATGCTGAGATTACTGGTTCTGTGGATGAAGGGAAAGCAGTGGATGTATTGTTTCTTGACCTTAGCAAAGCTTTTGACACGGTCTCCCACAGTATTCTTGTCAGCAAGTTAAAGAAGTATGGGCTGGATGAATGCACTATAAGGTGGGTGGAAAGTTGGTTAGATTGTCGGGCTCAACGGGTAGTGATCAATGGCTCCATGTCTAGATGGCAGCCGGTATCAAGTGGAGCGCCCCAAGGGTCGGTCCTGGGGCCGGTTTTGTTCAATATCTTCATAAATGATCTGGAGGATGGTGTGGATTGCACTCTCAGCAAATTTGCGGATGATACTAAACTAGGAGTGATAGATATGGTGGCAGGTAGGGATAGGATACAGAGAGATCTAGACAAATTGGAGGATTGGGCCAAAAGAAATCTGATGAGGTTTAACAAGGATAAGTGCAGGGTCCTGCACTTAGGACGGAAGAATCCAATGCACCGCTACAGACTAGGGACCGAATGGCTAGGCAGCAGTTCTGCAGAAAAGGACGTAGGGGTGACGGTGGACGAGAAGCTGGATATGAGTCAACAGTGTGCCCTTGTTGCCAAGAAGGCCAATGGCATTTTGGGATGTATAAGTAGGGGCATAGCCAGCAGATCGAGGGACGTGATCATTCCCCTCTATTCGACATTGGTGAGGCCTCATCTGGAGTACTGTGTCCAGTTTTGGGCCCCACACTACAGGAAGGATGTGGAAAAATTGGAGAGAGTCCAGTGAAGGGCAACAAAAATGATTAGGGGTCTGGAACATATGAGTTATGAGGAGAGGCTGAGGGAACTGGGATTGTTTAGTCTACGGAAGAGAAGAATGAGGGGGGATTTGATAGCTGCTTTCAACCACCTGAGAGGTGGTTCCAAAGAGGATGGTTCTAGACTATTCTCAGTGGTAGAAGACGACAGGACAAGGAGTAATGGTCTTAAGTTGCAGTGGGGGAGGGTTAGGTTGGATATTAGGAAAAACTTTTTCACTAGGAGGGTGGTGAAACAGTGGAATGCGTTACCTAGGGAGGTGGTGGAATCTCCTTCCTTAGAAGTTTTTAAGGTCAGGCTTGACAAAGCCCTGGCTGGGATGATTTAATTGGGGATTGGTCCTGTTTTGAGCAGAGAGTTGGACTAGATCACCTCCTGAGGTCCCTTCCAACCCTGATATTCTATGATTCTATGAACGGGGGCATATTATACTTTAGTCTATCATTTGGCTGGCAATTCCTTCTTCTGGTTAACACACTATTATCACCTACTTTTCTGTGTGTCATAAACAGTGATAAAAATGGGCTCATCAATATATTTCATTGTGCTGAAGTTATTTTTTATTAAGCAGGACTCTCTCCCTCCCCCCAGTAAGACCAATCATCAAAAGAGAGGGAAAGTATTTTCTCAGGCAATCAGTTTTTATTATTCTCAAATACATTAACTAAAGAAGCACTTGCTGAAACATGCTGTGACACTGATTACAGTACAGCAAGGTTTGGGGGAGCCCTAGGAATGATGGCCATAGACACATGGTTATTAGAGTGAAAATTAGGTATATGAACAATCCTAGAATGAAAAGATGAGGAAGACACATCTGAAGCAAACATCTTATGGCCCTGCACAATGACAATGCCAAGAAGCACTCACCCCATAAGTAAAAAACAAAAGCCCTTCATTGCCTAATGGTTAATTGTTGTTGCTGCCCTGGATTTTTAGTTTAATTATTTGAAAACTAGTTAATTCTCAAGTAGATATTACATAGTCAATGGCTAACTTCTGTGTGACCATGAGGAGATGTGCACTGTTTCTTGAAGATCATAATGGGAAGCCAGACATGGGAGCATAAGTGCTGGAACTAGGAGTGCTGGGGGTACAGCATCATATACAGGGTTTACACTTGGCTCTCAGCACCTCCACTATACAAACTGTTCCAGCACCCCTGCATAGGGGTGTTAGAGATTCTAGGCAGAAGCTCAAGAATGAAGCAGAAAGAGGAAGACAATAAAAACTATAGTATCCTTCAAGCTATTCTATTTTAATGAAGTTCCTTGTCCAGTAGTAAAAGAAATTGACTCGTTTTGTTGTTCTGTGCCACTGTCGGAGAAAAATGGCTTCTTAGGGGTTGTTACAGGGAAAAAAGAGGGTTTCTTGTCTCTGGCAGGCAGACCGGGGATAAGACTGGGGAAAAGAAATTCCACTCTGTATTACCAGTAAGGCTTGTCAAACATTTTCTGCCAAAACTGTTTTTGATGGAAAATTAGGTTTTTAAAGAAGTTATAGCATTTTGGCTGACAGTATCTGCTTTTGGTGAAAATGTTTGACTTTGGCAAAAACCCAGATGTATTCAGTTTATTGACAAAAAGTATGTGGAAACTGGACAATTTCTTCAGAACTTTTTTTGAAAATACAGAAAATAAAACATTTTCAGCTGACATATTTTTAGATGGGCAGGGGTTTGACAAAAAGTTAAGACTTTCAGCAGAAAATACCAAAAAAGCAATTTTTTTTTCATATTTCTCAAAATTTTCCAAGAAAAAAGCTCCATTTTCTGACCAGCTATAATTACATACTAATGACCAAAATACAACCCACCTCAGAAAAGCTTCCTGAAATTGCTCACCACCCCCTAATGTTGGTTCCTCATCTCATTTTCAGTCTAGGTCTCCATTAAAGGTGTAAAACACAGGTGTTTGTTGCTCAGTACTAGCAAGAGACTGAACCTTATTTCCTAGCCCCAGTTATGTGACATGAGACAGGATTACAAAGATTAATTCCCTTATTGAGTGATTCTGGGGTGAAGGGAGGATTTGTTACCGGATCCCCGGGAAGGAAATTGTTACCGGATCCCAGGAAAACCTGGGAGCTGAGCCAAAGGAGGAGACAAACTGTTATGGAGCCAAAAAGCAGCTCTAGACAAGTCTGCTGGTGCTGTACAATGGGCTGGGAGTGTAAAATAATCCAATGGGAAGCACCATCTCCTGGCACATTGCTTTGAATCTGGGGTTCATTTTGTGGCAAGGAAGAAAGGAGCCATGTGTTAGGAGGTGTGACTCTTTCTGTAGATGGGAAAGCAAGCCTGGAGTGAGCAGTATAGATAGGGTTACCATATTTCAAGTTCCCAAATAGAAGACACTGCTGGGGAGAGGTAGGAGGAGCTGGAGGGGGGCATACAGTTAGGGGGTGCTGGATGGGGTACTTGAGGGGTGTTGGGGGTGTGTGTGTACTGGGAGAGGGTATTTGTGGGGGTACTGGACGGGTACCTGCAGCCTTGCACTCAAGGTGGGGGGCTGCATCGTGCTCTCTGAGATGGTGGTAGGGTGGCTGGTACAGGCCCAGGACCCAGCGCCAGCCTGTCAGTCAGCACCTTCCTGCGGACCTCTCCTACTCCCGAGCACAGGGAGCTGGGTCACTCCCATCCAGCCTCTGAGGCCCTGTGGCAGGGCAGGCAGCCTGGCCAAGAGGTGCTTGGAGGCTCCACTTACCTGGTGGGCCTGGTGGGGCCAGAGTTGGTGGGATCTGGAAGCTTCAGATTCAGGGGACGGAGAAATTGGGGTGTGGAGATGGCTCTTTCTGAGTTGCAATGTTTGGAGCAGAAAAATTCTGGACATTTTCTCTTATTTCAAAAATCCACCTGGATGGAGGGCAGAGGATGAAAAAAATAGGTCATGTTCATGAAAACCCAGACATATGCTAACCCTAAGTATAGAACACTGAGGCTAAGGAAAAACTCAAAACAACAGTACCCTGTCAAAGGAGGTAAAGAAAACTAGCCATCTTAGTGATGCCCATCAGGCTTTGACATCTTTTAGTGAACTGCGCATTCATCCTGAGCAATTATTAGAGCTTGCTTAATCATAGTATACCACTATTCTGGTAATGATGTGAAGATTTCTCTATAATCAAGAGATAGGAAAGGTTTGAAAAGGACACAAGACCCCAGCAAGCTTCATCTGGAATCCAATGTATTTCATACCTTCTGATAATTATTTCTGTAACCAAGTATTGAAGGTTTTGGTCAATCTTACCTTCCTACTTTGTGTTCTGAAACACCACTATACTGTTATATAGTAAAATAATAATGATAGAAACAAAGATGCACTTTATAGTTCCAAAGTGCTGTTAAAACACTAATGAACAAAAGAATGAATTAACAAAGCAGTTACATATTTTAACCCCCTGGCTGCGTATTCTGGGAGGAATGTGTTTAAAATACAGAATTGGGTTGTAAGAAGAGACCCTGAGTTCCGTTCTAGGCTCTGCCACAAACTTCCCGAATGATCTTGGTCAAATCACATACAGCCAGATTCCACCACTCTTACTCACATTGGGCTCAATCCAATGCCAATTTGAATCAATTTTGAAAACTCCCATTAACTTCTCAAGCAACTGGATTAGCCACATTAACTAACACTTTACTGTGTGACTGGAGCTGATTTACTGATTTTTTGGTTCACTCTATCTGTGAGTAATCTTAGACAAGGTCAAGATGTTAAACTAAGGAAACAGTAAATTAGATTGCTAAGAAGGAAACTCTTGTCCTTGATGGGATGTTTTGCACTGCTAGTGGGATGATTCTTACTATTGGAATGTTAATATCAATGTTTATAACCTATTTAGGGAGGATGGAGTGGGCAAAAGGGAAGGGGAGGAGGTACTCTATGTCAGAAATTGCATTACTTGTTTCTGAGTCACTAATAACTCAAAAGAAGATGATTCTGAATGCTTATGAATCAATGTCCTAACACATAAAGCACAAGATGAGGTATTAGCTGGCACAGTTGCTCTGTTGCTACAGACCACCAAATCACACTAGGAAACAGGAGGTCCAACTAGATGATCATGATGGTCACTTCTGGCCTTAAATCCTATGAGGATGACAACCTACTTACATACCTATCTATAATGTGTAGGGAAAAAAGCTGTGTGATTACAGGGGACTTCAATTTGAGAGGCGAGGTCTCATGTTGCCAGTGCTAAAATATCCTTGGAATTTCTAAACATTATAGATGACAATTTCCTAACTCAAAAGGTGTTTCAGCCAGCATGGGGGAATTAATTACAAGACTTTGTCTTATCAGATAAAGAGGAAGTGATCACAGAACTGAAAATTAGTGGTAGTTTGAGTACAAGTGATCATGAGTTGATTACTTTTATAATGTGCAAACAGAATAAAGTCCAGACCTGTAATATGTATTAGGGCTGCCAAACTATTAAAAAAAATAATCGTGAATAATCGTGTGATTAAAAAAAAATAATTGCGATTAATTTCACCATTAATTGCACTGTTAAACAATAATAGAATACCATTTATTTAAATATTTTGGATGTTTTCTACATTTTCAAATATATTGATTTCAATTGCAACACAGATTACAAAGTGTACAGTACTCACTATTTATTTTTGAATACAAATATTTGCACTGTAAAAAACAAAAGAAATAGTATATTTCAATTCATTTAATACAAGTACTGTAGTGCAATGTCTTTATCCTGAAATTTGAACTTACAAATGTTGAATTATGTACAAAAAAATAACTGCAGTCTAAAATAAAACAATGTAAAACTTTAGCACCTACAATTCCACTCAGTCCTACTTCTTATTCAGCCAATCGCTCAGACACACAAGTTTGGTTACATTTGCGGGAGATAATGGTGCCTGCATCTTGTTTACAATGTCACCTGAAAGTGAGAACAAATGTTCACATGGCACTGTTGTAACTGGCACGGCAAGATATTTACATGCCACGTTAGCTAAAGATTCATATGACCCTTCATGCTTCAACCATCATTCCAGAGGATATGCATCCATGCTGATGATGGGTTCTCCTTGATAACAATTCAATGCATGTTCATTTTCGTCATCTGAGTCAGATGCTACCGGTAGATGGTTGATTTTTTTTTTTTTGTGGTTCGCGTTCTGTAGTTTCTGCATCGGAGTGTTGCTCTTTTAAGACTTCTGAAAGCATGCTCCACACCTCATCCCTCTCAGATTTTGGATGGCACTTCATATTCTTAAACCTTGGGTCGAGTGCTGTAGCTATTTTTAGAAATGTCACAATATTACCTTCTTTGCGCTTTGTCAAATCTGCAGTGACAGTGTTCGTAAATCAAACAACTTGTCATCATCCGAGACTGCTATAACATGAAATATATGGCAGAATGTGGGTAAAACAGAGCAGGGGACATACAATTCTCCCCCCAAGGAGTTCAGGCACAAATTTATTTAACCCGTTATTTTTTTAACAAACCTCATCAGCATGGAACCATGTCCCCAGAATGGTGGCTGAAACATCAAGGAGCATACGAATGTTTAGCATATCTGGCATGTAAATACCTTGCAACGCCAGCTACACAAGTGCCATGCGAACACCTCACTTTCAGGTGACACTGTAAATAAGAAGCTGGCAGCAGTATCTCCCATAAATGTAAACAAACTTGTTTTTCTTAGCGATTGGCTGAAGAAGTAGTAGGACTGAGTGGACTTGTAGGCGCTAAAGTTTTACATTGTTTTGTTTTTGAGTGCAGTTTTGCAACAACAACAACAAAATCTACATTTGTAGGTTACACTTTCACGATAGAGATTGTATTACAATACTTGTATGAGGTGAATTGAAAAATACTATTTCTTTTGTTTATCAATTTTGCAGTGCAAATATTTGTAATAAGAAATAATATAAAGTGAGCACTGTACAATTTGTAGTCCGTATTGTAATAGAAATCAATATATTTGAAAATGTAGAAAAACATCCAAAATATTTAATAAATTTCAGTTAATATCCTATTGTTTAATAGTGCGATTAATCATGATTAATTTTTTTAACTGCAGTTAATTTTTTTGAGTTAATCACATGAGTTAACTGTGATTAATTGATAGCCCTAATATATATATATATATATATATATATATATATATATATATACTGGCTACTTTAATAGGGCCAATTTCACAGAGCTGGTAACAATTATGAGCCAAATCAGCTGAGAGGAAGAATTTAATTTTAAAAAAAAATGTGCTAATTGGGACTAATTTAAGAATATTTTACTAGATGCCCAAAAAGCCATAATCTCACAATTAAGAAAGAAGGTCATACGGATAAACAAAAGACGTGGTTTAGAGGGGGAATTGATAACAGCTATATCTAAATAAATAAATAAAACTAATGGAAGAAAGGGGAAGTTGATAGTAATGAATATAAATCAGAAGTCAGGAACTGCAGAAATTTGACAAGGAAAGCAAGGAGACACAAGGAGAAATCTATGGCCATCAGAGATAAGGACAATAAGGAGGAGTTTTTAAAATAGGAATAAAAATAATCCTGATAATGATATTGGTCCATTAGTCGATGATAATGGTAGAATTATCAATAATAATAATAATAATATAATCATAGAATCATAAAATATCAGGGTTGGAAGGGACCTCAGGAGGTCATCTAGTCCAACCCCCTGCTCAAAGCAGGACCGATCCCCAATTAAATCATCCCAGCCAGGGCTTTGTCAAGCCTGACCTTAAAAACTTCTAAGGAAGGAGATTCCACCACCTCCCTAGGTAATGCATTCCAGTGTTTCACCACCCTCCTAGTGAAAAAGTTTTTCCTAATATCCAACCTAAATCTCCCCCACTGCAACTTGAGACCATTACTCCTTGTTCTGTCATCTGCTACCACTGAGACCAGTCTAGAGCCATCCTCTTTGGAACCCCCTTTCAGGTAGTTGAAAGCAGCTATCAAATCTCCCCTCATTCTTCTCTTCCGTAGACTAAACATCCCCAGTTCCCTCAGCCTCTCCCCATAACTCATGTGTTCCAGTCCCCTAATCATTTTTGTTGCCCTCCGCTGGACTCTTTCCAATTTTTCCACATCCTTCCTGTAGTGTGGGGCCCAAAACTGGACACAGTACTCCAGATGAGGCCTCACCAGTGTCGAATAGAGGGGAACGATCACGTCCCTCTATCTGCTGGCAATGCCCCTACTTATACATCCCAAAATGCCATTGGCCTTCTTGGCAACAAGGGCACACTGTTGACTCATATCCAGCTTCTCGTCCACCGTCACCCCTACGTCCTTTTCTGCAGAACTGCTGCCTAGCCATTCGGTCCCTAGTCTGTAGCGGTGCACTGGATTCTTCTGTCCTAAGTGCAGGACTCTGCACTTGTCCTTGTTGAACTTCATCAGATTTCTTTTGGCCCAATCCTCCAATTTGTCTAGGTCCCTCTGTATCCTATCCCTACCCTCCAGCGTATTTACCTCTCCTCCTAGTTTAGTGTCATCTGCAAACTTGCTGAGGGTGCAATCCACACCATCCTCCAGATCATTAATGAAGATATTGAACAAAACTAGCCCAAGGACCGAACCTTGAGGCACTCCACTTGATACCGGCTGGCAACTAGACATGGAGACATTGATCACTACCCGTTGAACCTGACAATCTAGCCAGCTTTCTATCCACCTTATAGTCCATTCATCCAGCCCATACTTCTTTAACTTGCTGGCAAGAATACTGTGGGAGACCGTGTCAAAAGCTTTGCTAAAGTCAAGAAACAATACATCCGCTGCTTTCCCTTCATCCACAGAGCCAGTTATCTCATCATAGAAGGCAATTAGATTAGTCAGGCATGACTTGCCCTTGGTGAATCCATGCTGACTGTTCCTGATCACTTTCCTCTCATGTAAGTGCTTCAGGATTGATTCCTTTAGGACCTGCTCCATGATTTTTCCAGGGACTGAGGTGAGGCTGACTGGCCTGTAGTTCCCAGGATCCTCCTCCTTCCCTTTTTTAAAGATGGGCACTACATTAGCCTTTTTCCAGTCGTCCGGGACCTCCCCCGATCGCCATGAGTTTTCAAAGATAATGGCCAATGGCTCTGCAATCACAGCCTCCAACTCCTTTAGCACTCTCGGATGCAGCACATCCGGCCCCATGGACTTGTGCACATCCAGCTTTTCTAAATAGTCCCGAACCACTTCTTTCTCCACAGAGGGCTGGTCACCTACTCCCCATGCTGTGCTGCCCAGTGCAGTAGTCTGGGAGCTGACCTTGTTCATGAAGACAGAGGCAAAAAAAGCATTGAGTACATTAGCTTTTTCCACATCCTCTGTCACTAGCTTGCCTCCCTCATTCAGTAAGAGACCCACACTTTCCTTGGCTTTCTTCTTGTTGCCAACATACCTGAAGAAACCCTTCTTGTTACTCTTAACATCTCTTGCTAGCTGCAGCTCCAGGTGTGATTTGGCCTTCCTGATTTCACTCCTGCATGCCCGAGCAGCATTTTTATACTCTTTCCTGGTCATTTGTCCAATCTTCCACTTTTTGTAAGCTTCTTTTTTGTATTTAAGATCAGCAATATTTTCACTGTTAAGCCAAGTCGGTCGCCTGCCATATTTACTATTCTTTCTACACATCGGGATGGTTTGTCCCTATAACCTCAATAAGGATTCTTTAAAATACAGCCAGCTCTCCTGGACTCCTTTCCCCCTCATGTTATTCTCCCAGGGGATCTTGCCCATCAGCTCCCTGAAGGAGTCAAAGTCTGCTTTTCTGAAGTCCAAGGTCCATATTCTGCTGCTTTCCTTTCTTCCTTGTGTCAGGATCCTGAACTCGACCATCTGATGGTCACTGCCTCCCAGGTTCCCATCCACTTTTGCTTCCCCTACTAATTCTTCCTGGATTGTGAGCAGCAGGTCAAGAAGAGCTCTGCCCCTAGTTGTTTCCTCCAGTACTTGCACCAGGAAATTGTCCCCTACATTTTCCAAAAACTTCCTGGATTGTGTGTGCACTGCTGTATTGCTCTCCCAGCAGATATCAGGGTGATTGAAGTCTCCCATGAAAACCAGGGCATGCGATCTAGTAACTTCTGCGAGTTGCCGAAAGAAAGCCTCGTCCACCTCATCCCCCTGGTCCGGTGGTCTATAGCAGACTCCCACCACAACATCACCCTTGTTGCTCACACTTCTAAACTTAATCCAGAGACACTCAGGTTTTTCTGCAGTTTCATACTTGAGCTCTGAGCAGTCATACTGCTCTCTTACATACAATGCAACTCCCCAAGCCTTTTCTGCCCTGCCTGTCCTTCCTGAACAGCTTATATCCATCCATGACAGTACTCCAGTCATGTGAGTTATCCCACCAAGTCTCTGTTATTCCAATCACATCATAATTCCTTGACTTTGCCAGGACTTCCAGTTGCCCCTGCTTGTTTCCCAGGCTTCTTGCATTTGTGTATAGGCACTTGAGATAACCCGCTGATCGCCCCTCTTTCTCAGTATGGGGCAGGAGCCCTCCCCTCTCACGCACTCCTGCTCGTGCTTCCTCCCGGTATCCCACTTACCTCAGGGCTTTGGTCTCCTTCCCCTGGTGAACCTAGTTTAAAGCCCTCCTCACTAGGTTAGCCAGCCTGCTTGTGAAGATGCTCTTCCCTCTCTTCGTTAGGTGGAGCCCATCTCTGCCTAGCACTCCTCCTTCTTGGAACACCATCCCCTGGTCAAAGAATCCAAAGCCTTCTCTCCGACACCACCTGAGTAGCCATTCATTGACTTCCATGATTCGACGGTCTCTACCCAGGCCTTTTCTTTCCATGGGGAGGATGGACGAGAACACCACTTGCGCCTCAAACTCCTTTATCCTTCTTCCCAGAGCCACGTAGTCTGCAGTGATCCACTCAAGGTCATTCTTGGCAGTATCATTGGTGCCCACGTGGAGAAGCAGGAAGGGGTAGCGATCCGAGGGCTTGATGAGTCTCGACAGTCTCTCCATCACATCGCGAATCTTAGCTCCTGGCAAGCAGCAGACTTCTCGGTTTTCCCGGTCGGGGCGGCAGATAGATGACTCAGTCCCCCTGAGGAGGGAGTCCCCGACCACCACCACCCGCCTCCTTCTCTTGGGAGTGGTGGTCGTGGAACCCCCAACCCTAGGACAGTGCATCTCATGCCTTCCAATCGGTGGAGTCTCCTTCTGCTCCCTTCCCTCAGACGTATCATCTGGTCCACTCTCCGTATTAGTACCTGTGGAGAGAACATGAAAACGGTTACTTACCTGTACTGGCATTGCTGGTACATGGACATTCCCCTTTTTTCTTCTGGAGGTCACATGATGCTAAATTTCTTCACCGTCCTCCTGTCCCCGATGTGCAGCCTGCTCTGAATCTTCAGAACCTTGTGCCCGTAGAAGCATGTCCTGACGTCTGTCCAGGAAATCTTCAGTTTCTCTTATGCAACGCAGGCTCGATACCTGTTGCTCCAGACCTTGAACTTTCTCTTCCAATATGGAGACCAGCTTGCACTTTGTACAGACAAAGTCACTTCTGTCCTGTAGAAGAAAGACAAACATAGCACATCCAGTGCAGGTCACAACAGCTGAACACCCCCCATCTAACAATAGAGAAAAGGAAGAAGTGTTCAGTAAGGATTTTTGTTCTGTATTTGGGGAAAAACTGACGATATAGTTTCATCATATTGTCATAATTACACTCTTTCCATTCCACTGGTATCTCTGGAAGATGTTAAACAGCAGCAATTAAAGTTAGACATCTTTTAAAATCAGCAGGTCCAAGAGTTTTAAAAGAGTTGACTGAGGAGCTCACTGCATAGTTAATGCTAATTTTCAATAAGTCTTGGAGAACTGGGGAAGTTCCAGAAGACAGGGAGAAAGCTAAGGAGCCAATTTTTTTAAAAAAGGGTAAATAGGATGACTTGGGTAATTATAGGTCTGTCAGCCTGTCATCAATCCTGGGCAATATAATGGAGTGGCTGGACTTGATTAATAAAGAATGAAAGGAGAGTAATGTAAATAATTAAAACCAACCTGGATTTAGGGAAAAAAGATCCTGTAAAACTAACTTTTCTTTCTTTGACGAGATTACAAGATTGGCTGATAAAAGTAATAGTGGTAACATAATATATTTAGACTTCTGTAAGGTGCTTGATGTGATACCACATGATTTTTTTAAAAAAAACCTCAAACAATATAAAATTAACATGGTACATAAGAACAGCCATACTGGGTCACACCAGTGGTCCATCTAGCTTCTGACAGTGGCCAATGGCAGGTGCTTCAGAGGGAATGAACAGAACAAGCAATTATTGAGTGATCCATCCAGTGTCATCCACTCCCAGCTTCTGGCAAACAGAGGCTAGGGACACTCAAAGCATGGTGTTGCATCCCTCCCTATCATGGCTAAGAGCTATTGATGGATTTATCCTCCATGAACTTATCTAGTTCGTTTTTGAACCCTGTTATAGTTTTGGCCTTCACAATATTCCCTGCCAAAGAGTTCCACAGGTTGACTGTGCATTGTATGAAGTGGTACTATCTTTTCTTTATTTTAAACCTGCTGCCTATTAATTTTATTGGGTGACCCCTAATTCTTGTGTTATGTGAAGGAGTAAATAACACTTCCTTATTTACTTTCTCCACACCAGTCATGATTTTATAGACCTCTCTCATATCCCCTCTTCGTCGTCTCTTTTCCAAGCTGAAAAGTTCTAGTCTTTTTAGTATTTCCTCATATGAAAGCTATTCCATACCACTAATTTTTTTTCTTTTTCTTTTTCTTTTTTTTTTGGCCTTTCTCTGTATCTTTTCCAACTATAGTATATCTTTCTTGAGATGGGGTGACCAGAACTGCATGCAGCATTCAAGGTGTGGGCATACCATGGATTTATATACTGGCATTATGCTATTTTCTGTCTTATTATTTACCCCTTTCCCAATGGTTCCTAACATTCTGTTAGCTATTTTGATTGCCACTGTACACTGAGTGCGTATTTTCAGAGAACTATCCACAATGACTCAAAGATCTCTTTCTTGAGTGGTAACAAATAACTTAGACACCATCATTTTCTATGTATAGTTGGGATTATGTTTTCCAATGTGCATTACTTTGCATTTATCAACATTGAATTTCATCTGCCATTTTGTTCCCCAGTCACCCAGTTTTGTGAGATCCCTTTGTCACTCTTTGCAGTCTGCTTTGGACTTAAATATCTTGAGTAATTTTGTATTGTCTGCAAATTTTGCTAACTCACTGTTTACCCCCTTTTCCAGATCATTTATGAGTATGTTGAACAGCACTGGTCTCCGTACAGATGCCTGGGGGACACCTATATTTACCTACGTACATTCTGAAAACTGATAATTTATTCCTATCCTTTGTTTCCTATCTTGTAATCAGTTACTGATCCATGAGAGCACCTTCTCTCTTATCCCACCACTGTTTACTTTGCTTACAAGCCTTTAGTGATGGACTTTCAGAAAGCCTTTGAGAAGGTCCGAGTACATTATACCTACTGGATCACCCTTGTCCAAATGTGGGCTGACACCCTGAAGAATTAAAATAGATTGGTGAGGCGTGATTTCCCTTTACAAAAGTTGTGTTGATTCTTCCCCAACATATCATGTTCATCTGTGTATCTGATAATTCTGTTATTTACTATAGTTCCAACCAATTTGCCAGGTACTGAAATTAGTACCCTAAAATTACCACCCTATAATTGGCAGGATTGCATCTGGACCCTTTTTTAAAAATTGGTGTCACATTAGCTATCCTGCAGTCATCTGGTACAAAAGGTTGTTTAAGGGACAGGTTACTTACCACAATCAGTAGATTTTTCACATTTGCATTCCTTCAGAACTCTTGGGTGAATACCATCTGGTCCTGGTGACTTATCACTGCTTAATAAGCAGGTAGTGTTTTATAAAGACTTTATACAAGCGAAAATGACAAGACAAGTTGCAAGGCAGTGGAGAACCAGACCCTGTAACTGTCCAGAAAGTGGGGAGAGGAAATTTTTTGAATGACAGCCCATAAAATAGCAAGTACTTAAATGCCAAATTTACCACTAGAAGCTTGTTAAACACTATTGAAAGTAATGCTAATGCTCCTTTATTGGCCCATAATTTATTGTGCACAACTCTTACTGCTGCTGCCAATTAAAATATAAGCCAGTTTTTTAAAAACTCTCTCCAATTTTTGTTTTTGCAGTCAGTTGCAGATGCTCATTAATTGTGGGTGCAAGTGATAGCATTAGGCCTCTAGCTAATTGACTGCACACATCAGGTAGGTATATTCTAAAAGCACCCACTTTGCACTCACAGTTAAATTGCATTTGTAAAGTGAATGTCCATTTTGAGGCCCTTTTAAATATTTGACCCTATATCTTTCCAATGAGCTCACTTTATTTTTTAAAGAATTTTTTATAAAGCACAAAAGGCACATGTGTTTCTGTGGGTGACATATGTCTTCATGTTCACTAAAGTTTAGTCTGAAACAAAAGCTGACTTGAAAACAAGATTTTTAGCGTGTCTTCAGAGCAATATCTCTGTAAGGACGTTCATTTAATCTTTTCAATCACTTTATGCTGTGTAATAGAGTATGACATATATGGTAAACTGATTCAGCCCAACATAACTACCTTTAGTAATAGCAAGAGAAAAAACTTTCCATAGGAGTTTGAGGGGAGAGGAGACTCATTTATATGGTGGTTCTTCACTGTTTGTTTCAGGTACTGGATTCAGCATTAGATGATGGTCTTAAATAAATTGAGAGAGAGATGGGCAGTCTCAGGAAGTAGAGTTGTGCCTAATGATAATAGGTAAGTATAAAAATCAGATGCAGATCTATGTAGTGCCAATAGAAGCTACATTTATGGTCAAATACCTACCTGTTATGAGAGAGTGTGCTGGAGCAATCAGGTAGTTTTAAGATAAGTAAGTTCTTGTATAGACCTCCACAGTCCCAGAGAGAACCAGTGACCAACATAAAGCAATTGTATCTCCCGAGCCTTATATCTACCTCACTGACCTGCTTTTTAGATAAACTGGATGCACACAATATAAACGCGGTCACTGTCGAGTCACTTTGACTTTCTCTACCAGATCATTCCAGCAGATTGAGTTCTAGTCACACCCTAGCTCTCCTTAACCAGCTTTGCCAGTTTTTATTATGTGAGCACAGACAACAGGGAGGGGCATGGTATGAGTTCATACATTAGATTAGACTGAATAGCTATGTAACTAAGAGAAGATTATAGCATATGAACTGAGTTTACAAGATATTTAAATGGCACAACAATGTGGCAAGCACTAGAACTATGGTTTCTAAGGCTGCATCAGAGGATAAAGTTTTTGGAGCCTCTTTTCAGAATCCTTGGTATGCTGAGATGAAGTGAATAGTAAAGTTGGGAAGTACAATAAAAATATTACCATTCTGGAATGGGTTCCCATAGTTGAGAGTCTAATCATATTAGGGATTTGACAAGTGCTTGATCAGAAAATTTGGGAGTAATTCAAGAAATTAATAGGTAGACAATGGACTCAGAAAATTAATGATTAAACTTTTCAGAGGTGAAGCTACTTATAGGGATTCGCATTTGGAGAACTCATTGATCTGGTCTTCTGTGAGTGGTAGTATGTGATGCCGTGCAGTTATAATATAAAATTATCTTCCTTCATTGCATATCCCCTAGGCCCATATGTCCAATAATGCTCCTCAGTGTTGATAAAAGTATATATGGATGCATCCATGCAGAAAAGATCTTGGCGCTGTCATTGGAGAACTTCTCCAACCTGTCAGTTTAGAAAAAAGATTATCATTTGATCAGAATTACAAAGAAAATGTTGATCAACTTCTCTACAAACATTATTTTATGCTCAAAATTAGGCAATAAAAAAGAGAATGAAAAGTACTCACATTGCAATTAATAATCAACATATTTACAATATGATAAAACTTTGGGTATATGAAGAACACACATCATGTCCCACTCAAACCACGAACAATGTTCTTGTGGACCAAATGATCAAATACGAGGCGCTACATACCCTGTGGCTGGATTAAGTTCTGCAGCAGGCCCCTGAATTTCTGTGCTGTGCCACAGAAAATTCGACAACACACTGACATTTCTGCACAGCCACGAGTAATGTTCAGAAATGTAGGTTTGCATTGAACAAAATATATAAATGAATAACACAATCATTACAATGTCCCATGTGTTATATTGATATTAAATTCAATACACATCTCAGTTTCAGAATGTATTGAAATTAATTGACAATGTCACCAAATTTCAACTCACTGCATAATCTTGTATTGACAACACATAATTTCATGTAGACATTGTCATGAGGGGGAGGTGGCAATTTTTATTAAGTAAGGACAGTTGAGGCGTTTGGTCCTGGAGAAGGGCTGTGTCTCCCCTATTCCTTCCTATTGTGGGCAAAGGTGGGGGTGATTTAAAATTATTTGGTGGGACTTGAATAACTAGTTCCCCACTCCAGCAAACCTTTCTCAGCAGTGACATAGGTAATGCCATTTAAATGGCTATTATTATGTTTCAGAGTTAACATCCCATTGTGACAAAATGTCATAGTTCAAACTTATTTATAACTGTTCTTTAAAGCTGACTATACTCAGGAAAAAATGCTACACCCATTCCTATTGAACAATTACAAAACTGTAAGGAATAACCATTTAATTAGTTTAAAAATGAAAACTTATATTCTGAAAACAAATTCGGCATCAGTGAGGGGAGTGGGAAATTGAAGCCCAGGAGGTGTCCCAGATCCTGTCAACTGTTGATATTTCTTCTTTCTCTCTCTCTCTCTCTCTCTCTCTCTCTCTCTCAGCATTCCTAGTGAAACAAGTTCATGGCAAGAAAGCAATTAAGAATAAGCTCAATAAATATGATTTGATTAGTGTAGTAGAAAGAGAGAGCCTGAGACATCAGGCCTTGTATAAGGGGTCAGGTGTAAGGCCTTAGGCCTCAACTAAAGTCAGGCCCTGCTGATATAAAGCAAAGTTAGCAAGAGTCAAGCTATGAGCAAAAGTCAGGCCCTGTAACAAAAAACACCTCCTTGTAAGTTCACAGAACTTGGCAAGAACAGGACTGGTGTTGCAAAAGCACAAGCACTCCTAGGCACTAAGTATTCACATAAACACATTCCAGAAGGGTAGTGCCAGAACACCCCAATACAAGGTTATGGTCTAAAAACACTCTCCGAAGATGATACAAGGACATGCTAACCCCTCTTAAAGATAAGGTCAGGATGACAGGGTGATGAATAGAAATGTTTTGATTCAATCAACAGGTACAAGGTAAAGCGTGGTAACTAACCATGTCAGAGGCTCAGTACACAACTTGTTTGAATCAGTGTATAAAACGGGTATCAGAGAGGGAGTGTCTTTGGCCAGCCAAAGGGGGAATGGAAAGTCGCACCATTCATGGAGCTGAGTCCATTGTAACGGGCATACATGTCTTGGTAACCCCATGGAGTCTGCTGGATACTATTACCATGCTTCGTTGTCTGAGTGCCTTCGATACTGAAATGGGTATGTGGTCTTTTGGGGCAGTTTGATTGAGGTCTGTTTGCTGTGTCAGCTACCTGCGCAGAGCTGAGACAGCACACAGAAAGAACACACACACACACACAGCCAACTAACTAGAGATGGCATGATCCAATGCCAACTCCTATATAGTGAATTTCTCTACATTTCTGAAGCCATTGAGAGATACTGGCAAAGAGATTCCATCTGTGTGAACTAATGACCAACCAGGGAATAGAATTTTGGAGTCCTAAATATAATATTTAGCACAAGCACTTACCATTAGGAGTTATGTGAAAAGGAAAAAAAAAAGTTAAGGCCTTAGAGACTTAGATTACTTGAGCTAAGAGTGTAGTTGAGGGTTTAATGAAAAGAGTGAGAAAATGGGGAAATTTAGAGGTGGACCATTCTGCAAGGGTCATGGAGCCCCACTCTTGATCCAGAAGGATGTGCTGTGAGGGTGATATAATTGATGCCTGTTGGCAGGAATGGAGAAAAATAGTTTAGGAAAAAAGGATTAAAAAGTGTCATAGATAAGAGGAAAAGGTAGGTTCACTGTTGCATAAGGAATTCTTTTTTGATGTAATTGTAACTGAAAAGAGGAGAGAGATGATTTTATTGCAATGTAAAGAAAAAGAATAAGAAGAAATTCTTCTGTATAAAACTCAAGATAGTAAACGGGATCCCCACCTTGACCTGTCTCCAGTCCAATAGATGTGGTCATATTTTAGTTACATATGGACAAGGGTGTTAGTTTAGTCACCTCTCATTTTAGTGAGCTAGCATTACCAGACAGAAAGGCTTGACATGCCATTTAAGTGCGGGAAAGAGCGTGAGTGATTTTTCAGTCTGATTGACTGTTATCCTCTGTTGGAAAGGTCAGTGCTTTGGTTTATAGACTGAAGGTGAAGTTTGAGATGTTATTCCCAGATAGAGAAATCAGTGCTCAAATCTTAAACAAGGAGGGTAATCGCTACCTTTCCTTGGGGAGCCAAGTGGTTTTGCCCATTATATTTGATATGTTCTGCAAGTATTTTGTTCAATCCCTTTGTTTCTTTGACTGCACTAGAGAAAGAGGGGTGCTTAACACTATTTGATTTCAGCATCACTATCACTAGTGCACCAATAAATGCACATTCAGAGAAGACTTTCTTGTCTAGGAACACTGACACAGAGCACACCAGCTGCCCCTGCCACTCCAAGCTGTGTAGGGGGGCTAAAAGTAGGGTTGGGGGAAGAATTGGGCTTCCAGAACCTCTGGCTTCACACCAACTGCCTCTGCTACCGCAAGCTGGGTGGGGGGCAGAGGAGCTAGGCAGTGAAAAGCTATGGATCCCACTCATCCTTCAGCGTGGGCCAGGTGAACACCACTTTCACCCACGTGACCAGAATGGACAAAAATGTTTTCCGCACATGTACTACTAAAGTTTGGAAGGAGCAGCTCAGAACAGTGATATTCCACTTGCGTTTGGCTAGCTTGAATGGAGTACTTCAGGAATATTATTTCCTTGGTAAAGGTACTAAATATTGTGGTCCAGATGCTCAACTGGTGTAAACTAGCATAGCTAGATCAGCGAAGCAACACTGCTCTACCCTATCCAAGCATCTCGCCAAGGTATGTGTTTGATGCCCATGTTTCCGCTATTGGTTCTGAGGGTGTCGTAAGAGAGGGAGGGAAAGCATGCAGTGGTTAATATTTCTTTCACACAGCATTACAGCAGAAAATGGAATGTATTGAACACCAATAACAATGAAACCAACAGTAGTAAATACAATACGAAATACATGCACTGTACTGTGCAGGTTTCTATATGTTACAATGTAAAATCAATTTAGTTTTGGCAGAGATTTTTTAAGTGAAATCTCCTTCTTTCCTGACCCACATTGCATCAAATGATGGAACCACACTTCCCTTACAGTGCTGTATTTACGTGTTTCATTAGCTATAATCAATAGAGTAAAACCCATCCACATATTTGAACTAGATTAGTTTGACCAAGATTGCTAAAATGAAAGTGAACAGGTTTCTTGTGCTGCTTCTCTGCAAAATATTTGACATTCCATGTTTACCTTTGTCAGGGTTCCCCCACCACCACTCTGAACTCTGGGGTACAGATGTGGGGACCCTCATGAAAGACCCCCTAAGCTTATATTCTACCAGCTTATGTTAAAACTTTCCCAAGGCACAAATTCCTTTCCTTGGACGGTATTGCTGCCACCGCCAAGTGATTTACACAAAAATTCAGGGAAGGGTCACTTGGAATCCCTATCCCCCCAAAAATATTTCCCCAAGCCCCTTCACCCCCTTTCCTGGGGAGGCTTGAGAATAATATACCAACCAGTTGCCTTAGCAATGTGAGCACAGACCAGACCCTTTGTCTTCAGGACACTGAAATCAATCAGGTTCTTAAAAGAAGAACTTTATTTATAAAGAAAAAAATAAAAGAATCACACCTGCAAAATCAGGATGGAAGGCAACTTTACAGGGTTATAAAAAGATTTATAACACAGAGGATTCCCCTCTGGGTTCAGCTTCACGGTTACAAAAACAGGAATGAAACTACCTTTGTAGCATAGGAAATTCACAAGCCAAAACAAAAGATAACCAACGCATTTCCTTGCCCTGCTCACAGTTTCTGTGCTTTTAGATGGATTATTCCAGGTATATTTTCAGGAGATGTTGTACGTGCTTGGCTTCTCCCTCCGTCCGGAGATGGAACAACATACAGAGCAAAAAAACACAAATACTTCCCCCGCAGATTTGAAAGTATCTTCTTTCCTCATTGGTCCTTCTGGTCAGGTGCCAACTAGGTTATCTGAACTGCTTAACTCCTTACAGGTAAGGCAATCCAATACAGCTGCCAAGGAGGAATTTTATGCTACTGCATACATAAAGGTTGCTACGCTTCCCCCTATATTCATGACAATATTAATTTCTCTATTTTGCAATATTTCATCACATTCACTTCATGTATTGCAAATTATTGTTGATATATACATAAAAAGTTTAAATTTCCACAAATCAGACTGCAGTTACTTTTCCCCTTTCTTTCTATTTTTCACAATATTTATCTTTCCTAGTGGATATATATCATATCATGTGCTTCTAATTCCTTACAATGTGCTTTGTAGATAGCTAATCAATATAAATACTGACAGTTATTGATCAGAGGCTCCTTAACCCTTAAATCACTCTGTTTCCATAAAATATGGATTGTTTACCATTACTCTTTTATGTGTATTATAGCTGTCATGTCATTGAGTCTTAGCCTCTTATCTTTGCCATCTACAAGGGAAAAACACCCTATCCTCCCAACAGTGATGTTTTGTATCGCAATCAAAACACCATTTGTACATCTCATGATACTAATGGACTAATTTAATCAGACCAGCATACAGTAACGCCTCACTTAATGTTGTAGTTATGTTCCTGAAAAATGCTACTTCAAGCGAAACGATGTTAAGCGAATCCAATTTCCCCATAAGAATGAATGTACATGGGGTGGGGGTTAGGTTCCAGGGAATTTTTTTTTGCCAGACTATATATATATAGTCTGCACATATATATATATATATATATATATACACACACACACACACACACACACACAGTATAAGTTTTAAACAAACAATTTAATACTGTACACAGCAATGATGATTGTGAAGCTTGGTTGAGGTGGTGGTGGAAGAGGGTGTGATATTTCCCAGGGAATGCCTTACTGCTAAATGATGAACTAGCACTCGGCTGAGCTCTCAAGGGTTAACACGTTGTTGTTAATGTAGCCTCACACTCTACAAGGCAGCAGGAATGGAGGGAGGGGAGACAGCATGGCAGACAGAGACACACACCATGTATGGGAGAGAGAGAGATACGCATTGCCCCTTTAAGTACGCTGACCCCAGTCTAAGCACACTGCCTTTTTAAGTAGATCAGCAAGTTGAGAAAGCAGCTGCTGCCAGCAACCTACCTCTGTCATGAGCACTGTTGTGTCCCGCCCTGCTCTGTGGAGAAGGGGTACAGGAGCGGGGGGGAAGGAGCCAGGGAAGGGGGACACCCTGACATTAGTCCCTGTCTTCCCACCCCTGCACAGCAAGCAGGAGGCTCTGGAGAGCAGCTCCAAGGCAGAGGGAAGGAGCAGCACATGGCAATGGGGGGAGGGACAGCTGAACTGCCCAGCAATTGATAGCCTGCTGGGTGGCTGCCGCACAGGGAACTTAGGGGAGCGGGCAGCTGATGGGGGGCTGCCGGTCCACCCTGGATCCAAGCCCCCACCAAGTAGCTCCAACGGGCTGCTCTTCCTGCAAGCAGTGGACAAAGCAGGCGGCTGCCAAACGACGTTATAAGGGAGCATTGAGCAACTTTAAACGAGCATGTTCCCTAATTGATCAGCAACGTAACAATGAAACAACGTTAACAGGGATGACTTTAAGTGAGGTGTTACTGTACTTAATGGTGTACACCAGAGCGCTGACATAATTCTGTTCTAGAGGCCTTGATTTAAATTTCAAAAATGAATTCTTTCATCTTGATGGTCCTGTAATATTTCCAAAGCTTTAATAAAACTGATTTTCCCTGACATGGTGAAAATAACTGTATTAGTGAAACGGGACAGAAGAACCTCGGTAAATATCAGGTTGTTTGGTGAGTGAAAAGTCACTAACAGAGTTATCTTTAAAAAAAACCAACAACTGTAATAACTGCTACTAATGGGCAAAAGGTTTGGACGTTCATTTCAGCTCAAATTAGCAGCAGAAAGTTCATATACTTGTCCAGATCTTATCCAATCTATTCAACCATAATGAGTTAGCAAAATTAGGCCCCCAGGCCTTCCGTTCTGTCTGCATGAGTAGACTCTTATATCTGCACAGGTTCCCACTGAAGCCAATGGAGGGATCCCATGCAGATTTGCCCACATGTTTTTGTTTGCAGGATAGGTGGTGGTATAAATTATGCAGTATTTCCCCTTAGCTGGCAAACCTTGAAGACAGCTCATCTTGCAGCATTTGCTATTTGCGCTTCTAATCTCAGCACCCACACATAAAAATAATGGTAGGATGAAGATTTAACCATAACTTTTCAAACTTCCAAAAAGGATGATTGGGATTACTAATCCCTAGTAAGTGCAAAATCTCAAAAACCTCGTGATAAAAGTTCACTGAAAAAATATAGTTTGTTTTCCCTGGTACAATAAGGGAAGGAATTTTACATACGAGAAGATGACAAACTACTGACTGGAAAATTGTAGAAATAGCTTTCCCATCCCTCAATTATCATTTATTGCCATAAAAGGAAACAAGTTTCATAGTTCTGTCTGATAAGAACAGTGACAAAGATAAATTTCTGTTTGTATACAAATTCAAAATTAATCAAATTTTGATGCCTGGGGGGAAAGAATATCTCTAATCCTGTACAAACAACGTCAAGGAAACAAGAACAGTCATGGATCAAGCTTCTGATTTTAAAAAAAGGACGCTCCTGGGAAATTCTCAGATAATTTTTAAGCTCGTTTTCCATCTCTGTCCAAGTGTATGTACGGAAACCTGCTCATTGTTTGAGATGTGATCTGCTGTGGCCTTTCTTTCTTGATGCAAAATAGTTCCATCCTTCCATCCCTGATCATTTTGTAATACAAAGTTTAAAAAAAAATAGCAAATCAAACTTCTGCCATAAGACTTGCATTTAAAATATTTACTCTAATATAAAATTACCTGAGCTTTTCCTAGAACTATTTGGAAATTCATTACGTTTACAACAGTCATTTGACATGGAAATTACTTTTAACCCCTGAAGAGACTGTTAACCATAGTCATGTATTTCATGGTCCATACTTGTCCTGTTTCAATGAAGAACTTGGAATCTGTAAAACACTATCTCATTGACAAGGCCTGGGCATGGGGTTCAGAGATTCTTTGTTGTCTGTTTTCTTTACTTTAGCCTACAGAGAGGCTGACAATGCAAGCATTGCTTTGTTAATTGAACATTAGATTAAGTGGACTGGCATATTTATTGACTGGATTTAAGCAAATAAGTGGAAGAAGTAATTGCCATCATAAGCACCGCAACAAATCCGCTTTACATTTTAATTGAATGTGTTTGTATGGGTGCTTAATCCTTAGAACTGTTACACCCTACTGTAGCTAACAGTGAATGGGAGGCATAAAGTGTTTCTCTAATAGTGTGTCATCAGCATTTTCTTTTTTAGCTTTGGAAAAAATGGTTTGGATAGATTGATTCTTTTGGAAATATTGTGGTTAATATTTTGTGAGATGATCACCTACTGTATTTCCTAGGAAGAATACTGCAACACCATTGCTCCTAATAAAAATGTTTATATGAGAAGCCTAGCAAATTTAAGTAATCATTGCAATAAGGGGAAGCCATATATATAATCAATAAATGTATTCATCTGTACGCATTTTTATAAACTGATCTGCTCTAATGTTTTCCCTTTACTTTGCATGAATAACATACCTGTCAAGTCTATTAGAATTAGTGCAAACAAGTAAGTTGTAGTTGGGCTTTTTTCTTTAAAAGATTGTGACCAATAGATAAATCATGTAATGCTTTCACTGATGGGATAAAATCATTAAACTGGGAAAGCTAGAGGCATTTATTTACTTATTCTTTGACAAGATCGTTTGCTTCATCTTGCATAGCTTCCCATAGGAATTGCTGCTGGCTGCAAAAATTATTTAGATCTTTTGGCAAGACAAAAAGCAGAGTTTTGTTAAAGTACTATTTAGAATATATTTACATTTCTCTATGGAATAAATCTCACCTTTAAACACCAGGATACAAGACTCACTTTCGTGAAAATCAGCCTAGCTTATTGTGGTTCTCAACTGCATTAAAGCTCATTATAAAGGGCCTGGGTGAAACCAGGAACAATTTTAGATTGAAACATGGTATTTGTGAATTCAGAATTAGAGGAGGGATAAGAAGTGCAGGCAGCCATTTTGCATTGCTTGTGAAGTTTAATGGGTATGTGCTGGGAAAGGCTATGGTGGCTGCATAACAGGTTGCTAAGGAAATATATAGAATGTGGATTGTGACACTTGTGGACAGGCATTGGTGGCCACGGGCTTCTTAAGCACCATGTCATGTAGACCTGTCTTGAACAGGGTTAGACAACACAGTGCCTAGAATGGTTGTCGATACATGAAGCTCTGTCTACACTAGAGCTCCCTCAGTAGCTACTACCGGTGGATCTGAAACAGTGCTGTAACAGTGGGACATTTGTGAAAAAATTCCAATTTAAACACCACCAGAAAGCCAAAGACAGCAGGAGCCCCTTGTTGCTGTGGTAGCCCTACTTTGCAAGGGGGAATGAACAGTGTATCTGCAAAATGGTATTTCCAGCAGACCTGCCTCTGACCCATCTCCCAAAGTCATCTATGTGGAGACATTTAAGATGCCTCCACAGAGGTGAACTCCGTAGCACAGAGGATTGACCCACGATTCTAGTTGCATATTGGTTTTGGTATTCTAGACTTTTAGTGCAGTGAGTACCTTCTGTATTGTGGGGGGCCTGGAACCTTTCTCTTGTTTTTTGTAGCTGGCTCCCTTTCCTTGTCATGTGATTTGAAAAGGCATGGGTGCCATTTTGATTTTGCCCAGTTTTCTGATTGTTGACATGAAAATGTGTCCAATGTTTATTATTAGTTGGCATGCACACCACACACTATGAT
This sequence comes from Natator depressus, assembly GCF_965152275.1. NCBI lineage: Eukaryota > Metazoa > Chordata > Testudines > Cheloniidae > Natator > Natator depressus. The sequence goes on from NC_134234.1 coordinate 280,503,748, forward strand.
TTTGTTTTAGTCAACTTCAGTCTTATTAGTGAAATTGGCTACATAAGGGCAGAACTTATTACAATGTGAATCCTACTCCATGTGAGGTACAGTGGATGCACTATAAAATCCTGGTTATAGATATATTACTGATTCAATCATTCCTTTATTTATAATGGGGATCACCACTGGAATAATACTTTTGTAACTGGAATAAACTCTTTAAAGTACACTCACAGAGATACATGATCCTTTCCCCCAGGATTTTAATGCTGGAAAACTGTTTCATAAATCATTCTAGAACAAAGTATCTTTTCTGATGTGTTTATTGATTAAAGGTGTGATGACCTGGGGAAATATCTGCTTTTATATTATAAAATATTATATATTATATATTAAAATATTATAAAATATTATGTGTGACTCAGTTTCCTTGTTCAGTTGTGTATCACTGCCTGTCCAAATGCACAGAATTAAATCAAAGGAGGCTGTAAAGGGGATTTTGAGAGGCCAATCAGGAAAGGTAAAACAATGACACAGCCTCAGGAACCATCATTAGTGGGAGATGTTACCTCGCTGGATCCATCCATGCTAGAATGTTTTACTCTTCCCAAGACTGAGCCTGGAATCAAAGGAGACCCTTCAAGGTCAAAAGACCCTGCCCAGTTAAAAAGCTGCCTTTGGCAGAAAGAGATGGGGAAAGTTGTCAGAGGTTGGTCAAGATGTGTCAATGAAAAGGCTGACAAGATGGGTGAGGTAATATCTTTTATTGAATAAATTTCTGCTGGTGAAAGAGACAAGCTCTTCCTCAGGTGGAAAGGCTGACCATCTGACACACACACAGACAGAAGGAGAATGCTGCAAGCCATATAGGCTGTTTCTCCAAACTCAGAGATGGGGAATGAGCCAGACCTTCCCAGGCCCAGGTTAGATAGGTTAAGCTCAGGTAAACTTATGCATGCTGGTCTCTTTGTTATTTTAAACCCACTACTCTAAGTGTCATGTACCTTTTGGTCAAAATAAAACATGCTTTGTTTTGAGAGAGCTGTTACTGTCTCACTGCAAAAGTATGGTCTCACAGACTCCCAGAGGGAAACTCTTGCAGGTGAGAAGCCCAATGGACCTGCTAAATAATATGGTTGGCAACCAGAAACCCGCTTTGGAGAACGGTTGGATTGCAAGAGCACACGATGGAGTGGAAAGGGGTCATTGTGGGGACAGCATTCCCAGGAATATGATGAGAGATCATAAAAGCTTTTGGGTGTGATACCAACTGGGACTATTGATTTTAATGAGTTACACCCATTTACACCAGCTAGGGATTTTGCCCTTTGTTTCTAGCCCTGGAAGATTGCAAGATATCCAACCACAACACTGTTACATTATTAGGCACAAAAAAGCTATTTTAAGTCACTTTTGAGCAGTTTCTAAAGTTTATCATTTTCCTCTCCCTTCAAAGCTTGTGCAGTTGGTCTCATGTTATGAAGGGAACCTGGCTTTCAGGTGGGAGGATATGTAGAATTGTATAGATGTGCCCATTACTTACCGAATTCAGGTAGATAAAACCTCCCTCCATTTCACAAATGAGAGAAAGATCTAATTGGCTGAATCCTTAAGCTGGTATGAATTGGTGTAGCTCCACTGAGCCAATGGAGCTACGCCAGTTTACACCAGCTAAGGACCTAGTCAAATATTTTCACCTATTTTATCTTTCTGCTCATGAGCTGGTCTCTGATTTCTATTTCACTTCTCCAGAGATGTTCTATACAGTGGAATGAATCACCAGCAATAGACCAGGGAACATACACCTCAACAGCACAGTGCATTTGCCTAGCAAACATCTCACAGAGTTTATCTGATGTTGACATCTTGCTTCAGGAAGATATCTTATATATCTGAAAAGCAATTTCTGAGAGAGAGAGAGAGAGAGAAAAACATTGATCATTTGCTTTAGCTAATATTGTCACACATATTTGGATAAGCAATTGCTTTAAAATGCTATTAAAAGAACAAATTGACCCTGAATCTCTAGAAAAGTATATAGATAGACTGGCAGATGTAGTTACACACTGAAATACCCCTCCCCCACCCCAAACACATAGAGAGAGAGAGAGAGATGATTGAGAGAGTGAGGAATAGAGCTCTTTTATCTGATTGTTTATAAATATGTGTTATATACAGACATATAGACAAGTATATATGTGGTGTATAGTTAGTTGTCTATTTGTGTATCTGGCATTCAGCTCAGCTATTACTGTCTGGGAGTCAAGAGGGTCAGTGCTTAGGATGGGTTTAAGATGCAAGGTTACCCTGCCAATTATCAAACCCTGAAGATCTTGTACAAATTATTCTTTTGACTGAATATTTAAAGCAGATTGAACCATTCCTCAATATGTAATCAAACCAGACACTAGTAGACATAATTACTAGTGGCAGCCCAAGCCAGAACTTCAGTGTTGGCTCACTTCACTTTTTCATCTCTCTTCCATTAGAAATTAAAATGTAATGCCTCTGTCACTGGGGAAATTAGACTCATAGATTTTTAAGGACAGAAGGGAACATCATGCACATTGCAGGCCACAGAACCTCACCCACCCTCCCCTGTAATAGACCCCTAACCTCTGGCTGAGTTACTGAAGTCCTCAAATCATGATTTAAAGTTACAGAAAATCCACCATTTACACTAAACCTGCAATGACCCATGCCCCATGCAGCAGAGGAAGGCAAACCCTCCCCCCGCCCCAGGTCTCTTTCAATCTGACCTAGGGGGAAATTGCTTCCCAATCTCACATGTGGCCATCAGTTAGACTGTGAGCATGAGAGTAAGACTTACCAGCCAGACATGTGGGAAAAAATTTACTCAAACCCCTCCCCATCTAGTGTCCTGTCTCCAGCAGCTGGGGATTTTTGCTACTGGCAGTCACCAATGGGCCACATGCCATCATAAGCAATCCCATCATATCATCCCCTCCATAAACTTATCAAGCTCAGTCTTAAAGCCATTTACGTTTTTCGTCCTAACTGCTCCCCTTGGAAGGCTGTTCCAGAATTTCACTCCTCTGATGGGTAGAAACCCTCACCTAATTTCAAGCCTAAACTTGTTGGTGGCCAGTTTATGGCCATATATTCTTGTATCCATATTGATGCTTAACTTAAATAACCCCTCTTCCTCTGTGGTATTTATCCCTCTGATGTATTTATAGAGAGGAGTTATATCTCCCCTCAGTCTTCTTTTGCTTAGGCTAAACAAGCCAAGGTCTTTGAGTCTCCTCTCGTAAGGTAGGTTTTTCATTCCTCAGATCATCCTTCTGACCCTTCTCTGCTCCTATTTCAGTTTGAATTCATCTTTCTTAAACATGAGAGACCAGAATTGCACACAGTATTCCAGATGAGAGCTCACTAGTGCCTTCCCTATCTGATTTCAGCTGGAGCTGAGGTATCAGCAGGATTCAATAACATGGTTAAACAACTTTCATAAGGAAATCAATTACTTCTCAGATTATTAAGTTTATTTTTACATCCCAGAACAGTTTTCAATTCTTTATATTAAAATGAGTCATCTACTACATTAGTACATCACTCTTTCATTCTTCATCTTCCTAGTGTCTTTATTCATATTCTTCTAATTTTGCCCATCCATAAACTCCCTACAGTAGTCTTTGGGGGTCATCTTCCTCACTACCATTTACTTCAATATAGTAGAAGATGGGTCATATATACACATTACTATCATATATTTGAGATATATTAATATTTTTATTTTTTGTTTTTGTTTTCCCTATAGCTCAGGTTTTTGTCTGGTCAGATTTTTTTCATTTAGTTCCAATTTATTCCATCTAATGAGACAACTTATGGTAGCAGTCATGTTGACAGTAAAAGTAATAGCTTTACAAAAGCAGTAACGTGTTGCTATATATTGCTATGTTGAAAAATGGATGTGCTGGTTTGGGGCACATCTTGTTATTGAGCGGCTACAGTCCGTGATGGAAGATATGGGTGAGAGAAGTGCATTCCTAATCGCCAAATGCTCTGATAAACAGTACCAATTAATCTTTGTCTATTGGAAATAAGGGTAGGAATTAACTGTTGTAAATGAGGGTGAAGGCAAAGTCCAAATAAAACTTACATTATTAAAGTTCTTTGCAACTATCCTTTCATGGTCTGTGCAAATTACTTTCATTCATGTAAGCCCATGACTTTATACAGCTGCTGTGGCCTAGTGTTACTAATGCTGAGAAGCTGAAAACTGTAAATTATCCTGGCAGTAACTATTATCTAAATCTGAATGACTGGGTTGCATTTAGATTAGCTCATCTGTGCTTGATGTTATCTTTCAGGAGCTTCACCTTAATGCAACTGAGTGGGAAAGCTAGCTATCAAGAAAACGCTGATGAAGCCCTCCCTGGTAATACCAGGCTGCTGATGTGCAAAGGTATCTAGGTTCACAAAAGTTTATAACCTGATTTGTAGCCAGATCTAAATATAACCTCTGTTTACTGTCAGCATGGATCATTAAAAAATTGTTGAATCTTTGGAGAAAAGGTGTCAGCTTTCATGTACTGTATTCTGGTACTAGATTGATACAGCGAGCTCCTTTCTGGATTTTGTTAAGCCGTAGATAAAGATGTTTTATACAATTAACATGCATATACCACGTACTGAGTTATATAACATGGGTGATTATTAAGTCCTGCAGATATCTCAGCTCCAACAGAAATCAGAGGGTAGCTAAAAGGAAGTTAAAAATATCTAAAATCATTGTGCTTGTAATTTGCTTTAATTGTGGACCTAAATAAAGATCCTCAAACAAATCTAAATACGATAAGAAAGTAGTAGTGTTTAAATACACAACTAGAGCTTCTTTGGAATTCTTTAAGTCCTACTACTCGTTGAAAAAGAGGAGACTCTCAGTCTGACGTACCCATTAGAATTAGATGGAGTACAATCCACACGTGAAATTCATTTCACCTGCGTAAACTCAGAGTAATCAAGCTCGATTCAGAGGGAGTGCAAAGGGCTCAGAGTGGTAAATATCCTCCCTTTCAATCCAGCACAATAGCATGGGGCTGCAGGACATCAAAGGCTGCAACCTCCTGACTATAGACTGGAGAGGGAGCTTCAATGTATTATGCATTTCATGTCTGATGTATTGGAACCACTGGATTTGGATAAACATGGCTCCTATGGCTAGGGCCAGAATTAGTGGGTAGCAAGCAGAGCAATAGCCTGGGGCCTCATGCAGCTAAGTTACATCATATCTTCAGAGTCACTGTGAGTAAATGTATTACAATAATTTAATCTCTAAAAGTGGAAATAAATCACACTAAAGCAGATCTTTTCAAATTGTGGGGTGCCGCACAGAGGAACATTTGGGGGGGCAAGTGCTGATGCCAGACAGCTCAGGTTTCAGGGCTGGGGGCTTTGGCTTCAACCCTGTGTCGGGGGGCTTTGGCTTCAGCCCCAGATGGTGGGGTGAGGGCCCACTCCTTAATTTCTACCTTGGGCCCCAGTGAGTCTAACACTGGCCCTGTCCACCACCCACTCCTATCATAGCCCTTTGACCTGTGCCCCCTCCACACCCAGCCACAGTGCAGTTCTTAAGCGGTGCTGAGTGACTTGTGCTGGTTTTTCTCACTGACATATATTTTAAATAATGGAAAACCTTCTAAACTCTTACGCTTGTTTAGCGTTTGTTTGTTTGTATTAATTGACTCCTTGTGGTGCATTAATATTCACTTAATGGAGAAAAGATTCAGAGGCAGCTATTTTATCCAAGATATTGCCTCTGATTTGTACTGTAGGCCGCCTTCAAATAATACAAGGGACTTTTATTTTTTTTAAACCTAGACATTCTGAACAGGATCATTACAAGAATCAATACCTACTGACCTTTTGGGTCCTATAAACTGATTGTTGCTCAATTCGGAGTCCTTTAAAGCTAAATCATATATATATATTTTTTTTTAAATCACCAAAATGCTATTTTAAATCTCTTCTCTCATTGTACACTGTTACAGATAGTATATTTTGATGCAATACTCTAGTTGAATTTTAGTGTTGCTTACAAATCACAGGAAAATTCAGGGAAAAGCATAAGAAGAAAATCCCTATCATGTGACTAGCTCTAGTCAATGGGATGTCATCCACTGTGGATCTCAATTTAGTTTAAAAAAGGCTTAACAACTGCCCATTTGCCAAAACAAGTTTGGAATAACAATGACTATCTCATCGTGTTTATTGATTTTAGCTGCTTTATTATGTTTTAAGCAGTGTGCTTCAATTCACACTAGCTTTCAGACATACTTACAGAAAACATAAGGGGATAGAGCTGGAATAGATTTGTCTTAGTTAACTAAACAAAGAAGTGTGTTCTACACTCAGTTGGTCTTCCCTAATGAAGATAATATTGACTCTAAAGCTATAAAATAGAACATACAAAATATCAGCACTGGAGTTTATAAATCTCTTTAAAACAAAAGGGGAGGAGGGGGCAGAGCCTAATGCCAAACTGAGGAAATAAGTTTCTCAGTTGCTCTAGTCTCTCATGTGGGACTTTAATCTAAATACCATGATGAATTTGCTGCCCACATTTCAAATGACTGTGTGTCTGGGTTACTTGTCCACAGTTTGGTTCAAGATGTCAAAAAGATAAACCATTTTAGAAATTGGAGAGTGGAGGGGGTTCTTTGTTTTTGTTTGTTTCTAAATCCACTATCTGTCTCCTCCCAGCAGTGGCCACCTTGTCACTCTCCCAACACCCATATTACCTCCTTGGTCTGTAACACAAAAATAAGAGAATTCAATAAAAAGTGTATGAGTTGTTTACCACAGAGACTGAAATACTGTAGACACTTCGGTTTAACAACAGAGATGGAAGTGTGAAGGGATGTCTGCTGGACTAGCAGTTTTGGAAACTGAAACTGACAAAATGAGAATATCATGTTGACAGTAGAGAAAAGGCCAAGCAAGGAGGAGCTAAATGGCAGAACAAACAAAGCTGAGTAAACAGTTAATGAAGGTTTCAGTTGCTGTCAGCAGAAGTGTATGTGGGGGGGTTGGGGGTTTTTTTTGTTTGTTTTTAAATCAAGCCTGCCTAAAGTGTCTGATTTCTGCTCATTCACTGCGTAGGTGTGAAATTCACAACATGTGGTCCATAGAACATCATGCTAATATTTTTACCATGTAAGATTGTGCCATATTGCACCCAACCCGTCAACTTTGAATTTATAGTATTTTCTACAAATTAAATTATTCCTTCCCTTTTGCATCAAAACCATATGGAACTTTCTATTATTTCTTTCAGGGGGCTAACCCTATGTTGATGAGGGGAGTATTTGGCCCTTATTGTTTCTGTTACTTCTCCAGCATCCTGTTCTCAGAATTCCCTACCAATTACTTTGAAAGGTCCTATCTGACATGTCCAAATCTCTGTGAGCAGGAGGCCACAACATGGGCAGTCTCTGCACTTCCGCTGCTGCATTAGGTGTTGGAGGGCTACTTGAAAAGTTATGGAAGTCAGTGGAAAGATTTACACTGTCTACAGAGAGTTTGGATCAGGCTGAGTAAAACAGTTCACTTCAAGAAGGACTTACAGACCAATGGCCAGACTATTACATGTATAAAATGAGCTCCCACTGGGACAACCTAGGGAGAGAGAGAACATGGGCAAAAAGAGATGTCAGTAGCAGCATATTACATTTCTCTCTCACTCGTTCTTCAATGCACCAAAATGGCTCCTGTGTAACATCTATTGTGCAAAAGGTAGCGTTTTCTAACCCATTTCAAAGCCAAATGCAACCACCATCTTGAAATTTTATGGAAGAGAGAAATTTCTGAGGTGCAATTGTACAAAATAACACAATAAAATTATCCATGCAAAATTTTACAAATTTGCGCAGTTGTGCTTGCTTTGTAAAAAGCCATCACTGTTTATACTCTTCCTGCTTCATCAGTAAAAAGAAATTATAAAAATATCTTCCCCCAATAAGAAACCTAGCTGTTGTACTCAATTATGAGGAAATTAAACAAATGCTGGTAATCATGTCATTAAAAACAAATTGTTTTATTCTATTGATTTTTTTTCTCTCAAGCTCATCTAGACCAACTCATTATCTTGCCTGTTAGCAGATACTGAAGGTAATTTAAACGTTCAGTCTCCCATTACAGTTGTCAATTTTGGTAGTGAGCTCATACTCTGAGATCCATCTTGTTTGACAATTTAGTATCCTTAGTACTGAAATGTGATTGAATTTCATATTATACGGTTTAATAGAGATATGTAGGTATATGCTGTAGACAAGGAAAGGTGCAGTTTTGGCCTAATCGATGCTAGGAACAAATACATTTCTAATGTTCAAGTTGAAGGACAATTAAGACAAAAACATTTTTCCAAGGGTATGATGCCACATGCTGTCATCTGTTCTTTTCCTCCTTTTTGTGTTCCTTATCCAATTTCTGCTGTCTGCCTTTCACTTCAACTTGAAGAAAGCCTCTTAACACCATATTCTTTTATGAGTCATCAAGAGATAATGGACAACAATGCAAATACAATTCCCGTTTTTCTCCTGTGACTCATTGGGTACATTATAAATATGGTGCAGCCATGTTGCTTGTGGTTTTTTTCTGTGAGTAGAATGAATGACTTTCAGAGCTCCACTGTTAAAGCTATGAGTGCTCACCTTTTCCTCTCCTGTTCAGCAGACAAATTGCTTTTTATAGTGCATGTTGGTGAGATGCCTACACATGTAAGCACACAGGCTAGGAAGAACAGTGCTGTTCAGCACTATTTGCCACCCACTGTCCATCCTTGGTATGATGAGGTATACAGATTCCACTCTGGAAACGACAAGTTAACAAGGAAATGTGGGCTCAGGTATCCCCGCCCCATTGCACCTGTGAGAAATTGGAGGGAGGAGCTTAAGAGGGAGAAACCCAGATCAGTTAATGGCAGACCAGGGAGCGAAGGCTGGCTGAAGGAAGAGCTCTGTAGGTCACCACTGCCCAGTGGCCCTCCTTGAGGAAAGGGAGGGCCTGATACTGACTCACCTGGAGTGGGAACCATTCCCTTCTATTACACGTGGTCTCAGTTCAGGACCAGAGCCCAACATACACTCTCTGAAGGAAGAGAGCTTTATTCCAACTTTGGGATGAATTATCTGTGTTAATTCACTTTGTTTCTGTTCATTGACTCTTCCCCTCTGGGATAGACTTTAAAGTGGCCTGGCCGGAGGGCTAAGTCACAGGAAGAGGTGGACCACCGCAGTGCCAGAGCAACTGTGGGCAGGAGGTACCTGACAGGGAGAAAGCTGCTACTACATGCCCAGTCACCAGCAAGTGCCAACAGTGAGTCAACCCCTTCATAAAGGGTAAAAGATTACCATAATTTATTGAGTATGTTCATTTTTAAAACAAACATAGAACATACTAGAATCCAGCGATTGTAATAATGTCTACTGCCATCTACTGCATTGTCCTTGGTCTGCTTGTGCAACTCCCATTAACATCAAACTAAGTTTCACTACATATCAGGTGAAGAATAGTGCCCTAAGAATGTCCTTTATCACTTCTTGGAAAAATATGGAATGAAACTGATGAATTTGTTGAAGCAATAATTCTTCCTGCTGATTCCCACATTCTTGGTAATGTTGCATTATTATTAACTGGCTTTTCCCTTTTCATCTATCTTTTACAACTCTCTTTTGCTTCTCCTTAAGTACAGCTCTCTCATGTCTGTCCATTCACCTCTCAGTTTTCCATTCACCTCTCCTTTTTATTTTTTTCTGAGCTGAACTCATCTCTGATTTTGGCACTCACGGTGCTTTTCTGAATCCTTAAACCTATTCCTTATCGTTATTGTTGATAAATCGTTATTTTAAATGTGGTGGACATTTCCAGGTGGAATGCATCCATCAGCTGTTCAGGCAGAAGAACATTTGCCGAACTTGATTTTGCTATCATATTTCATCTAATCAACATTGTTTAGATCACACTGCATGAAAAGTAATAAAAGTAATTTGGTATATTCATACAGTAATAGTACAACAGATAATAGTAAAAATATCAGTTCAAACTTACAATTTAAATAGCTGTATTCTGTAGTCTGGTAGAATATACTGCTGAATTATAATTTGTTTAATGTGCTGATATCTTCCTCTATCCCCATTAATGCTGTTAGCATCTGAAGAACTAAAGTCTTGAAGATTGCTGAAGAATGACAATGTTTTGTTTCTCATTAGCATCATCTATTATCTTTGCAACAGCACTGGAACCAGAGGAGAGTGTAGAAACATGTAGACTAGGATATCATAAACAAACTATGACATTGTTTAGGAAGGAAAGAGATGCATGATCTACTGTATGAGTCAAGAAATATAACGTGGCACAGCGCTTTTCACTTTTGTTGGAAAATGAATCTCCACAGAGGGAAATTGTCATGTCTGAAGAGTTTCAAAGTCTTGTTAGCACTAATTCTTCAAACAAACTTCAGTTCGTTTTGAAATGACCTGCTAATTTCTCATCCTTGAACGGGAGGTGCTCCAGTCTACCACTATACTTGGAAGGTCTTCAACTAGATTTTGATATTCAAATCAGACATGCGCTTTGACCTTTATTGCAGCTGTTCTAATTGTATAGGCTGTCTATCCTGTTATTTGACACACTGATTACAGGGGATCAAAATTTCACATGGGAGACAGAAAGATTAGGTCTACATTCAATTAAAAACCCATGGCTGGCACGTACCAACTGACTCAGGCTCACAGGGCTCGGGCTAAGGGGCTGTTTAACTGCAGTGTAGATGCTTGGCCTGGAGCCAGGGCTCTAGGACCTTGCAAAGTTGGAGGATCCCAGAGCTCAGGCTACAGCCTGAGCCCAAACATCTACAGCACAATTAATCAGCATATTGGACCGAGCCTTGTGAGCCCAATGCAGCTGGCACGGGACAGCCACCGGCTGTTAATTGCAGTGTAGACATACCCTAACTCCTTAGCCATGTTCATTAATGAAAGGGCCATCTTAAAAGTGCCTTTTAGTCCTTTGCTGTGGCTGTCTGGCTGTTCAGTTAAGTGTGAGTGCCCTCCCTAAACTTTTGTGGATGCTATTTTGGAGCCCCCTACCGGAACTAACACTATCCATGCTATGGTAAGGAAGCAGTTGCCCCCTCATGACTCTTTCATCTGCAAGACAGAAGTACTAATCTGTTAAGTTATTAGTCATGAGCGACACATGTCATTGACATGAGGGTAAACTTATTATAATGTATTTCTTTCCATATTTGTTCTGTGTGGGGCAGTGCTTTAGCAGTCAGCCGTCATTATTGGACAGTATCTGTACAACAGTGTTTTGAACAAATTCTACTAACGATAAAACTTCCCAAACAGGTGGTAACTCTAGGCCATTACTGTTATAGATGCTTGTCCCCATTTTTTGTTTAATTTATGTTCTTCACTACCACCCTATCTCCACCACACTAGTGTTTGGTTTCACCATTAACAGAACCAAAAGAGGCTTTTTAGTATTGAAACTGGTTGTATAAAATATTTGAACTCCACAACCCTCAAAGGGTTTTACTGCATGTTTAGTAACAAGTGGGAGGAAACTGAACTTTTTTTTTCATAATAGGAAACATTGCTGCAAATCTTTTAAAATTAAACAAGTGTCATTAGACAAAGGAAGTTAATGAGGTTTGCTAATGTCATGTTATTGGAAGAGTTGTGTATTTTTCTGAGATTGTTTCCAAAAAGACAAAACAGTTTCCCTGTACAAAGCTCAAGGAAACAGGTTTTTGGACTGGGAATCTAGAATGTATACAGAGGAAGAGAATAAATAATTGGTGATTGCTGGAGATACGACATGGGAGGTTGAAGTATATGCGGGTTTGTGTTTGGATCAATGGATCATTTTAGTTGGGTAAGAAACTTCTAGAGCTTGTGAAAAGCATGGACCAGCAAAAGCACCAAGGGCTAAATCCACAAAGGGCAATGCTGAACAGTGCACTGCCTAACTTTTAGGCACCCCACCACCTACTGAAATCCCCAGCCTTGAGGTACATGCCCAGGCTCACCATACAATTCAAGGGGACAGTTAGGCCACTGAGAAAGAGATTCGCGAAAGCTAGCAAGCAAGTAGGGAACTGCCTTAACTACTCAATAGAAAATGCTGAGGAGTGGGGTTCAGTCTAAGACCTGCCCCCAAAGTGACTTAGGAGCCTAACTCAGTCTCCTATTTCTACTTTGGATTCATAGCTGTGAACCTTCTCCTGGAGTCAGGCACCTAAGTGAGATCAGCCCTTTTCCACAAACAGCAGAGAGGCAGTGATTATAGCACTCAGCTGGGAGAACTGGGTTCATATATCTGTTCCAAATCAGGCGGAGCATGGATTTCAAAACAGCTCTCCCACATCCCAAGTGAGTGCCCTAACCACTGGGTTATTGGGGATTCTGGAACACATAAGCACCTTAAAAAAATATTCCTGATCCGATTGTCCTCAGCCGTCTTGTGTGCAGATTAGGAGTGCTCTGAGCCCACAACTGTTTCTGTGACTTCTCTCCAAGAGGGTGGCTTTTGAGACAAGTGTATCCTATTATAGGTTCTGGCTCAGAGAACTGGTAATGTGATATTTTGGCTTCAGCAAAGTTTCACTCTAACAGAGTGGTAGTGTCCAAAATTCATTGCCATCTGGTGCTCTCTTAGAAATGAGTTGGTCTCGGTCTATTTCCTTATGCAAAAATGCCTAAATCACAAAAAGGCCAACACATGTGTCCCTCACTGGCATCATTGACAGCATGAGGAGAGGTACCAAGGACTGAATGAATATGGTGATTGAATTACTCCAGAGATGGTCCCTCCAGATCAGGGATGATCCACTTTGGCTTGGTACTGTGGGAAAGATTACCTTGCTCTTCCCATGCAGGGACAAAAAGAGAAGACTCCAGGGCTATCAACATGACACCTTTCACCAGATGAAAATATACTAGATCTTCTTTTTAAAATGCATCCTGTTTTATAAACTTGACTTTTGATATTAACAAAAACAAAGGGGATTTTTTTCTGTAGTAATTTCCCATGTTCCTGAAATGGGTGGCCCTTCCGATTAGACCCACTCTGATGGTGCCAGAGCCTGTATGCACTCTAAAGATCCTCATGTTTCAATCTGAAGCACAGATATTTCACTGCTATTTCTCACGTATAGTGTATCACAATGTTTCTCTTTATCTAAAGAAACTATACTAAAGAAGTTCAATGCCATAAGTGTAATATGAAAACAAATGGTTCTTCAGGGCAACAATGGCAGTGGGGAAAATATCCTTATGTCAAGTACAGCCAAGATAGTACTCAACAGCTTGCTTCATAAAGCATGTCTAGAAAATTCTACAAAGACTCCCAGCAAGATGCAGAGAATTCCACAAGTCCTACCACAGGGATCCAATATCGCTGAGCAAATAGAAGTTATTCAAATGTTGTGCCTGCTGCTGGGCATGGAAATCTGCATTTGATGCATCTTGCCTATTAATAGTTCAACTGCTGTTTGCAAATGTTGTTTTCAGATCTGAGTACCAAGAACTCCAGTGTATAGGATTGTCTTTTATCTAATAAAATATAAGGTTGGTCAAGATTTGTATCACATAATATTCTGTATTCACTTTTTGATTAAAAAGAATAAATTATAGGTCGGTTGAGAGCCAGCATTAATCTTCCTTATAACTATGTTTCATTGAAAAAAACATTAAAATAGCTAAGAATCTTTTTGGCAACATAAATTACCCTTTTTGAGAATTTTATGTCACAGATAAACTGTGAAATTATCCATTTTTTTGCCTTAATCATTCATGCAGCTTGACAACATTGATTTATACAGAGACCTAATTATCCATGTCCCAATAGTTTCATATCAATTACAGAAGATCCATGGTTTAAAATAAAAATCTGATAATAAAATAGTCCCAATTTATTTTATTAATGAAAAGTAATTTTTTTTTATTTGACACTGGTAGGAGAGGAGGAGATGGGAGTTATCCGGCTCTGAAATCTAAAAGAATGTGTTACAGCTTTCTAAAGCATCAAAGAGTAACCTAATTAGGACCGACATTTTCAAACTTTTGGTCTGTTTTTTCAGGGGTGGCAAGTGTTATAAGAAGCACATGGGATCTTTATAGGGAAGAAGGCAGCACGCCGCATTTATTGAGAATACAACAGTTAGCATATGCTTTTCAATCTCTCTCTCTCTCACACACACACACCCACCCCCCACCCATGCACAGAGTTCTCCCAGTTGATGTTTATAGTTACCAGCCCAGAGTCTGGATCAATCTAGTGGCCAGCCAGATTGGTCGCAGAAGGGAGCAGGGCTCTGTCGGTCACGATCTGATGCTCCTGGAGTGTGGCAAGATGAACCCAAAGTCCCATGGCCAAGCACCCTGTTCTTACAGTCTTTTTTTTCTCTGTTGAAGTCTATGGATTTTGCTATGTTAGTTTGTGACTGGTTACTTCTTAATTGGTGCATCTTTTGATGTAAACATTCCACTACACCTCCGAGAGGGTTATCCTATCCTGGTTCCGATTTAATCAATTGTGCTGTCTTTAGGGGTTCCAACCTTCACCTCAGGGTTGTCAATTTGCCCTTCCTTCATTATGGATGTGCATTGATGATTTTCTGGTGTCTTTAAGTCTCTTTACTCCTTTTTCCTTGACCATCTGGCTATAACAATGGCCTTCACACCTTATCTTTTCCTGATGCATACATTCCTCATTCACACAAACAGTCTTTTTACAGAGACCTTTGAGAATACAAACAGTGTCAGTTTATTTTGAATCTCCTTAACATAGACAAAATACGAGATCCTGTCTTTTACTTACTAAATCTTAAAACAAAGAAGTGTATATTTAACTAGAGTGCCTAATTTGTAATATATATAGGAAACCATAGTAGACATTATAACTTATCCTGAAACAAAAGGGTGACCATAATCAGTCATAAGGATTGTTCTGGTCTGTCCCTGCCTTAACATCAGTACAGACACTGGCAGTCTGTCAGATGCATTCCTACAAATGTCCCAGAGGGTCATTCCTTTCTGCTAGTCAAAAAGGAAGTAAACTGAAATCAAGACATACATTAGTACCTCTATTCTTATAGCACAATTATAAAATCCTGCTCCTACACAAGCATTCTTCGTTCCTATTGAGGTTAACCAGAGCTATGGGTACTCAGAACCTCTGCAAGCCACTGACTGAGGTGCATAACTGGGCTAAGACCCCAGTCCAGTAAAACACTTAAGCACATGTTTAACTTTAAGACTAGAAGTAGCTCCACTGACTTCAGTGACTGAAGTTAAGTACGTGCTTAAATCCTTCCCACTGAAATCAACTGAGAGTTAGATGCCTAAATGCCTTTGAGGATCTGGGCTTTGGCACTTAGATTTAGGCACCCAAGCTTGAGAGTTTTGGCCTTTGAGCTTACTCTAAAGAAATGAAAAGCTAGTGCATTAGCCTGAGGTTTCATCTTTTAAAGACAAATCATTCCATCCCTAGATCAGGCATGACAACACTACAATGAAAGCTACTCACTAAAAAGTAAAACAAGTAGTTTAAGTAGATATAATGAAATCTAAACAATGACTTTCATGTACAGTAACATTAAATCCAGCAAATTGGATAGCTACATGCTCTGCTGGCTTAGACTTGCTGGAGCCCAGGGCCGAAGCTGAAGCCCGAGCCCCACCACCTGGGGCTGAAGCCTGAGGATTTCTGCCCTGGGTGATGGGGCTTAGGTTACATGCCCCCTGTCTTGGGCTACTTGTGGCACCTTAGAGACTAACCAGTTTATTTGAGCATAAGCTTTCGTGAGCTACAGCTCACTTCATCGGATGCATATTGTGGAAAGTACAGAAGATCTTTTTATACACACAAACCATGAAAAAATGGGTGTTTACCACTACAAAAGGTTTTCTTTCCCCCCACACCCCACTTTCCTGCTGGTAATAGCTTATCTAAAGTGATCACTCTCCTTACAATGTGTATGATAATCAAGGTGGGCCATTTCCAGCACAAATCCAGGGTTTAACAAGAACATCTGAGGAACAGTGGGGGGAGAAAGGAATAAACAAGGAGAAATAGGTTACTTTTTATAATGAATCAACCATTCCCAGTCTCTATTCAAGCCTAAGTTAATTGTATCCAATTTGCAAATTAATTCCAATTCAGCAATCTCTCGTTGGAGTCTGTTTTCGAAGTTTTTTGGGTTTTTTTGAAGGATAGTCACTTTGAGATCTTTGAAGGTAGCGTAGGGCCTGAGGAGGGAGTCTACATATCCAGACAATCCTGCTGTCAGGGTGCCAATACCTGAGATGATGGGGTGCCCAGGATTTCCAGGTTTATGGATCTTGGGTAGTAGATATTGGCACCCTGACAGCAGGATTGTCTGGATATGTAGACTCCCTCCTCAGGCCCTACACTACCAGCAGTCCCAGCTACCTTCAAGACACCACTGACTTCCTGAGGAAACTACAATCCATAGGTGATCTTCCTGATAACACCATCCTGGCCACTATGGATGTAGAAGCCCTCTACACCAACATTCCACACAAAGATGGACTACAAGCCATCAGGAACACTATCCCCGATAATGTCACGGCTAACCTGGTGGCTGAACTTTGTGACTTTGTCCTTACCCATAACTATTTTACATTTTGGGACAATGTATACCTTCAAATCAGCGGCACTGCTATGGGTACCCACATGGCCCCACAGTATGCCAACATTTTTATGGCTGACTTAGAACAATGCTTCCTCAGCTCTCATCCCCTAACGCCCCTACTCTACTTGCGCTATATTGATGACATCTTCATCATCTAGACCCATGGAAAAGAAGCCCTTGAGGAATTCTACCATGATTTCAACAATTTCCATCCCACCATCAACCTCAGCCTGGTCCAGTCCACACAAGAGATCCACTTCCTGGACACTACAGTGCTAATAAACGATGGTCACATAAACACCACCCTATACCGGAAACCTACTGACCACTATTCCTACCTACATGCCTACTGACCACTATTCCATGCCTACATGCCTTTCACCCTGACCACACCACATGATCCATCATCTACAGCCAAGCTCTGCGATACAACCACATTTGCTCCAACCCCTCAGACAGAGACAAACACCTACAAGATCTCTATCAAGCATTCTTACAACTACAATACCCACCTGCGGAAGTGAAGAAACAGATTGATAGAGCCAGAAGAGTTCCCAGAAGTCACCTACTACAGGACACGCCTAACAAAGAAAATAACAGAACGCCACTAGCCGTCACCTTCAGCCCCCAACTAAAACCCCTCCAACGCATTATCAAGGATCTACAACCTATCCTGAAGGTTGACCCAACACTCTCACAAATCTTGGGAGACAGGCCAGTCCTTGCCTACGGACAGCCCCACAAGCTGAAGCGAATACTCACCAGCAACCACACACCACACAACAGAACCACTAACCCAGGGACCTATCCTTGCAACAAAGCCCGTTGCCAACTGTGCCCACATATCTATTCAGGGGACACCATCACAGGGCCTAATAACATCAGCCACACTATCAGAAGCTCGTTCACCTGCACATCTACCAATGTGATATATGCCATCATGTACATGGCAGAGGGGCATTGCTGGCACATTGGGCAAACTGGACAGTCTCTACGTAAAAGAATAAATGGACACAAATCAGATGTCAAGAATTATAACATTCATAAACTAGTCGGAGAACACTTCAATCTCTCTGGTCACTCCATTTCTGATCTCAAAGTGACTATCCTTCAACAAAAAAACTTTGAAAACAGACTCCAATGAGAGACTGCTGAATTGGAATTAATTTGCAAATTGGGTACAATTAACTTAGGCTTGAATAGAGACCGGGAATGGTTGATTCATTATAAAAAGTAACCTATTTCCCCTTGTTTATTCCTCCCCCCCTCCCCCCCCGCACTGTTCCTCAGACGTTCTTGTTAAACCCTGGATTTGTGCTGGAAATGGCCCACCTTGATTATCATACACATTGTAAGGAGAGTGATCACTTTAGATAAGCTATTACCAGCAGGAGAGTGGGGTGTGGGGGGAAAGAAAACCTTTTGTAGTGGTAAACACCCATTTTTTTCATGGTCTGTGTGTATAAAAACATCTTCTGTATTTTCCACAGTATGCATCCGATGAAGTGAGCTGTAGCTCACGAAAGCTTATGCTCAAATAAACTGGTTAGTCTCTAAGGTGCCACAAGTACTCCTTTTCTTTTTGCGAATACAGACTAACACGTCTGTTACTCTGAAACCTGTCTTGGGCTGAAGCCCTTGGGCTTCAGTTTTGCGCGCACACACACACACACACACACACACACACACACACACACCGCCCGCATGGGACGGTGGGACTCAGGCTTTGGCTTTGGCCCCCCATCCTGTGTCATGGGGCTTGGGTGGGCTCAGGCTTTGGTCCCCCCTCCTGGGGTTGTGTAGTAATTTTTGTTGTCTGAGGCAAGCCAACAAAAATTTTATAAACAGAGAGGGCAATTCTGAATACACCCTGCCGCAGTGTTCTCTTGCATTTTGACCATCTTGTATGAAAATTCCAATAGTCCTGATTATACATAGCTCAGAGAATGAACCATTGTATGTCTTCCCTGCTTCTACTATTCTTGTCTGGAACCATAATTCCTGCTTTCATTTTTTTCCATGTACCACTTTAAAAATGTGGTATAAAACAGACAAAAGTTTATTATGGTATGTTATTCCAGTTTTATTAGTGTCTGAAATGCAACCCTGTGATTTGTTTGGAAAATGCACTCACGTACAGTTGTAATATTGTATTGTGCTCCTCGGGTTAACTCTCAGATTTATAATTGAAATTGGCATTCTGTTTAGATGGAGCTATTTAGAAATAATCACTGAGGTAATAAAAAGTGCTCTCCAAAGAGATTGAATTTTCTAACTTCTGATCTTACAATTTCCAAATTCTTCAAAAAAAATCTTTATTTTGGGAAGGAATATCTATATAGCTCTACAGAACAAACAAAAATAGAAGCAGTAAGAATAATGATTTTTAAATACCACTTGTTCCTACTTCTCTCATTCCCCAATGTCCTTAATTCTGCTGTTTGAATTACAGCCGATGGAATTTACAGAGATAATACAGACTATGAAGCTTTCACAGGAAACCATCAATTTATAGGACTAACATTGTGATATTATATACTATGTATTGGTTTTCTGTAAACATTAGGAGCTAGATTTCATTACAAGGTCCACTGTAAAGGATGACATGTAGCTGTGCCATCCAATGAGCATCCTGGGTAAGGAGCTGTAGGCTCAGAGCACTGCAATCCCCTCCTTGGTCTAGGGAACAGGTGAGAGCTGTAATAATTTGCTACTGGCCAATAAATGTTGGCAGGGAGCCACTGCTATACCCATTCCCTACCCCTCTCAAGCTCCAAGATCTGGGAAGGAGTAATTCCTACTGACTACTTCATGCCCACACCCAAGGTTTGAGTAATAGCTTCCTCTGCACAGGCATGTAGTCCAGGTAACAATCTAGACCTTGAATATGAAAGTGTATAAATGTGTTATACAACACACAGGTTTATATAGTGCCTAGCATAATGGGTCCTTATCTTGGCTGGGGTTTCTAGGTATTACTCTATTAGACGTAATAAATAATAAGCATTTACAATCATTAACAATGTTAATTTTCAGATGAAAGTGTGTATCAACTTGTTGACTTTTTTCAGTTTTGATCCACTGTTTAATAATTCTAAACTAGACCAGTAAATCTAGTCCAGAATTTTTAAACCAATGGGCCAAATTCATCCTCACTCGCCCGGGATGTGGGAGAACTGAGCTCATATACCTGTTCCAAATCAGGCAGAGCATGGATTTGAAAACAGCTCCGGGGGGGTGGGGAGACACACCTCAAAAATATTCTTGATCTGGTTGTCCTCAGCTGTCTTGTGTGCAGATTAGGAGTGCTCTGAGCCCACAACTGTTTCTGTGACTTCACTCCAAGAGGGTGGCTCTTGAGACAAGTGTATCATATTACAGGTTCTGGCTCAGGGAACTGGTAACATGATATTTTGGCATCTCCAAAGTTTCACTCGAATAGGCTGGTAGAGTCCAAAATTCATTGCCATCTGGTGATCTCTTAGAAGTGAGTTGGTCTCGGTCCATTTGCTTGTGGAAAAATGCCTACATCACAGAAAGGCCAACAAGTGTCCCACACTGGCATCACTGACAGCATGAGGAGAGGTACCAAGGACTGAATGAATAGGGGGATTGAATTACTCCAGAGATGGTCCCTCCAGATCAGGGATGATCCACTTTGGCTTGGTACTGTGGGGAAGATTGCCTTGCTCTTCCCATGCAGGGAGAAAGAGAGGACTCCAGGACTACCAACATGACACCTTTCACCAGGTGAAAATACACTTACATCTTCTTTTTAAAGTAACTGGTTCCATTGGCTTCAGTGCACGCCTTGAATACACAATATTTCTGAGAATTGCACCACTGATATCCTCAAAAACAAGGTTCATTCTTATGTAACTGTCCTGCATTTAGTACACTAGGATGTATATGACCATTGTCTCTAGAAGTTCTTTTAGGCTTGTCTCTAGTTCATCTCACAGTAGTTATGGGGACTGGATTGCTAGTGGGACTGGTGATGGCTTTACAGTCTTTCATTGCTAAGTTACTGCTTCACATCCAGCACAGTTGCTTTCTGTGTCCCATTCTTATCAGTGATAACCTGGCCTTTGTCACCTCTTCTCTGGACTCCAGCAATGCAATATATCTGATTATGTAGCCACCAGCCTTTAGAAAACTCCGAGTAGTACCAAATGCTACAATACAGGTGTGTCACAACGTAGGTTGCCACAAGCACATCAGCCATGTCCTCCACTCTGGATACTTGCTTCTTATAGAATATTGAGTTGAGTTCAGAATCTCAGTCCTTATCTTCAAGGTGATCAATGGCCTGGGCCCGGGATATCTAGGAGGTAGCCTAAAGCTCTGGTGTGAGGAGTGTGTTTGACAATTCTACTCCTCATGCCTGGCAGACATTTTTATCACAAAGATAGTGCTTGTTTGTGTAGGTGATAGAACTTTCCCAGGGGCTAAAACCTACCACAGACCTCACCACCTCCCACTCTAAATGCAAGGTGCGCTTCTTCAACCTTGCCTTCTCTCATATGTGTGTATCTATCTATATATTTAAAATGCTTCTAAAACATTACACAACATACACAAGGCCTTCTCTCCAGGTGCAAGGATGAGAGAGAGAATGAATCACACATGGACAGATATTAGTCATCTCACTCAATACCCTACTGGAAGGCATACAGATGTTATGGTGATGAGGGTGGTACATGAACAAGAATAGAATAGAAAAGTCAAAAACAATCCTGTCAAATGTCCATGGGAAACTAGTTTGATCTCAGTCAAGGTTCAATAGGTACATACATGACACACCACAATTGGCACTCTTGTTGACAGTCTCAGCAAAGACACCCAGTGTCTAATGGACATGGGGAGTTGAGAGGTCCTTGGTAGGGCACTGTAAGGAAGCCTGCCCTGTGGCTGCCTGTGTTCTGTCTGTTCTGTAGATAAATATTCAGGGCTATCAGCTATCTTGCATAAGCCCTAAATTCACATTTTAGAGAGCAACTTTCTTTCCTTCATTTTATAATCTCTCATGTATATGTAGCCCACTCTTCCCCTTAGCTTCCTGCCAGTGACTAAATTCTTGATTATTCCAGCTAATCCTGTCTTATCCCTCTGTCCTTAATATATCAATACCTTGCTGATTTCCCACTGGCACTTGGTTTGCTCTTTGTGTCCTGAACCCTTCTATAATTCCCACTGGTTCAATCATCATGTTACTTCAGACATGACTTGTTTTCAGTAGATTTTCAGCAGATAAGTGAAAAATTTGGCAAGACAAATTGAAGTACGGGCTACAATTTCCCTATATTTCTCTCTTCTTTGTCAACATTTCCTTTCCATATGTATGAAAAGAGAGTCTCATTTACTCACTATGGAACTCAGTTAATACTGTCTTTGTGGAAGTGATTTTACACAGATGTCTTCTCCGCCTTCTAATGCCTTAACCAGCTTTTCCAGTCTGTCCACTAAACACTTTTATATTCAAAGTTAAAATAATTACTAGCCTTCTTTGAAAAGGCTTAATAGGACAGTGTTATTGGTATTGCACATCTTGAAAATAAAGCAAGATCCCAATATTAATTCCTGAGTTTCTAGCTTCTCATTAACATAACAATCTCTAACATTTGTTCAGATCTGACAGGAGGAGGTTCTCAAATAGCTAGTCCATTTTTCTTGTTTTTTAGCCACACGTGACAATGCAGAGCTATAAGGTAACATGTGGGTTTTAAGGTTTTTTGGGAGGGGGTTGGGGGGGTTGATATTGTAATCTTGTCCATCTGCCTCTCATCCCTATTCCAAATCATAGCCTCCCTGCCCCTCCCCCTCCCTTCCTCACACTAGCTCCATCTCCCCTTCCTGATTACCCTCACCCCTTTACAGTTCCCACCAGCTCTACCTGCTCCTCTTCCTCTCTCCACCCCGATCTCCCCCCTCTTCCTGCCAGCACAAATCCCACATCCTCCTCCTCACCTCTTGTGCCATCTCCTCCACCCCAGCCTTCTCTCCATCTCCTCCCTTGCCACCTCCCACATCTGTTCTCCCACCTCCATCCCTCTGGTGCCACCATTCCTAAAATCACACCCATACCTCTCCTTCCCATCTACCTCTTCCCTTTCTTTTGCTGTCTCTGGAGTACCTATCTATTTCTAAAAAGACCACAGCCATCCATGACCTCTTCATATCACTCTCCCTACAGCTCCTGGTTCTCTCAGAGAGCTGGATCCCTTCATCGGACACTGCCTCTGCAGCTGCCCTCTTACAGAGGCTTTTCTTTCTCTCACACTCCCAACCCTGGATCAGATTATGGTGAGAGTGATGAACTTCTGCTCTCCCATTCCTGTTGCTTCCAATCCCTCCCTTCTCGCCCTTCCAACTCTTTCCCCTCTTTTGCACTACATCTGTGTCTCCTTTCCTCAACCCCTTCATGTTGCCGTCATCTATCTTCTTTCCAGCTTCTCGCCATCAGTCTTCCTCTCATTTGGTCTCCAGGCTCTCTATCTTCCTTTCTTCACAATTCCCCACACTCATCCATGATGACTTCAGCTTTCATGTTGATAACAAATCTGACCCCTTAGCTTCATATTTCCTTCCCCTCACGTCTTCATCATCTTGCGGCCCTGATTCAGCTCTCCCACTCACAAAACGGGGCATTCGCTTGACTTGATCTTCACAAAGCACTGTTCTCTCTGACCTCTCTGTTGCTGAGTTCTCCCTTGCTAACTCCTGGTTTCTTTCAGCATTGCCAATAAGCCACCACTCATACTTATCCCTGGCCTTTCTGTCACTTCCAGTCCATCAGTGTTGACTTCTCAACAGTTCTTACCCCTCTCTTCCCTGCCCTCTTTTCCCTTTCATCCACTGATATGGTTGTTTGCTTCTCTCCATTCTTTTCTTCCACCCTTAACTCTTTTCCCCTCTTCCCCTTTGCAAAGTCTGCCCTGGCTCAACCCCAAATCTGGTTCCTGCATACCTGCTTTCATACTGCAAAACATGTCTGGTGGAAAGCCTGTTCTCCTCTGCTACAAATTCATTCTCTCATCCTTCAGGTCTGCCATCTCCCTAGCTAAACAACACACTTCCAACTTGACTGAATTCCATGTCTCAATCCCAGCTGCCTTTTCATCACCTTTGACTCACTCCTCAAATCCTCCCCTCCTACCACTTCCACTTCTAGATCCGCATAGGATCTTGCTGATGTCTTCCAAAAAAACCCTGACAAAATACAGGTGACTTCCCCACGCATATCAGCTCACCTTCCCTTCCCCTCCCACAACTCTCAGTTCCTTCTCCCCTGTCAGACACACAAGTTTCTCAGCTGATCTTCTACTTTACAGTACAACACCTCCTCCTTTTTTCCCATACCTTTGCTTTCGGAACAAGCTATATCCCTCAATGCTGGTACACTAATCCTGGGAGTTGTCCCACCAAGTCTCTTGTAATGCCAGTTAAATCATCATTTTCTTCATATACCACGACTTCCAGTTCATCCTACTTGTTTCCCATACTTCTTGCATTTGTATAGAGGGTTGAAGATATTTTGCAGACTGGCCTGTTGCTTTTTTCTTGTCTTTTAAATAGAATTGTGGTTTCTAGTCCCTTCTCCAGAAATTAGCTTCTTTCCCTTGTCTTCATTACTTGAGCCTAGATGCTCATTGGCTGGATATTTGTCACTATCGCCCATAAGACCTAGTTTAAAACTCTCCTTATTAGGTTAGCCAGAAAATGTGCCTCCATGGTTCACCAAACCCTCCATTCAGCAATATGTAGAGGGGTAATCATTAGCAGAAACATCTTTCTGGCCTAGATTAATGGATCCCCTCCACAGGAAGTGGAAGCCACTTCTCTTTTCCGTTTTGGCACTTACAGTACTGCTATGGTCTCCAAATGTTGGCCAGCCTTAAAAGACAAAATTGTAAGCTGATAACATAGGCCCTGGAAGGACTTTTCCCACCTCCCCCGATCCCTGGAGACAGTATAAACAGCTTAAATTATTAAAACCAGTACTAAATGTTTCTCACCATTATGTGCCTCCACTCATTCCTCATGGGCTGCAAATGGCTTATGGGAACTAAGGAAATTGAGACGGTCACATGCCTGAAATGCTCAAACATGTCAAAATTGTGGCTTTCTACAACAAAGCTGTGTTTTGTGGGGGGATATCTCAGCTTGTTCCCAAGGCCCAGAACACAGTGTTTTCCGTCTCTTTGCACTGCTAGGATCTTTGGCTCCCAAATGTAAAACGATGCTGCCAAGATGGCAGGAGCAGAACCCCGGAGAGGTAGGGGAAGGTGGTGAATGGGCATGGAGGCTAGTTCTCAGAGATAGAGAGGAGAATCCAGGAGCAGTTTGAGTCCCTTGGGGAAAGGGAGGAGTGGTCGCTTTAGCAGCGTGAGAGATTTATGAACCATTTTGTGGAAGATGAGGCATAGGGAGGAAAAGAGATGGTTTAGGGAACAGGAACATTCCCTAATGGAATGGCTAATGGGGCTGGTCTGACAGAGTGCCAAGATCCCAGGACCTGCCCATCTGCTGCTTCCTCCTCCTCCTTTTCCTTCTCCCTCTGCTGCCCAGGCTTGTGTTGAGCCTGGAGAGCTCTGCCAAATACCCCTACAACCAGACAGGAGGACAATGATGGGGCTGCAGGTGTCCCAGAACACCAGCATGTACTGGCCCTCAGAGCCCCAAGTAGGACGTGTCCCCACATGCCACGGAGAGCCATTATCCCCCATCATTCACCCCTTCCAATGAGGACAGGCAGGAGATGGTTGACAAGAATTAAAGTGTGGATGGTGTTCTTGGTTCTCATCACTACATTTGAAAAAAAATTGTTGTATTTTCAAAGTATGTTTTTCAAAAAAGTTCTAAAGAAAATTTCACTTTTGAAATTGTTTAAGGGTTTAGTGGTTGCATATCTTGCCTGCATTGTTCTTTTCACATTTTTCTAAAGAGTAAATTTTCTACCTCAAAATTTCAGTACATTTCATATTTTTTCAGCTGTGTGATTCTTCTTCCTGTTATGGTGAAGTTAAGGTGTATTTTTTGGCTTGGGAATGGGCCCTGTGTCTTTTAAGTGATGTAATGGTAAAATGTGTACAAAATTTGGTGTCATAAAGGGAAATATTTCTGAGTCTCTCCCCAGTGGTCACAAATATCTGAAGTCCTAGGGATACACAGGAGGAATGGGGAAAGTGGAGTGTAAGTTTTTTATGCTATAAAAACGTCTTTTGATTCTCAATATAGCAGATATCTTATACATATATAGTAAAGGGTGGATCAATTCTTAATGCCTTTGTTGAACATGTTGAAATTATTTTTTAAAGTAACATACCAGCTATCTGACAGCTTCTATCAGTACCTGTCACAAACCCTTCTTCTCCCCATCTCCCCTCTCCCAAACCTTAAGCACTTGCAGGCAGACCTTGGATTAGGGGGTCTCTAATAGCTGTGAATTGCACTTGGCACTAGTGACAATTCTTAGTCAATAAGTTAACACAATGGCTGCATTTCTCCACCCCCTCCCAACATTCCCTCATAAACATGTTACAAACCTTTAAGTAATCCCAATAACTGGGGTTTCAAAACTGTAAATTGTGTAAAAGGTATGCAGGCACACTAATGACAGAATTTGTCTCCATCATCCAGGAAGACCCCCAGACTTTAAACAGTTCTCAAAAGAGTACAGTTTGGGATTACAGGCAGCAGTGACTTCTATTATTCAGGTAAGTACTTTGAAATGCAGTATTCCACAAAAGACGTGCTAACAGGTCCTTCACCTGTTCAAAGTGAAACCAGAAACCATCATATAAATTGTATGAAATGTGGGCTCCTCACACTGTTGTAAATGCAGTTAGGGAGAAGGGGGAAGGCTGAAACTGTTCCCCGTCATCAGACCCACTCTGTATATTTTTTTAAATGAATCACACATGATAAACTGGCTTACTTTCAGGTGTCACTAGTAAGAAGGACAAACGCGTGAAACAATGAATATATAACAACATGGCCACCACCCTCCAGAGAAGAAGAACCAGTCCCAAGGTGATAACAGAGTGTAGGCACCCTTTAATAATTGGCTTTGCAAATTATTGCAATGTGAGATGCAGGAACAGATGACAAACTACAGTAACAGCCTATCAAATGGGAACACAACCCTTTGACTTTGGGACAGGCCACTTTTGGATAGCATCCACTTTGGCCTGTAGGGGGTGATAGTTCCTTGACCCAGCTGGTATCCAAGGTAAGTCACACTGTTTAGGCCTATTTGACACTTCTTAGCCTTAACAGTTAGTCCTGCCTCCCTTATGCGCTCGAAGACTTTTTGTAGCTGTTCCAGGTGTTCTGCCCAGGAATCCAGAAATATGGCCACATCATCAAGGTAGGCGACTGCATATTCTCCCAATCCTGCTAGGAGACCATCTACAAGTCTTTGCCACGATTGGAAGATAGCAGGTGCATTCTGCAGCCCGAAAGGGAGTACATTAAATTCATACAGCCTGACGTGTGGTGAAGACTGACCTTTCCTTGGTAGATTCATCTAGCGGTACCTGCCAGAACCCCTTGGTTAAGTCCAAGGTAGAGATGTACTGGGCCCATCCCAGTTTCTCTAATAGTTCATCTGTGAGTGGCATTGGATAGTTGTCTGGGCGAGTTACAGCATTTAGCTTACCGTAGTCCATGCAAAAAGTATCTCCCCATCTGGTTTGGGAATTAGAACCACTGGAGATGCCCATGCACTGCAGGAGGGGTGGATTACCCCCATCTGTAGCATATCCTGGATCTCCCGTTCTACAGCAGTTTTAGCTTGAGGAGACACCCAGTAAGGTTGGACTTTAATTGGGTGAGCATTACCTGTGTCAATGGAGTGGTATGCCCGTTCAGTCAGTCCTGGGGTGGCTGAGAATGTTGGTGCATAGCTAGTGCACAGCTCCTTGATCTGCTGTCGCTGCATACGCCCAAGGGTCATGGAGAGGTTCACCTCTTCCATGCCACCATCACTTTTCCATTCATAGTAGACACCTTCAGGCCACTCAGTGTCATCTCCTCCCTGGGCTGTAAACTGATAAGCCTTTAATTCTCTGGAATAAAAGGGCTTTAGAGAATTAATATGGTAACCTTAGGCTTTCGGTTGGAGGTAGGGAATGCTATGAGATAATTAGCAGCTCCCAGGGACTCCTGGACCCTGAATGGCCCTTCCCATGATTCTTCCATCTTATGAGCCTGGAGCCCCTTTAAAACCATATCCTTGTCCCCTACTTTGAAGGAACGCTCTCTGGGATGTTTATCATAACAGGCTTTTTGCTCTTTTTGAGCATCCTGTAGGTTTTCTTTAGCAAGGGCTAAAGAGGTTCAGAGGGCGTTTTGTACGTTAGTTACAAAGTCCAGAATGTTAGTTCCTGGAGAAGGTGTAAATCCCTCCCATTGCTACTTCACCAGCTGTAATGGCCCCTTAACCTCACGGCCATGTACAAGTTCAAATGGTGAAAACCCTAAACTGGGATGTGGTAAAGCTCTGTAGGCAAAGAGCAACTGCTGCAACACTAGGTCCCAATCATTGGAGTGCTCATTTACAAATTTATGTATCATGGCCCGCAAAGTTCCATTAAACTTCTCCACCATGCCATTTGTTTGATGTGGCAACCAAGTGATTTACCCTATGAGCTTCCCAAAGGCTTTCCATAGTTCCTGCCGGGAAATTAGTTCCTACATTTGTGAGGATGTCAGAGGGCCAACCTACCCTGGCAAAAACGTCTGCTAGTGCCTGACACACACTTTTAGCCCTGGTGTTACTTAGAGCTACTGCTTCCGGCCATCGGGTGGCAAAATCCATGAAAGTCAGTATGTACTGCTTTCCTCTGGGTTTCTTTTTGGAAAAGGACCCAGAATATCCACAGCTACTCGCTGAAATGGAACTTCAATGATGGGGAGTGGCTGAAAAGGGGCTTTGACTTGGTCTTGGGGTTTTCCCACTCTTTGGCACACCTCACAAGACCGGACATAGGTAGAAACATCCTTGCCCATTCCCTCCCAGTGGAATGACCTCCCCAAACGGTCTTTGGTCCTGTTCACCCCAGCATGGCCACTAGGATGATGGTGGGCTGAGCTCAAGAGCTTTACCCAGTACTTAGTTGGAACTACCAACTGTCTCTGAGGATGCCAGTCTTCCTGGTGTCCACCAGAAAGAGTTTCCTTGTATAAAAGTCCTCTTTCTATAACAAACCTGGATCAATTAGAAGAGCTGAGAGGCGGTGGGTTGCTCCATGCCGCCGTCCAAGCTCTCTGGAGGTTTTCATCTGCTTCCTGTTCGGTCTGGAACTGTTCCCTTGATGCTGGAGACATCAGTTCCTCATTGGACTGTGGACCTAGGCTTGGTCCCTCTGAAAGCGATGTAGGGGATGGGGCTGTTTCTGTTGACTGTGAACTGCTCTGCACTGGTGCACTATGTTGGGGTTCAGGCTCCGGCTGAGCCTCTTGTGTAGGGTTATCGTCTGCTGCCGGTTCAGGTTCGGTGGGGCCCTCTTGTGTTGGGGTTGCAAGTACTGGATTCAGTGATGGCAATGGGTCTGGTGCTGGTTGTTCCACCGGTTCCGGTTCTGGGACTGGCTTTGTCTGGGTCTCTGGGACTGGATCCATTACTGCTGTTACAGATGTTGGCATGGGGTCCGGTTCCATCACCTCT
The DNA here is from genome assembly GCF_965152275.1 of Natator depressus. Lineage (NCBI taxonomy): Eukaryota > Metazoa > Chordata > Testudines > Cheloniidae > Natator > Natator depressus. The sequence goes on from NC_134234.1 coordinate 280,533,087, forward strand.
GACCGGGTCCTGGTAGAAGTTTCTGGAACAGAGCTAGGCATGACGGCTGGTTTAGTCTGGCTGCAGGTGACCATTCCCATCCTCTTGGCTCGCTTCACATGATTGGCCAAGTCTTCCCCCAACAGCATGGGGATGGGATAATCATCATAGACTGCAAAAGTCCACGTTCCTGACCAGCCCTTGTACTGGCTGTAGGCAAATTGAAAGAGTTGGACTTGAAGGGTTGAATTGTCACTTGGATCTCTGGGTTGATTAAATTGGGGTCCACTAAGGAAGCATGGATCGCTGACACTTGTGCTCCAGGGTCCCTCCACATGGTGACCTTCTTCCCGCCCACACTCACAGTTTCCCTCCACTCCGAGGGTTTCTGGGAGGTATCTGGGGCTGAGGACCTCTGTTGTGATTCTGGTGCAATGAGCTGTAATTTGTTGGGGTTCTTGGGGCATGCCTTTACATGCCCCGGCTCATTACATTTAAAACATCATTCCACTGTTGGGTCACTGGGGCGAGGTGGGTTGCTGGAGAATGGTGTGGCAGGAGGATAAGGTTCTGGAGTATTCCTTGGTGTGTAGTTGCGGCCTTGGGCTGCCCCTGGTAGTAGGGTGTGGTCTGAGGGTGTCCCTTCTGGTATCCGCTCCAACTGCGACCAGGGTTATTCCTCTCTCCTCCCTCCACCCATTTTGTTCCGGCTTGCCCTGCCTCTCTGGTGGTCTGGGACTGCTTGTATCGATCAGCATAAGAAGCAAGACTTTCTGCTGAGTCCATTTTCTTATCCCATAAACACTGTTTTATTTCCTCCTTGTACATATTCAGGAATTGCTCCTGAGCTATCAAATCACACATTCCTTCAAAGCTAGTGACACCCCTTCCTTGGACCCATTTATCTAACAGATCCTTCATCTGGTTTAGATAAGCCACATTACTTAGTCCAGGCCCTCTCTTAAGGGTTCGAAATTTTACTCTGTACGTTTCAGATGTAATTTGAAATTGCTTTAAAACCAAATCCTTGAACTTATTATAGTCAGAAGCCTCATCAACAGGCATCTTATTGAATATGTCCAGAGCTCTTCCAGTCAATTTTGCGACCAATGTGCTCATCTTGTGAGCTTCAGGAATTTTATGGAGAGTGCACAGTCTCTCAAAGGTGAGGAAATATTCAGCAATATCACTGGATTCATCATACTGTGGACATAGTCGCTCCCATTTGTGGATCTTTGGGGAAGGATGGTTAGGGTTATCCAGTAGATTCCGCTCAGCCCTTACCTTCTCCAACTCCAGTTCATGCTTCCTCTCTTTTTCCTTCTCCTCCATTTCTTTTCCCCTTGCCTCCATAGTTCTCCTGTGGGCAGCCTGTTGGTTTTTTTCTACCTCCATAGCTCTCCTGTGGGCAGCCTCCCTTTCCTCCTCAGCATGCTTCCATTCTTTTTCCTTTGCCTCCATAGCTCTCCTGTGGGCAGCCTCTTGGGCTTTTTCCTTTTCCTCCATTTCTTTTTCCTTTGCCTCCATAGCTCTCCTGTGGGCAGCTTCTTTGGCTGTTTCTGCCTTGGGCTCTGTCATGTTTGCCTCTCTGTTCTTAACTAACTTTACACCCGAGAGTTAGAAATAAAACAAACAAACAAACGGAAAACTTGGCTTGTCAAAAAAATAGGTTGTGCTGTAACCTGATACCTATGTTCTCTGATAGTGATTGTCAGCTGAAATCTCCAGGCAAATAGACAGAAAAACCCTCTAGTTGCTCTTAGCTAAAAACAACCCACCTCTTCAGGTCTGTGAAGAACTTGTGAATTTCCCTGCAGGAGGTTAACTACCCTGCCTTTAGGTAGAGAAACTCCAGCTCACTAAAGCAAGCTCCCTTTTGTCTCTGCTCTGGCCCCCAGGCAGAGACAAAAAAAAACCCCTCTAACTGCTTTTCTAACTCTAAAACTGCTTTTTAAAACCTGTTTCCAAGCAGCCCAAAGGGGAAAAAAATGTCCTTTTAAAATCTTTCTGTGCTTCTGGTTCAAAAAAAAAAATCTCAAAAAAATCTCCGTGCTTCTGGTTCAAAATGATCCCCAAAAAATTTCAGATTGATCCCACCGCTCTGCCACCATGTCAAGGTTCCTTGCCCACTCTGAACTCTAGGGTACAGATGTGGGGACCTGCATGAAAGACCCCCTAAGCTTATTCTTACCCAGCTTAGGTTAAAAGCTGCCACCAACGTGTTACACAAAGAACAGGGGAAGTGCCCACTTGGAAACATCTCCCCCTCAAAATATCCCCCCAAGCACTACACCCCCTTTCCTGGGGAAGGCGTGATAAAAATCCTCACCAATTTGCATAGGTGAACACAGACCCAAACCCTTGGGTCTTAAGAACAATGAAAAAGCAATCAGGTTCTTAAAAGAAGAATTTTAATTAAAGAAAAAGTAAAAGAATCACCTCTGTAAAATCAGGATGGTAAATACCTTGCAGGGTAATCAGATTCAAAACATAGAGAATCCCTCTAGGCAAAACCTTAAGTTACAAAAAGACACAAAAACAGGAATATACACTCCATTCAGCACAGCTTATTTTATCAGCCATTTAAACAAAACAGAATCTAACGCATATCTAACTAGATTGCTTACTGACTTTTTACAGGAGTTCTGACCTGCATTCCTGCTCTGATCCCGGCAAAAGCATCACACAGACAGAGCCTTTGTTTCCCCCCCTCCAGCTTTGAAAGTATCTTGTCTCCTCATTGGTCATTTTGGTCAGGTGCCAGCGAGGTTATCCTAGCTTCTTAACCCTTTACAGGTGAAAGGGTTTTTCCTCTGGCCAGGAGGGATTTAAAGGTGTTTACCTTTCCCTTTATATTTATGACAGCTATGTAGCCCCATAAGTATGTAGTATGGTCCCTCATGTATGATTAAAGCAGATGCACAGAAAGGATGTAAAGGTGTGCCTCAGATGTCATTCTCTGCCTCCCTGCTGTGCCTACTGGTATGAGAATAGCAGCAATCAATGTTATCTGTCAAATGTGACATAACTGAATTTTCATCGACCCTCATGGCTTGCTGTCTTCAATGAGTCAGACATTGCTGTTGAAATGGTATCCGGTATCTCCCAGAGTGCTGCCTACGCTGCATAAACCTTTTTGCCATAAGGAAGAGCCAGACACCATCATCCAGCTGATCCATGACTTCGACCTAGTTTTTCAGTGAAACAAACAACGGGCTATGAGATCTGGAAATGCCTTCAGCACAGGTGTAAAGGCAGGGAAAAGAACCAACAACACACAACAAAGTGATTTCTAAAGTGGCTCCCTGTTGTGCACAGAACCCTGGGATATGACCATTGAAATGGTAGCAGTAACCTTGCACACCTAGAGCAGCAGCATGAAAAGCAGGGATACACATGTAAACAGCATTATACTTGTGTTTATCATGGCATATATAGACACCCAGGCATGAACAGTGAGAGCATAAGTGAGCATGAACAGGATCCATTACTTGGGTACGGGCACCAGTGTAAACAGCCTTATAGGTACAACATTGTCTCTATGATTACAGTGTTGCTCTACTGCTAGGATGTGTTTTAGTCTCCTAAGAGGTATATATCAATATGAAAGTCATGAAATCTTATTGATTTTGTACAAGGCTCTTGGAGGTTTTTTGATGGGCTTGAATTAATCCCATTAATTATTTCTATTCTTCAGGTGCTAGAAACAAGTCTTCAATTTCTGTGCTGACAGTCAGTCAGTGATCAGTGTTCCAATGAGCCAACTTTACGTGACAGATTTGTGCTAACAATTTACTTTGAATTATTTTGAACTAAGTAGTCTAAAAAGGGGCACATTGACTAATGTATTATCCGATTGGAAAGGGGAGGTCTAAACACATCCTTAAATTCACAGGCTCTTGAAAAATCAAAAGGACAAAATCTGTCCTCTTTACATCCCTGAACCCCAATGTCTTCAAGTCCATGGACCTGCATGCTTATACATAAAGAAAGGCAGAAATTGATTTTTAGATTATATTATGCATGTCTGATGGGTTGGACCACCCCGTTTCAGGATGCCACCTGATGTGCTGGGGTCCGACTGGTTCTGCCCATTCCACCAGCCGTGGTTTCCTCACCTTGTGCTAGCTGTGCCAGGCCCTCAAGCATTCTCTAGCACACACACAGGTAAGGCCACACCCAGCTGCAGACACAGACTGAAATCAATTCTCTGTGGGAAGATTCAGCTCGGGGATTTACGCAGCACTCACATGCGTACCTCCTTTGGAGTGTAAACCCCAAATAATATTGTCTTGTGCTATATAAAGAGAGCTGCACAGTGCAAACTCATAAAATTGCCCCCTCCCTGAATGTGGAGAGAGAGATGCACAGCTTTTTGCTCCCCACCTCCACCCCCCGATATGAATTGTAAAAACTGGGATTTGTAATAAACAAAAAAAATAAGTTTATTAACTACAAAAGGTAAATTTTAAGTGATTAAAAGGATAGCAAACAGAACAAAGCAGATTACTGAACAAATAAAACAAAACGCAAACTAAGCTTAATACACTCAAGATACAGGTTACAAAATGTAATTTCTCACCCTCAATGTTGTTTTAGGAAAGTTGCAGAGTTTCTGTAGCTTAGAGTTCCAGTTATTACTCTTTACAGACTGGACCCCTGTCTCAGCCTGGACTCAGCCCCTGCCTTTCCCTTCAAGTGTTTTTAGCAATCTTTCTTCTTGGATGGGGAGGCAATGCAGAAGAGTCCTGATTGATTTACTCCCCAGCCTTAAATAGAATTTACATAAGGTGGGGACCCTTTATCTCCAGTTGAAAAATACCAGTAGTGTCCAAGGTGGCATTCCATACCAGGTGATATCATCAGATGACCCTGCAGTATCAAAGCAGCGTCCCAGGAAGCTCCTCAGGAAGGTGGGAGATTAGTATCTTCAAAGTTCTATTGTCCTTCTTAAATGGCTTATTCAGGCTGATTGCCTACTATCTGGTGGGTGTTCCCCTAAGTACACATACAATTGCAATTGTTACATAGTCAATATTACTAACGTCAGATGCAGAAATGATCCATTTATACAAATTGGATAATCACATTCAGCAAACCATAACCTTTACAATGATATCTTACATGGCCCATCTTGCATAAAACATATCTTAGTTATGCCGTATTCAGATCAAACAATATTTCTATGAAGAATATGGGGTGTAACATCACAACATGACTGTGACAGCTTTATCTGATCAGAAATTTCAATAACCTTGGCATGCTGTGAATAAGAATTTTAAGTCTTTGCAAAGTGTTAGAGTAGTCAGCTCCCACAACAGAGGCTTTTCTGGGCTGCTATATAAAATATGGCCGGACTTTTTGGACCACTAACAGTATGGGAATGGTCTTACAGTGAACAGGGTTTTTCCTTGTGTAAACCCAATGTCAAGGGGAAAGAGGTCTAAACTCCCTGTGTTGGTAAAAAGGGGAAAGGATTGCCATGGAGAGCTTTATTTGCATAGGCACCCTACTGCAATTCCTTCAGAAACACTTGGGAAGTCACCAGAATTAGACATGAACTTGGATTTGGAGGGATAAGGGAGCCCAGTGAAGCAAGAAGAAGGGAAAGTTAGAATTATAGTTGTGCAGGGCTTCAAAGGACTTTGAGGGGTCATCAAGGCCAGCTTCCTGAACTGAGGCAGGACCCAGTAAACCTAAATCATCTCTGACAGGTATTTGTCCAACCTGTTCTTAAAAACCTCTAATGATGGGGATTACACAGCCTCTCTTGGAAGTCTGTGCTAGTGCTGAACTAACCTTGTAGTTAAAAAGTTTTTCCTAATAGCTAATCTAAATCACCCTTGCTGCAGATTAAGCCCATTACTTTTTGTCCTTCTTTCACTGGAGGTGGATAAGAGTTGTTCACACTCCTCTTTATAACTTCCATTAACATATTTGAAGACTATCATCTTCCTCCCCCACCCCCCGCTGCCACCCCAACCCAACTCAGTCTTCTTTTCTCAGACTAAACATGCCCAATTTTTTTAAACCTTTCCTCAGAGGTCAGGTTTACTGAACCTTTTGTCATTTTTGTTGCTCTGCTCTGGACTCTCTCCAATTTATCTACATCTTTGCTAAAGTGTGGCACCCAGAACGGGACACAATGCTCCACCTGAGGCCTTGCCAGTGCTGAGTAGAGTGGGACAGTTACCTTCTATGTCTTATGTACAACACTTTTCTTCATACACCCCGCAATGGTATTAACCTTTTTCGCACTTGTACCACATTGCAGACTTGTATTCATTTTGTGATTCACCATAACCCTCAGCTTCTTTTCAGCAGTTCTACTACCTAGCCAGCTATTCCCCATTTTGTATTTGTGCATTTGATTCTTCCATTCTAAGTGAAGTACTTTGCACTTGTCTTTATTGAATTTCATCCTTATTTCAGACAAATTCTCCAATCTGTCAAGATCATTTTGAATTCTAATCCTTGAACCTCTCCCAGTTTAGTGTCATCCACAAATTTTCTAAGCATGCTCTCAACTCCACTGTCCAAGCCATTAATGAAAATATTGATAGTACTGGGCCCAGAACTGACTCCTTTGCCACCCCGCTAGTTAGGCTCTCCAAGTTTGACAGTGAATAATTGATAACTAAACTTTGAGTATGCTCTTTCAATCAGTTCAACCTTCCACCTTATAGTAATTTCATCCAGATCACATTTCCCTAGTTTGCTTATGAGAATGTGATGTGGCACTGTGTCAAAAGCATTCCTAAAATCAAGATATATCATTTGTGCGGCTTCCCTCCATCCCTATTTGTCTGAACTTTCTGGCCCTGGCCCTGTAATGCCCAAGATCCAAAAGGGGAGAGGTAGGTTTTCACTTACTTTAAAATGTTTTTTTTTTATTGATTGGCATTATTGTAAACACCACAACATTGAAAATTTCCCATGAAAGCTATTTTAGTTTATAATCAACTTTACTAATCATGTATGTAAAACCAAAGCATACCTTGTAGGCCTACACATCTGAGCTTCCTAGGAAAAATATACTTTAAAAACGCTTCCAAAGTGGTGAGTTACCTGCTGAATAGGTGAGAGGTGTCTCAGGGTATGTCTATTTTGCAATCATGGGGTGTAATTGCAGCTTGTGTAGACATACCTGAGCTAACTTTAATCTAGCTAGCTCAGGTACTGGAACAGTGAAGTTGCAGAAGCACTGGCTTGACTGCAAGCGGTATAAGCGAGTCCAGAACCCTGGACAATTACTTGGGCATCTTGCCCCCACTGAAGCCTGTGCTGCTATGGTTTCACTGCTCTGGTACCAGAGGTAGCTCAATTAACGCTAGCTCAGGTATGTCTACATGAGCTGCAATCACATCCCATAACTGCAGTGTAGACACACTCTCACTGTCCTTTTTGACTACTTTGCCAGACAAGCAGCCAGCTCAGTACCCCAGTGCCTTACCAGTTTCTTGTGTTCACCAAGTCCCATTGGCCTCTTGGATTCATTCTCTCAATGACAACTAATCTCTGCTGTCGAAAGAGATACAAACTCTTGCCCAGGCATGCTGCCATTTACTATTTTTTCTTTATATTCTTCAGGCTATGTGGTGATCAATGAGTTAGATTAATTTTAATGGTTCGTTTAGTTCATTTTGAAGTTGAATTTTTCTGATTCTCTGAAAGAGCCATTTTTGTTTAAAAAATTAACATACACCCCCTATTAGCTCATCTTGAATTGACAGCAAGATTATTAAAGTCATTGATGAAGGAAATCCAGAGTTAAGGTTGATAATCCATTGTTATTTTGACTTGGTTATTTAATTGATATTATTTGTTGTTTTTCAGTATCATGTTCAGGAAATAAGGTCCCAAAAAGCAGTGAAAATTATGAGCAAACTATGCAGATTTGGGGCCAGATTCAAATTATATTATTGTAACCCTTCTGCCAGGTGAAGACAGCAGCAAACAGGGCAGGGTTCAATATCTAGGGGTTCCTTTTCAACAACACAACACAGAACTGGCTTGATCCCCCCACCCAGTAACCTGGGGAAATTACACACCACCCCTGGATGTCTCTGAGAGGAAATACTTCCCCACTCACAAGCACAGAGTCTGAGTGTAGAAAAGAAACTTTTAATGAAAGGAGGGAAGTCACGCAACATTAACTAGGGAAAATGCCACCATCAGGATTCATAATCATAAAACTGTGAGCAGGACACCCAGCCCAGAGTGCGTGGGGCAGTGCCTTCCGCCTCATGTTCTTGAGTTCTACAACCAGAAGTTCCTTTTCTGTGCCTCTTTCTGCTCCCTCACCCTACCCCATTCACAGCAATTGTCCTTGGTCAGTGAGGACCCAGGGTTCAGAGGTGCATCTGTGTGAGTTCACCTCCCACCCAGTGAAGAAGGCACCTTGCTTGCTCTACCATCTGAGCACTTGCTCTGGCTGGCCGCCCCACCAGCTGCAGTTCCTTGCCACCTGGCCGCCCCACCAGCCAACTGCCACTTTTACTGGTCGCCCATCAGTTACCTTGTGCTGCCACCTACTTCTCTGCTGTGACCTCTGTTGGTCAATCTCTTAGTGATTTTTAGCTCTCAGCAGGCTGGGCAGAAACAGTGCCCCATCACAAGTGATTTCAGCTCTTATTGAGTACTTGAAATAACAAAAGGCTCCTAATAAAGCCTATTTAGCTCTATATTTGAACAGTGGGGAAGGACAGGTTAAACCAGACTGGGGACCCTTAGGGAGAGTCCATACCTCTTGGCTGGGATACTTGTCCCCACCCCTCTTATTTTCACAGGGGTCTGGCATTCGAGGTCCTTGCTTAATGAAGTCCCTTCAGCTGAGGGTGACCCCCTCATTTGGGATGGGTTAAGCACAGTTCTTCTCCCCTTTATTCTCCCCATTTGGGCCTTGGCAGGTTGAGAGAGATGGTGGCTGTAACTCAAACCTTTCTCTTTCCTAGATGTGTCAGATTCCCTCACCCTACCAGGACTTGTGAATTTTATCCACATTTTTGTTGCATCACGTTGTGATCCATGTTTAGGAAGGATGCACTCTCATTTCTGCTTCTGAATTTGCCTTTCATGCATAAACATTGGGGTTGTCTCACAATAAGGCATCCTTTGCAGACCTGTTAGGTCTCCTGTTTTCTCCAGGAGAATCCTGATTGTGTTTGTTCTTTCATGGTCTCCTGAATCACCTAGGGAAACAGGATTATTTGACAGGACATAGGGCTAGATGCTCTACCCACAAACACTCCTAGTCACTAAGGTCTCAGGTAGGTTGAAACCAATGGGACTATTCATGTGATTCACTGCTCACAGATACTGATAAGGAATTCTCAATCTGGTGCTTAGTAATAACAGACTGTTGAAAACCCGTAACATTTTTAAATCAGCCTTTTCCTATCATATTAGAAATATGAGTCTGGGCAATTTGGAGGGTAGTCAAATAAAGGTTTAATATTTCTAAGAGTACAATAATATATTATATTCACTAAAGAAATATAGAGGGTCTATTTTCTGGTAAACCATTTGTGAGCAGCTGAAAAAAAGGATAAAATGTAGAACAGTGAAAAAGTGTACATCTAAAGTGAATAGGCAGATGTAGTTTGGATATAGAATAAGTTACAGTCCAAATATCTTTACTGTTGTTACATCAAGTTTTAATAGGCCTTGTAATTGTTTTTGGATGCCAAACATATGGGTCAATGAAAGACACAAAAATAGATCATGTGTGAGTCAGACAGCAGTATTGAGAATGTGATGTGTTGCATTTTCCTGTTAACATTTTACAAGGGGTAGGAGATGAGGGGTCATTAAGGTTAATGGGAATTATTAGATTTGAAAGCCTTGGTGTATACCAAAACTAAAGAGGAATTCTACCTTAGTAAATAAACAAACAAACAAAAGAACTTTAACAAAAGAATACTGGATACATTTATTTTCTCAGAAGAGATGGAGTGATTTGATAGTAGTTTTTGGATACACAGAAAGCAGTAAAAAACAGTTTGATTTAAACACAGTTGAATTGGCAATCTCAGATTGCTTGATGTGTTGTCCAACTGAATCCAAAATAAACCCTCCCTTTATGACTGAGCACAGGAAAATGTCAGTAAATGGAATTGACAACCAAAGATTTACTCCTAGATCTGAAAATACCTTATATAGAAAAGCAAAGCTACAGCAGCTCTCTCTCCCTCCTAGAATTTAATGTATCTGAATTCTGAAGTTTAGGTACCTAAAGAAAATTTAAATACCTGCTTATTACTATTTTTTTTTACTAGTTAAATGGTGAAGATGTGGGTTAAACCCACAGGGGGATATAATATCAAACTCCTTGACTACTGGCACTAAGAACATAAGAATGGCCCTACTGGGTCAGACCAAAGGTCCATCTATCCAGTATCCTGTCTTCTGACAGTGGCCAGTGACAGGTGCCCCAGAGGGAAGGAACAGAACAGGTAATCATCAAGTGATCCATCCCCTGTTGCTCATTCCCAGCTTCTGGCAAATGAGGGTAGGGACACCATTCCTGCCCATCCTGGCTAATAGCCATTGATGGACTTATCCTCCATGAATTTATCTAGTTCTTTTTTGAACCCTGTTATGGTCTTGGCCTTCACAACATCCTCTGGCAAGGAGTTCCACAGGTTGACTGTGCATTGTTTGAAGAAATACTTCCTTTTATTTGTTTTAAACCTACTGCCTATTAATTTCATTTGGTGGCCCCTAGTTCTTGTGTTATGAGACATAGTAAACAACACTTCCTTATCTACTTTCTCTACACCAGTCATCATTTTATAGATCTCAATCATATCTCCCCTTAGCCATCTCTTTTCCAAGCTGAAAAGTCCCAGTCTTATTAATCTCTCCTCATACGGAAGCCGTTCCATACCTCTAATCATTTTTGTTGCCCTTTTCTGAACCTTTTCCAATTCCAATATATCCTTTTTGAGATGGGGCGACCACATCAGCACACAGTATTCAAGATGTGGGCGTACCATGGATTTATACAGACGCTACATGTGAAGTGTCATGTCAGTTATATTATACAGCAAAGAGATATTTTTCTACTGTATATTCTTAATGAGTTGACAATTATTTATTTCCTATTTAACTTTTATGTTTTGAAAATTATGTTTAGATTAGTGCATATTGTTTGTTTAATAGTAAAGACCTAATCCAAGACCCACTGAAGTCTCAGACAGACTCAAATTAATTTCAGTGAGCTTTTGGATAAAGCTATCTACCAGGCCCCAATTCTGCAATCCTCGTTCAGGTGAGTAATCCTTACCTGTATACTTAGTGGAATTTTTGCATTAGATTTACTCATCTGAAAAGAGAAGAGTTGTAGGATCAGGCCCTAAAAAGTGAAAATTATCTTGACTTTTCTTCTCTAAATCCTGCTTTTATTTTTCTTCGTACTATAGGGATTATTATATAATAGTGTATACTGTAGTTCAATTTTTCCTATTCACCATCCAGAGTATGATTATTAATATTGTTGTTATTATTCTAGACTAACAAAGATCACTTTCTAACATAAAAGAATAAAGAAAAGAAAATGGAAAACCTGAAGAGAAAAAATATACAAGCAATTATAACAAACAACACTTGAAATGTGTCAAACTATTCAAAGTGGGGTTAGGGAAGGATGAAGAAAATGAATAGAAAACATAACACTAAGAAATGAAATGGGGACCCAGGAGGAGTTAGTGAATGACATAGCTATCTATTGTTGTTATATTTAAACATTGCCTGTAGTGATTGCTGCTCCAATATTTCAGCACTGTGTGTGTGCATGAGAACTGCAAAGTGAGGTAGAAGCTTAACTGCTCCCTGATGAACAGGAGATAAACTCCAGGTTAGCTTTTCCCCGAGCACAGATACTTCAGGGAAGGTCTATAAGAAAAGATTCTTGGGAGACAAAAAGGGGTGAATATCTTCAAGAAGGGAAGATTTCACACCCAGCACTCATAAGATTGGGTTGAATCCTGACCTGGTGAGTTTTTCTGTTTATTTTCTGGTTTTGACTCCATTCCACTTTTATGTTGTAGCCCTCTTTTCCTCAAGAAATAACCTTTGAGGAAGGGCCTTAGTTGGATTTTATTTCTCTGAACCTTTCCACTGGCTAAGAGTGAAACTGACTACAATGGATAAAAAACAACAGTGAAGCTGATTATCTGTTCCAGCAGTGTCCAAGCAGGAGTTAGAGATTCTACTGTCCTCTCTGAGTAAGTTTCATCTGATTGCACAGACGTATGTCATAAATAAACTGCCAGGTCTGCTCAGGCACATGTGAGCTGAAACCTTGTCCCTTTATGGGTGATAAAACCCTCCGGGAATACCTAGCCCAGTGTTAACAAGAATTGATAGTATCTCCATGAGAGACTTATCCAACTACCATGGAAGTCAAGCTCCTGAAGACCTGCTGGCATGTTTTTTTTTTCAGGAAATCATCACTCCACATTCACAATTTACCTAGTTATCAGTCAGCTCCTAAATTCCCTTTTCTGCATGAAAGTCATTGAGAAGGTCTTGGTGAGCCAAGTCCTGCAGCATGTTCCAGTGTTTTGGATTTCATGCCATCAACTTCTGAGGTGGTCATGTCTAGGAAACAGAATTAATTTTGGTGGTCAACGCTGCATTTATAGCCTTCTGTACTCTTTGGAATTGGCAGGGGGAGGGAAAAATATAGCCCACACTTATTGTTAAAGAAAAGAATTCCAGCACTGAAAGGGTTAACTAAAAATTCCAGAGTTTTACAGAAACTTTTAGTTTTGTGATTTGGAAACAAATATTCATACAAATCAACTAATATCCATGACAATTATCAGCCTCAAGAAAATTAGCTATAAAATTCTTTCTTTTTTATTTTTGTTGTGGGAGAGAAGGTGGGTGGAGTACAGTGGGAGCTCACAGAACATATGTTGTTGCTCATTATGTAGTGCAACAGGAAACAGTAATTAAGGAAGCTGAGTGAAAGGCATTAACAACATCATCTAAAGCAATGGTTTTTGACCTGTCATATACTGTGACTCTATGTTACAACAGGAAAAAAAAGACAATATCCTCTTCCCATGGGTTCAGGAACCCCTCCCACCTAGCCATTAAAAAGGCAAGGTGGTCATACCACTTCCCCACATACATATACACACACACCTGGGCCTCTTCGTGACCCCTTCCTTACCACCTGTAATTACGACTCTTACGTTGAGAAATTATGATCTAAAGCAACAACTTGCATAGGTCATGACTTCCTAGAAACCACCCATAGAAAATTAAAACTTCAATATGTTAAAAAAAATAAAAAATAAAAAATAAAAAATAAAAAAAATAAAAAATAAAAAAGCTAGTCAACCACTCATGTTCTGGCTCATATAATACACGGGTCCTCAATCCTGCAGCCTTTCTGAAGAGAAAACTGCCATAAATGATATTGCAAGGGTCCCTTAAGTCAAGACTGCAGGACAGGCACCTTAATATGCAGAATATACGGTAACATGGTTTCCACCACACTTTGTTGTCACGTCAAATGTGTTTTTTCAAAGTAGATCATCTGCTAAACCTATTTGTGTGTGTAGGAGGTAAGGAATAATAATTAGAGTTGGTCAGAAAATGTCATGTGGAATAATTTTCCATTGGAAAATACTGATTTGACAAAACTGAAATGGTTCGTGAGAACTTATCAATGTCACTGAAATTTACAATGAAAAATTATCAAAGCATTTTATTGTGATAAAGTCCAAGTGTTTTATTTTGATAAGCTCAAAGTGCTTCATTTTGACTTTATATCAGCTGTTATATATAGCATAATATAATGCTTTGGTATTTCAATTCAATATTTCTGAGGTGACATTTTTCAGAAATTTTGTTTGGCAGCAAATTTAAAAATTTTGATGTTTTGTTCCAATTCAGGATGAAATTTCAGAATGCTGGAATTTCCTGCAGAATGGAAATTCTGAGTTTCAATCAGCTATAATAAAAAGGAAGATTATAGCACTTCTGAAGTATTTTTCACAGAAGCAATGTCTAACATAGTATCTGCTGGCTTATGGTTTCGTCTTCGCCTTTTGTTTTTCCCCTATAGGTCTCCTCCAGGTTGTAGAGACCTTCTTTCTATTGGAATTACATATTTAGATTTCAAGTTTCAATTCACTCCATCATTTTGTGGAAAGCCACTTTCTACATAAGTAACAGAGCTGCTTCATTTATATATATATATAGTAATATGGAAAAATACAAATGTGTACATGGTACACTATCCCAGCACTATTTTCAGATATTTTTTCTGATTATTTCCTTTTGGAGTTCTCCATACTGTGGGGGCTTTGTGAGCTTTTCCTTCCTCTAAACCTATAGCCTTTGTAGCCGTCATCAAATTTATTTAATGATTTTTTCCATACTGGAAACGTTTCTGAGATTGAGGCAATGTGTCCAGTGGTTAGAGTCAGGGGCTGCAAGTCAGGAGACCTGAATTCTATTAGTGGCTCTGCCTGACCTGCTGTGATACCTTTTGCACTTCCCTTTTACTCTCAGTGGAAAGAAAATAGCTTTGATTTTCGCAATTCCTTGAATATATTACTGGAACAAACTGGTGTGCCTCATCCGTAGCATCTTAAATGCATGTTCCATCATCTAGTTTCATTCGGCAGTCTGCTAAAATGGCATGGTGCTAGTCTATATCACTTTTACCGATGATGCAGATCAACAGCCAATGCAATGCTTTTGAAAAAAAATCTAAGGAGAGAATGTTAAAAGGGTACCATGGGGTATGGGTTGGAAGGGGGACTGGAATAAGTTGGCCAGTATCAAGTACCAGTATTCAATAGCAGAAGATGATAATTTACTGTTACTGCCCAGACATATTTCTCTGACTCTTCTCTTCAAGCATACTCTGAGAATGTATTGTTTTAATGTGATACAGAAGATTTCAATTAATAGTAAAGTACTGAACAAATCTTATTTTGAAAATAAAAAATAAGAAACTCAACAGCATTAGCTGATAATGATAAAAATAATGGCAGTATGTTTATTGTGAACAACAGATTTCCTCATATTTGCTTGCTGGTTCTCAGCTAAATTATTCTTGAGACAACTATCCCTTATGCACCTCAGCTATGTAGCTTCAAACATATCCTGGGAAAGAATTTGGTATGTAACAGGGTATCTATTTTCCCCTGTGATTTCAGGAGCCAGGTGAATTTAAGTAAAATTTCTGAGTAGACACCTCAGCTGGTTATTATGCAGAAACTTGACACACTGAGTTAATGTATTATGCAGTTCCCAAAATTGCAAAAATGTCAGTCTCATTAGGGTTACAGCTGGTGCAGTGTGGGGGCAGAAAGCCTCTTGAATTCATTGCGCCATGCCAATTACCGTGGTTCCTTTCTAATACTGTCAAAGATGTCGTAATGAGCAATGTTAGCAAAGGTATCATTTATGGGGTCAGTTCTACAGTGTTGTGGCTGTAGTTATTACTGCTGTACTGCACTGAAAATTAAACTCCTTGGGATGACTTCTCTCACCCCACCAATGACACTTCTTTTTCATTTTCTTTTTCCCTTCGGAATCCACACGTGAGTTCTTCATTGAGCACAACTTATTTGCATTTCCTTAGCTAAGGTTAAAACCAGAAGACCTGCATAAACCCTATTCACCCTGGTTAATCGAGGAGGTTGAATTAGCTATTTTAAATCTAGTTTTAGTAAGTTCCTGTGGAGAGTGTTGGATTTAAGGTATGTCTACACAACAAGTTCTATAGCAGAAGAGCTGCAGTGCTATAGCTACGCCTGTATAGTATAGACACTTGCCACAGTGACAAAAGGGGTTTTTTTGTCACTGTAGTAAATCCACCTCCTTGAGAGGTTAATGGGTACACTGACAGTGAGGGGTTAAGCCAACCTAACTCTGTCGCATAGGGAGTGACATTTTTCACAGTCAACATAAATTTTAGGTGTAGACCAGGCCTTAGGGAATATTAAGAAGGGCTCAATCATGTGAGGTGCTCAACACTTCGTGCAGAACAGTGCTCAGAACAGTGCAGAATTAATCCAGTCCTAAGTTACTCCTGTATCAAGAATGTCCTTCCAAAAGCTACCTTTTTTAGGGCAAGGGTTTGTTGTAAAATCTTGTAATATGAATTCTAAATTTCATTTCTTTTTTAACTTTAACAGTTTCCTCTGTTTTGGTCAAGGTTCCATTTTTACCAGCCATTGGAAAGCTAGGAATATACTCCTACTTTATGACCTTTCTACAGTATTTTCCACTGGGACATTAACGGTAGGTTATTTATCATTTTATAGATTTCCCGTCTCTTCTCTTGGGGGGGATCTTGCCTTTCCTTGTTTCATTGACTAAATGTGCTCATTATTTAGTCTCAAGCCTGTGCCTGGGGTGCATCCCCTCTAATGATTAAGTTTCCTTGGCAGATCAACTACTACAGAAAATGTTTATGGGATTTAAATCTGTTTTGTGATTCATTTCATTTTTCTGGCCTTTCTTGATTAGCTTCGAGCTTTGCTTTTTTCATATCCATTGGTCACATGTCACTTGAGCTTTCTATGTAGTTTTCATTACTGTCATTGTTGTGTAATATTATTATTACCATAACTGCCGATGGCAGAGAAGCTCGTCAACAGCTCTCCACTAAAGGCAACTTGTGAGTAGTACATTTTTCTCTTGTATATTAACTTTTCAGCTTTTGCAATGGCACTAGGTATTTAAAATCTTATATAGTGATAACAGGGATTTCCCACTCTGTTCCTGTGTCTGCACTATGCACACATTAAACAAAATATTATTCAACCTCTCACCCCATTCCCTAGGGCCTCTTTTTATTTTTAAATAAAGTAACAAAGCCCTCTGACAGGAATGTGCTTGCAAAGACAAAAGGGGTTTTCTCAGCTGGACTTCTGGTTCCTCAATGCCACACAGCATTTTATGACTCTAAATTGGAGCCAAAGAAATCCATGTGGTCTAGCTGTCAGTGTGAGTCAGTAGAATAGTTCTGCATGCAAGCACTGAGTCCTAAAGTCTGATATCCTTGCTAAACATAGCAATTGTTATGTATGCAACTGTACATGTACAGTTATAGGTGCAATACTATTTCTACGTATTTTTAAAGATTAACAGATAAGGAAACACTCGATATTAAAAGGAAACAAATATAAAACAAATGTAAGCAAATATTCTTACATATATTTATAATAAAATAAGCTGTAAAATTCATGCCTGTGGAATAGTGATTCTTATATAAAATGCTAGGCCTGGGACTGTTTACCTTCGATGGGTGACAAATAAGAGGGGACAGGATACAGATAGGTATAACAATTAATGGTAAGAGAATGGAGATCAGGAACCTTCCATTTGCCCTGGCTCACAGTAGAAGAGCAAAGGGACACTCTGAAATTGAAAAGAGGCAAATTCAAAACTGACAAAGCCCCACCCTTACATAGCATTAGCAGCCGCAGCAAGCTTTTTCACATAACATTCAATTAAGCTGTGGAGTTCACTGCAACAAGATAGCACTGTGGTCAGTACTTAGAAGTGGAGTTGGCAGGAAAATGGGGTATTTTACTGCAGTGTGTGTGTATATATGTGTGTGTTTTCAGCAACTGCAAACCAGAACTTCTGGGTTTTGTCCAGAACTGTTCAGTTTGCGGGTTTTCAATTTTCTGATTAAAAATCAAAGATTTTCTGTGAAAGCAGATCCTTTCTGGGAGAGTTTTGGAAAGTATATAAACAGACATGTTTCAAGGCAAAAGTTAACTTCTTATTAACGAAGGTTAGAAAGAAACTTTCCTGAAGGGCAATTTTCCCTCTCCACCCCCTACATAACAGTCCACATGCAGGTTTTCTTCTTCAGAAACATCTGATGTTGAAAATTGTTATAAATAGGATATTCAACTATAAGGACCACTGGTCTGATCAAGTATGACAATTTCCGTGTTCCTGTTACAAGTAAATAGTTTAGTATGTTTAAAAAAATTATATTAAAAATGAGCACGAATACCATCTGGCCTTCTCACTAGGCAGGTTAAGTTACAATAAGCATCAGTCTTCCTGGTCCCAAATCATCAACTGGGAAGAGAGGCAATAGGCCAGTACACTGCATAGTAATGCACTGCTAAGTGCATTGTGGAGGGTTTACGTCTTCCTCTATAAAGCATTGGTAGTAGCCACTTCTAGGATCACACTAGATGGTCTATTGTAGTTTGGAAACTCTATAGTAGGATTGTCCAATGACTAGCTGGCCTACTGGTCAGGCCAGGGTCCTACAGTTTCTGCCAGCATAGTCATCCTAGAGGGGGCTCCCTGACTGTGGTCTCAATTACTCCCGTGTGCTCATCTCCCGCCAGAGGTTCTGTCCCTAGTGAAGAGCAGGCAGGAGGAACAAGGTAGTGGGACCCGGGCCCACCCACTCCACCAGGTCCCAACCCAGGGCCCAAAGGGTTTTCCAAAGCATCCAGCCTAGTTAGTTAGCTACCCCAAAGTAGGCTTTCCTTTGGGTCACTTCCTAAGAGTCTGGAGCCCTTCAGTTTGGGACATGGTCAGTGGCTTAGGAGACTCTCCTGGGTCTCTTAATATAGTGTTCAAGTGATCTCCTTTAGGGTTTTCAATTGGCAAAGTGGGGATGGGGAGGAATCCAAATCCCAGGTGCTAGAGCAGCCTTTACAAAGTTGTAGCCTCTCCTGAGACAGTTCTCACCACCAGTCTAGCTTTCTGGTGCAGCATGCAGCTCTTCTCCCCTTTCCCGGGACCACCAGTGTCCTTTTAAATGTTCCTTCACTGGGAACAAACCCCACACCTACTGAAGGTGGATAGAAATCTGGCTAGATTGTCGGGCTCAACGGGTAGTGATAAATGGCTCAATGTCTAGTTAGCAGCCGGTATCAAGCGGAGTGCCCCAGGGGTCAGTTTTGTTCAACATCTTTATTAATGATCTGGATGATTAACTGCACCCTCAGCAAGCTCACAGATGACACCAACCTGGGGGGAGAGATAGATACGCTGTAGGGTAGGGATAGGATCCAGAGTAACCTAGACAAATTGGAGGATTGGGCCAAAAGAAATCTGATGAGGTTCAACAAGGACAAGTGCAGAGTTCTGCACTTAGGAAGGAAGAATCCCATGCACCGCTACAGGCTGGGGACCGAATGGCTAAGCAGCAGTTCTGCAGAAAAGGACCTGGGGATTACAGTAGACGAGAAGCTGGATATGAGTCAGCAGTGTGCCCTTGTTGCCAAGAAGGCCAGTGGCATATTGGGCTGTATTAGTAAGAGCATTGCCAGCAGATCGAAGAAAGTGATTATTCCCCTCTATTCGGCACTGGTGAGGCCACACCTGGAGTATTGTGTCCAGTTTTGATCCCCCCACTACAGAAGGGATGTGGACAAATTGGAGAGAATCCAGCGGAGGGCAACAAAAATGATTAGGGGGCTGGGGCATATGACTTACGAGGAGAGGCTGAGGGAACTGGGGTTATTTATTCTGCAGAAGAGAAGAGTAAGGGGGGATTTGTTAGCAGCCTTCAATTACCTGAAGGCGGTTCCAAAGAGGATGGAGCTAGGCTGTTCTCAGTGGTAGGAGATGACAGAACGAGGAGTAATGGTCTCAAGTTGCAGTGCAGGAGGTCTAGTTTGGATATTAGGAAACACTATTTCACTAGGAGGGTGGTGAAGCACTGGAATGGCTTACCTAGGGAGGTGGTAGAATCTCCATCCTGAGAGGTTTTTAAGGCCCGGCTTGACAAGCCTTGGCTGGGATGATCTAGTTCGTGTTGGTCCTGTTTTGAGCAGGGGGTTGCACTAGATGACCTCCTGAGGACATATAGTACAGACAACTTGATTCTTCCAGAATAGTTTATAAAATGCCTGGTCTACACTGATAATTACATCAGCATAATTACATCTTGCAGGGGTGTGAAAAATGCACACCCTGAGAGAGGTAGCTGTGCTAACCTAACCCCCGGTATAGACTGCCCTAAGTGGATGGAAGCATTGTTCTGTTGAACTAACTATTGCCTCTTGGGGAGGTGGATTAACTACACTGATGGGAGAACCTCTCCTATTGCTGGAATGAGGCTGCACTGAAGCACTATACCCACATGTGGCACCGCTGCAGCTGCACCGCCGTAGCACTTCAGTGGAGACGCTACCTACAACAATAGGAGGGTTTTCTCCCCAAGAGGCGGTAGCTAGTCGACAGAAGAATTTTGTAACTGTTAAAATTTAGATATCCATTTGCCTGTTTGTACCCACAAATCAGACATTTAGATACCTAAATGCTACTGATTATGCTCCCAAAATTATAGGTTGGATTACAACACTGCTGAAAATCATGCTCCTAATGAAGTGAATATCTGCCTTTAGAAAACATGTATAGGGGATACCAGGTATTGAAAATGAAGCATGTTCAAATATTGTGATATAAAGGGCCACATTTACGTTAGGACCCGTTGCCATCAATAGGAATTTTGCCATTGAGTTCAATTGAGTAGGATTGGGCCCTTCATTTCCAAAAAAATGTGTGTAAATATCCTTATCAAAACCACACAACCACCATATTCTGATCAATGCAGCTTCCTCAGTAAATGAATATAAACTGCTTGTTATTTGAGTTGATCAACATTAACAGCCGGGGAATAAAGTTATCCCTGGGGCATACAGGTGCAAATCTTGTAGATGGCAACAAGAGTTGTGCCAGCTTAAACCAACAGTGAATTTGATCATCTTTGTCCCCTCCTTGCAGTTAAAGGGACAGGGTGACTGCAGGCCACATTCTAGAGCATCACCTATTGATATTATTTACCCTGCCTCAAAAACTTCCCATAATACGTTGTACTTAGCAGCAGTACCCCTTGTTTAATACAATGAGAAAAATATTGTAGCTAAGTAAAATTAGATATTAAAAAAAATCAAAAGCCACAAACAGTAGGACCATATATGTTCACGAAGGGATGACATTTTGTGACAGTCTATTGTTCAGAAGTATGAAGGATTAGAGAAATATTTTGGTCACACCTGACAAACACATATTACCAAGTTTCTCCTAGAGGCACTGCAAAGTCCAACAGGGAAATTAAATCCAAAATCATGGCATGGACGGTAGCTTACCAAAATTTAAGACTGGGACCTAGTGTCCTTGTCTGGAAAATGTGTACACATTGAGGTCAAAATCTGGCATTTTAAAAGTTCAAATCATGCTTTAAAGACTTCAAGGTTCAGAGAATCCTCCAGCAAGTGACCCGTGTCCCACGCTACAGGGAAGGTGAAAAACCCCCAGGGCCTCTGCCAATCTGCCCTGGAGGAAAAATCCTTCCCAACCCCAAATATGGCGATCAGTTGAACCCTGAGCATGTGGGCAAGACTCACCAGCCAGATACCCAGGAAAGAATTCTCTGTAGTAACTCAGATCCCACCCCATCTAACATCCCATCCCAGGCTATTGGGCCTATTTACCACTAATAGTCAAAGATCAATTAATTGCCAAAATCATGTTATCCCATCATACCATCTCCATAAATTTATTGAGCTTAATCTTGAAGCCAGATAGGTCTTTTGCCCCCACTGCTTCTCTTGGAAGGCTGTTCCAGAACTTCACTCCTCTGATGTTTAGAAACCTTTGTCTAATTTCAAGTCTAAACTTCCTGATGGCCAGTTTATATCCATTTGTTCTTGTGTCCACATAGTTACTGAGCTTAAATAATTCCTCTCCCTCTCTGGTATTTATTCCTCTGATATATTTATAGAAAGCAATCATATCTCCCCTCAGCCTTCTTTTAGTTAGGCTAAACAAGCCAAGCTCCTTGAGTCTCCTTTCATAAGACAGGTTTTCCATTCCTCAGATCATCCTAGTAGCCCTTCTCTGTACCTGTTTCAGTTTGAATTCATTCTTCTTAAACATGGGAGACCAGAACTGCACACAGTATTCCAGATGAGGTCTCACCAGTGCCTTGTATAATGGTACCAACACCTCCTTATCTTTACTGGAAATACCTTGCTTGATGCATCCCAAGACCACATTAGCTTTTTTCACGGCCATGTCACATTGGTGCTCATAGCCATCTTGTGGTCAACCAGTACTCCAAGGTCCTTCTCCTCTGTTACTTCCAA
The DNA here is from genome assembly GCF_965152275.1 of Natator depressus. Taxonomy (NCBI): domain Eukaryota; kingdom Metazoa; phylum Chordata; order Testudines; family Cheloniidae; genus Natator; species Natator depressus. The sequence continues at coordinate 280,555,175 of NC_134234.1, forward strand.
TTGATATGTCCCCAGTTTATAACTAAAATTCTTGTTATTAATACCTAAATGCATGACAATTTCATCCTATTACTATTACTCCAGTTTACAAGGTCATCCAGATCTTCTGTATGATATCCCGGTCCTTCTCTGAATTGGCAATACCTCCCAGCTTTGTGTCATCCACAAACTTTATTAGCACGCTCCCACTTTTTGCGCCGAGGTCAGTTATAAAAAGATTAAATAAGATTGGTCCCGAAACTGATTCCTGAGGAACTCCACTGGTAACCTCCTTCCAGCCTGACAGTTCACCTTTCAGTGTGACCCGCTGTAGTCTACCCTTTAACCAGTTCCTTATCCACCTTTCAATTTTCATATTGATCCCCATCTTTTCCAATTTAACTAATAATTCCCCATGTGGCACCATATCAAACGCCTTACTAAAATCGGGGTAAATTAGATCCACTGCCTTTCCTTTGTCTAAAAAAACTGTTACTTTCCCCAAGAAGGAGATCAGGTTGGTTTGGCATGATCTGCCTTTTGTAAAACCACGTTGTATTTTGTCCCAATTACCATTGACCTCAATGTCCTTAACTACTTTCTCCTTCAAAAATTTTTCCAAGACCTTGCATACTACAGATGTCAAACTAACAGGCCTGTAGTTACCTGGATCACCTTTTTTTCCTTTATTAAAATAGGAACTATGTTAGCAATTCTCCAGTCATATGGTACAACCCCTGAGTTTACAGATTCATTAAAAATTCTTGCTAATGGGCTTGCAATTTCATGTGCCAGTTGCTTTAATATTCTTGGATGAAGATTTTCTTGGCCCCCCGATTTAGTCCCATTAAACTGTTTGAGTTTGGCTTCTACCTCGGATATGGTAATATCTATCTCCATATCCTCATTCCATTTGTCATGCTACCATTATCCCTAAGATCCTCTTTAGCCTTATTAAAGACTGAGGCAAAGTATTTGTTTAGATATTGGGCCATGTCTAGATTATCCTTGACCTCCACTCCATCCTCAGTGTTTAGCGGTCCCACTTCTTCTTTCTTTGTTTTCTTCTTATTTATATGGCTATAGAACCTTTTAGTATTGGTTTTAATTCCCTTTGCAAGGTCCAACTCTACTTGACTTTTAGCCTTTCTCACTTTATCCCTACATGTTCTGACTTCAATAAGGTAGCTTTCCTTACTGATCCCTCCCATCTTCCACTCCTTTTATGCTTTCTGCTTTTTCTTAATCACCTCTCTGGGATGCTTGCTCATCCAGCTTGGCCTACAACTCCTGCCTATGAATTTTTTCCCCTTTCTTGGGATGCAGGCTTCCGATAGCTTCTGCAACTTTGACTTGAAGTAATCCCAGGCCTCCTCCCCCTTTGGATCCATAAGTGCTTCAGTCCAATCCACTTCCCTAACCAATTTCCTTAATTTTTTAAAATTACCCATTTGAAATCAAAAACCCTAGTCGCAGATTTATTTTTGTTTATCCTTCCATTCAATTTGAACTGAATTAGCTCATGATCACTCGAGCCAAGGTTGTCCCCTACAACCATTTCTTCTACAAGGTCCTCACTACTCACCAAAACCAAATCTAAAATGGCATCCCCTCTTGTTGGTTCAGCAACTACTTGATGAAGGAATCCATCAGCTATTGCATCTAGGAAAATCTGAGCCCTATTATTATTACTAGCACTTGTCCTCCAGTCTATATCTGGGAAGTTAAAGTCTCCCATGATCACACAGTTCCCATTAGTATTTACTTCATTAAAAACATTAAAGAGGTCTCTATCCATATCCAAATTAGATCCCAGTGGTCTATAGCACACCCCACACACTATCCCAGGGGAAGCTCTAGTAGCTTTCTTCCACAATGTGATTTTTGCCCAGACAGACTCTGTCTTATCCATTCCATCACTTCTTATTTCTTTACAGTCTACCTCATCATTGATATACAATGCTACTCCACCACCTTTGCTTTTATTTCTGTCTTTCCTAAACAGCACATACCCTTCAATACCTGTACTCCAGTCATGACTACTATTCCACCATGTTTCTGTTATCCCTATAATATCTGGTTTCACTTCCTGCACCAGTAGCTCTAGTTCCTCCATACCTAGGCTCCTCGCATTGGTGTACAAACATCTTAATTTTTGCTGTTTGGCCTCACTCACTTTCTTCACCCGATTAAGCACAGACATTCTACCATCAGTATGACCTATTAGACTGGTATCCACACTGCCCTTCCTCCTTATGTCCATTCTTCTACCCACAGCTGTATCCTTTCTTACTTCATTTTCTTCCCTCTCAATGTTAAAATCCAGCGTGGCGATTACCTGGACATCTCCCAACCATCTCCCCCAAATTCCTAGTTTAAAGCTCTTTTAATCAGTTGTGCAGGCCTCCATCCTAGAAGTCTATTTCCCTCCCTTCTCAGATGCAGTTCATCCCGAGAGAACAGTCTTCTGTCCATGAATGCCTCCCAGTGGCCATACATCCCAAAGCCCTCCTTATAGCACCACTGCGTGAGCCATGTATTGAGCATCATAATCTTGTCACACCTTTGTTGCCCTTCTCTAGGAACAGGTAGAATCCCACTGAAGATCACCTGAGCTTTGATTTCCTTAAGTGTCTTCCCCAGCCTGGCATAGTCTCCCTTGATATGTTCCAGCGATCATTTGTATCAGTATCATTTGTTCCCACATGAAGGACGATTAGTGGATTCTTTCCCACTCCCTTTAGGATCCTCTTCAACCTCAGGTCCACATCCCGTATTTTAGCACCCGGTAGACAGTACACCCTTCTGTTCTCTGGATCAGCTCTGGTTATAGGCCTGTCTATTCTTCTCAGTAAGGAGTCCCCAATCACGTAGACCTGCCTTTTCCTGGTGACAGTGCGATTCTCCGGCCTATCCCCTGTTCCCTCTGGCTGCAAGTCCTTTCCATTCCTATTCTCCCTTGTAATCCTCTTCAACCCATCCTGTATCCTCCTGGGGCTTATATTTGGTGTTGTCTCCATTGACTCTTCCCCTTGTCCTATAGGACTAGCTGCTCTTCTCTTCTTCCTTGCCCTTCCACCTTCAGTGTCCACCTGCTGTGCCCCTTCTTCATTTTCCAACTTTGCAAACCTGTTCTTGAGCTCTATTTCTCCTTCACTAGCCCATCTTTTCCTCTGCCTGGTTCTCTTACTCGCATGCTTCCACTGTCCATTTTCTTCACTCAGCAGTCTCCCCTCAGAGTTCTTTGGTCCTGCTTCCATCTGCAAGTCTGAGCTTTTCCCTTCATCGTCCTCATGTCTTTGCTCAATAATCTGCTTGAACCCCCTTCTAAACTCAACCAGACTTTCCACCTGCATCTCCAATCCTCAGATCTTTTTTTCCATCAGCTCTACCAGGTGGCACTTCATGCAGATGAAACTCTTTCCAGGTACTTCCTCCAGGATCATGTACATGCCGCAGCTTCCACATCCAATCATCTTCATTGTGTCCGCCACTGCTTGGGTCATTAGCACTGCTGCCTCTGTATCTGTCATAGCCTTCCCACCTAAATCCTGTTAGTCCGGGAAACACAAACCACACCAAAACACCACCACCCACAACAAAAACAACCCCAAACTCCCCTTACAAGCTCCCACTCAAACTCCCCTATTTACAGCTCTGTTTGCTGGCTCCTATGCCACTGCAGCTGTCCTTTAGCGTCTTATGTTCAGGACAATCTCTCTATGCATGTGGGATTTAGAGCAATTTGAATATTAATATCAGCTCCTTTGTGGGTGGACTGAATCTGTGGAACCCTTTGAAAAAGTGACCCCAAATTTGCATCATGGAATACACCCCTGACCCTCTTATGGCATTCCAGACTCCAAGACACTCTCACTATGGATGTGGATTTTAGAGCACTCTAAAACATTATAAAAGAAGTTTGGGTTGGGGTGGGGTCATACCCTGGAAAGCTCTTGATCAAATGACCCCAAATTTTCACCACAAACTCCTACTCTTGTCTCTGTTACAGCATACCAATTTTAAAGGCAATTTACCATGCACATGGATTTCAGAACAGTTAAAAACTGTAAGTAGCTCATTTTAGGGGGGGATTGTATCTCTGGAACCATTTGAACAAATTACTCCCATTTTGTACCACAAAGTGTACTCCAGCCCCTTTTGTGGAATACGTGTTTTCAAGACAATGTCCCTGTGCAGTGAGTGTTAGAGCAATTTGAATATGAAAATCAGCTACTTATTGGGGAAGGCTCAGTATGAAGAATACATTGACCAACTTACCCCAAACATGTACCACTTACTCTGTTCCTGGTCCTGATGAGGCAGAGGAATTTTCAAACAATCTGAGTATGTAAGTGGATTTTAGAGTATTTGATCTGAAATCTTAAACAAAAACCTCTTTCCATAAGCCAAAACTTCCAAAAGGAGCTGCTAACCAAAGCAGAATGCAGCAGAGCCTAGCAATGTGCACAACAAACATTTTTCCACTCTGGTGAGGTCAGGACTCCCACTCCGAGGTTCTTGGGTTCAATTCCCTCATCTGCCTGATGTGGAAAAAGGATGTGAACTTGGGTATCCAACAGGGCAGCAGAGTAGCGTACCTGCTGGGCTGTGGGAGATTCTGGTAGAGAGCTTTCTCAGTCTCTCCACTTGAAACTGTTCTACTTTTTAGGACTAATTAAATACTCACTGGAGCAGGGACTTCAACTTGGGTCTCCCATGTCCTAGAGGGAAAGAGGAAGTAGTAACATTACAGTGTCTGTTAACGGCAAGACTCCACAAGTGTAGGTCTTTTTCAGATAACATTTTTCCATGCTCGAGGCTTAGAGTTAGGCTTGGCAGAATTCAATTTTGTTTTGTATATAATTTTGCTGGATAATATAAATGTTTATTCTTAAGCTTTTTTGTTTGTTTTTTAGCATTTTGTTCACAGGGCACTGGTGCCATTAATAGCCACAGTCACACTCTATTCAGTGGATCATTTCCAATCATCTTCCAAGCCTGCCTCTTCTTAAACATTCTTCTATAGTTTACATGGTTAATTCCCAGTCTACATACAAGCCTAGAAAATGTAACTTGTCTCATTTTATAAGACTGCTTTATTTCTTTATCATCTTCTTCGGCACTTTCTTTTTTATGCCTGAGCTGGGTCTCTGAACCCATGTCAAAAGGGGCAGTTATATCAGAGGTAAAAGCTGTGGTCCCCTACTGTTTTGGCTGTTGCATTGCTTATATTGCCACCCCAGTGCTTCAGTACTGCAGACATAAGTTAAAGTGAATGTGGAAAGAACAGACCCTATACAAGAGCCACACTAATACAGACAGAGAACCTAATGTGGGCTCCTGTTGTTGCTGTAAGATTTTATATAAAGGTGAATAAACCACCTACCTGAAAGTGAGCGCAATCAAGTCAAGGGGGGAAAAATGTAACACACACACACAACCATACCATGGAACTAGTGACCCACTGTGATTCACATTTCTAGCTAGAATATACTACCTGTCCCTACACTCAAGTAATATTATTACTTGGCAAGGATGGTGAAGCATGATCAATTCTATGAAAATTGGCCTTGAAATACTATTTGTTTTTTGTGCTTTAACAAGAGAAGAAGAGGAAGTAAAAGCATGGGAATATTTCTCTCTCTTTAATGAGAACTCCTATTAAAATGGGGTTTTTACATGTGATATGAGTGTGAATAGATTGGTACCAAACCACAAAAAAGAATGACATCTGGAGGTTTGGAATTGTCATGGCAATAACCTAGATTAGCTGTGCTCCATCTCAACTTGGTTTTTAAAAAAATGCAAAAATCAACGTATTGTTATTAAAAGCTCTCATATTTATTTTGTCAGATACCTATTTCATTAATCCGTACAGCTGACAATTTGACATAATCGGCTATGCTGATTAATGAAATGGTTTATCTAAGGAAATAAATATGAGAGCCTTTTTAATAACTATGCTTTGAATTTGATGAAAGAGTTATATCAAATGAGACTAGAGTGCACATATTAAGCAAAACATTCTGATGATTTTCTAGCTGGCTTGGTTAAAGTTCCACTCACTTTTTTTTTTAGGACTCTATAACAAAACTGAAGAGGACTAACTAAAAAACGTGGAATCAAATTATTAAATTCACATACGCCCATTGAATAGAGATCTTCACACATGCCTGAGAGCAGACTTTAATAATTGTAGCAAAATAGGAACATCGCTAGACTTTCCAGAAAAAAAATATTCTTCTTAGAAGGTTTAGTTATGCTGCAGATTTTCTGACATTACAGATGAGGCAATTTGAAAAAAATATATAAAAGGAAGGCAAAATTCTTCCCTCTGATCCAGAAAGTGAATCTCTTGGGTGTCTCCCACGTTGAGCACACAGAATTCTCACCGACATCAGCAGAAGTTTTGAATGAAGAAGAGGTTCAGAATATGAAACAGAACTCTGTGGTGCACATGACAGCAGAGAACTTTCCCTTAGATGTTCACCCATTAAATCATAATTGTGTGCTGCCCAGTAGCCTAGTGTGGCCATGACAGTTCTGATCAGTGGGGGGAACTTAAGATAACAGTTCCTAAAATTAAACATTTTGGGGCAGATTGCAAAAGCAGTTTCAGTAGATGACTTTGAAGCCAATGGAAGTGAAATGAACACCATGCAATATGTATGTAGGAAAAACGTCTGAAAACTGCTCAAAGGAAGTATATAGCTGCTTTTCTGTTTACTTGGTGGCATGTGTGTGGTTTCTTTGCTCCACATGCAGCTTCTAATTTAGTAGCAAATTTAATAGTCTTTTCTAGATTAGCAATTAGAACACTGCTCCTCACTACACAATAATAACTCTGTGAAGAAATGTGAATCCCATACTTTCATTGTTAACCTTGAAGGTAAGATGCTGGTTCACATGTTTAAACCTCTAGCTGAAGTCAATTTATGCATGGAATTATGTAGCAAGAGAGGTATTACCTGGATAAAATGACCATAGCACTGTAGATAAAGTGAACAGAGGTCAAAGATTGGTTAGAAGTGCACAAGTATTGTCCCATTTTCCAATGATTTTGTGGATCCTTATAAGGTGAACTAAAACATCACCACAAATAATTCTGGGATCCTAAATATATTTATTCTTGCGTTTCTTTGTGAATAATATTCATGTATGTGAGAAAAATTGTTAAAAGCATCTAAAATATCAGAGGATTATTATCAGAGTATTAATATCAGAGTATTATTGACTCCAGTCCATTTTACATACTCCACTCCAGTTTTAATAACAATCCTGGAATGTCAAAGTGCAGAGGTCAGAGTATGTGAGGAGAAGTGTATTCTAGTAAGAAAACAACTTCTCCAGTAGACTTTTAATTAAGTAAATATTTTATAGTTTATTTATCTAATTTACATATAACCTACCACTGTGACCTTTATATGCATTGATTTAACTGTTTCACTGCTGCCTTCACTCCCTTACAATAAAGGGATGTTGTAATGCGGTGAAGGTGGCCAATCTTACACTAGTCTTTTGCAAGAGTGCTAGGCTACTTCTAGTATCAGTACAATAATGGAAAAAATAATTAATGCTAACATTATAAAACACAGCAAATGAGTACAGTATGATGTGTTGGGGGGAGGGCAGAAACTAAAATGGCTTTTGAAGGAGTAAATTATGACTCATTTGTTAAAAGTTTTTGAAAAGACTTCACAAAATGCTGTAAAAAGGAAAATGGGCTGATATACAATTGTTTTTCTCTTTCAAAATGCAGTTTATAAAGCTGCTTACAAAAAGCTATTAGAAAAATCTAGTAACCTCTGGCTAAAATGTAAAGTCGTGACTTGTATTAAAAACTGGCTAAGGGGAAGAAAGTAAAGAGTAGGCATAAATGGCCAATTCTCAGAAAAGGAAAAGGTTAATTATGAGATGTCATTGGGATTAGCACAATACATATAAAAAACAATGTTGTTCAATATATTTAGAGGCCTTCAGGCAAGTGGTGTTGACCCATGTGAACCGTTTGACTCGAACCATAAAAGTACAGTACTTGAAATTAGCTTGGGTTCACATTCTAATCATACCTGCGGAATAGCATTGGTTTCTTTAAAAACGTTCTCTTGTGAATTGGTCATTGAAGCTCTTTGTGAACTTTTCTGCTTTCTCTGAATTCCCACAAACTTTTTCAGGCTGCTGTTCATGGTGTATTTCAAGCTCAAGACCCACTTGACGTATCTTAAAGAAATAGGCAAGTCACATAGGTGAACATAATACAGTACATGTCCCATGTCTCCTAGCAATGAAGGGGTTTATCATAGGCGAAGCCATTTTCCTGTATGAGGAGGGATCCATTTCAACTAAACTATATGATTCAGCTAGAAACATTTTTTTACAAATCCCACATGTTGTTCTTGTGGCACAGTAAGTCACAGAGGAACCTTATAATTAATCTTCTTGTGTTTTGAGATTGACTTAACAGCAGTGGCCTCTTACATTATTACAGCAACTAAGTTCTTGAGCAGCAGATTTGGTACTTTTCTTCCACAAACTCCTAGCCTAGCGCCTGACCTATAAGGTCATAGACCAGCAGTGAGGGGGGAAAGCAGTAACAGTCGGATACAAATCTGAGCAAAGCAACAAAGACTGGGGTGGCGAAGAAGGCCCTGCAGAGATGTAGAGAGGAGGCTGACGGTGGTTCTTTGGAACACAGAAACAGCTACCTTCCAATGTTTATAAAAGGCTGAACCCTGCAATAGGCTGTTGCAGCCAAAATGCCCCAGACACTGGGTATTAGGTTGGGGAAGAGGTCAGTTTGATCTCAATATAGGCCGAAGAGGAGGGCCATTACCCTTATAAAGGAGGGAGGTGTGTCAGGATGATGGGGCCTGTGTGCCAGAAAGAAGGAGGGAGGAAGGGAAGGGGGCCTGCAGCTTAACTGTCACAATGGGAGCATCATGCGAGCAAGAGGCATGAGGGACAACTGCTGTATCTGGCTGAGAGCAGGGCAGTGCAAAAAGGCCTCCAAATGGGACTGAACTCTGGCCAGTGCAGCCAATAGATTAATCATTAAGCACCTCTCAGGCAAAGAGTGAATTAGAAGGAGTACACCACGCACTAGGTCTGAGGAGCCCAGTGAGGTATAGTTACCCAAATGTCTTCACCTGTTTTGGTTTGTCCCAGCAGCTGCATTATGCACTACTGTGTTGTTGTTCTATTGTAATTGGCATGGCTAATCCACCACTGAATAGCTACTAGGCCAGGGGCCCCGGCCAATTGGGGGGCCTCAGAAAAATGGGCACCTCCACACCCTAACCCCCACTTGCTCTGGCCCAGGGCCCCGCAAAAGCTTAATCTGCCTCTGCAGCTATTATAATAGGGCATTGTCCCCCTTTTCTTTCTGCTAGTAAATAATGGTAAGAGTTTGTCATGGATATTTTTAGTATCAGTCATAGACAGGTCATGGACAATAAAGAAAAATTCAGGGAAGCCCATGACCTGTCCCTGACTTTTAGTAAAAATATCTATGATAAAATGGGAAGGGACTGGGAAGCTGTGGAGTGGCTAGGAGCTCTGGGGCTCCCTAATGCTCCAAGGTCCCCCTAATACCCCTGTGGCGGAGAGGACTACCCCACACCTGGCAGCGGGAAGCTGTGGGGGTCCCCCTGTCTTCTGTAGCGGCCGGGAGCTGCGGGGTACACCCCTGCCTGCAGTGGCTGCGGGGCATCCCCGCTGCCATGGTGGCTGGGAGCTTGGGGGCCCGCTGCCTCAAGCAGTGGCGGTACCTCACCACTTCCTGCTGCTGCGGGAGGCAGCAAGACCCTGCATCTCCCAGCTGCCAGGGCTAAAGTCACGGAGGTCTTTGGAGGTCACGGATTCTGTGACTTCTGCGACTTCTGTGACAAAATCGTAGCCTTACTAGTAAATGATCCTTTTGCTTAAGCTGTGTATGAGTGATTATTGGTAACACAGCAGTTGTTAGGGCCCCTTAAGTATCTGCAGTACTCGTCCCTGAACTGATGGGACACCTGGCTTGCTACCAACTAATTGCAAAGATTTGGTGTCCCCTGACACTGACCCCTTCAATGTCATAACCTTCTCTAATTCCACCAGCTTCAGGCGAATATCTTGTTTTTGTTTTATATTTGGCCCTATGATCATATCTAAGTTTCTAAAGGGGAAATTTTCCTGCTATCTGACTTTTACTGTGTCATCACATTGAGGAATAGTGTGAGATGGACAAGGAGGGAGAGAGTCTTCAGTGCATACAGTGCATCAAACATTTACCAGCCGAAGTGATACCAGGTCAGCCTCTCTCACACACATAACCATTCACTATTTTTAAGGTAGTTAAACAATTGTATTCAGTTGCTCATTTAAAGGTAAAATGATGATCTCCTGGTCTGGATGAAGGAAAGTGGTCTTTTTTTTTCCTTTTGGTTCCAATTAATTTCATTTTACACATTGTTTACTTGCACTCCCCCATCTGTCTGTGTCCATCTGTTGTATCTTGTCTTATACTAAGATTGTAATATCTTTGGGACAGGACCCTCTTTTTGTTCTGTGTTTGTACAGCTCCTAGCACAATGGGTTCCAAGGTACTATGGTATTAATAATAATAATAATAATAATAAATTAATAATTAAATAATTATATACTATCACCAAAATGCATTTTATTCTCTGAAACATCTGTTCTACCCTGTAAAGGAGTAAGCTAGTTTATGGGCTGATGATCTTTATTAAATTTTGATTGGCTCATCTTCATTCATGTGATTAACTGCATGCAGCACACAGGACCAGTTCAGTAATGTGTTTCTTGCACTGTAACAACTGTGGGACCCTGCAAACACACACATTATCCTTTGACTTTGCAGTGAAATGTGGCCATGATCACTGAGGATGGTAAAACATGGGATTTGCATTCACCTGAACATGAATCTTTTACAAATTATGGCTTTCAATTCATGCATAACTTGATTGATAGTGATTGAATTTGGCACTATAACATGTTGCAATAGAATCATGTTGCGATGAAGTCAGAAATAACTATTTTTAATGAATATGGAGCATGCCTCTCTGTGTTTGTTTGTGATGGGCTCTTTACCATGGAGTTAGCTCAAAGGGGGTGTGGTCTAGGGGGTAGGATCACCCACCTAGTGGTTAGCACCCAGGGCAGCAGTTGCCCCTAATGGGTGCAGTCCTCAGGCAGCAACTGTGCCTAGTGGATACAGTTCAGGGGTTGGGTAAGGGAACCTGAGCCCTCCCACTCCACCAGGTTCCAACCGAGGGCCCTGGGAGGCTGGTTCAACTGCTCACCTGGCAGCATCTTGCATCAGCCTCAGTCAACTTCCCTGGGTCACTTCCTACCTCAGTTTGCATCACCATCTGTCCCTGGGATCACTGCCTTCTGGGCTTCCAGCCCCGGTCCCCTTCGCCAGGTGCTGAGGCTCCCCCATTCCCTGGTTTAATATGGGCTCAGCTCATGTTCTTCCCTGGAGTTCCCAGAGCACGTCCTTTTCCCTGGCCTGCCAGCTCCTGACTAAACTGTCTGGCTGTCTTTTAAATCCCATCCCCCACCCGAACGTGCTTGGCATGGGCAAAGGGTGGGACCGTCTTAGCCCAGAGTTGCTCCTTAATCCCTTCCTGTCCAATTAGGTATTTATACACCCTGTCACTTTTTTTTTAAAAGGAACCAAGCAGGAAACATAAAACAATGACACAGATATGAGTTCTTGAGGAAACAATGGAAAAACTCTTCATTGGAGTCTACCCCCATCGTAGCTCAAGCCAGGCTGAGAACAATTTGGTCTTCTCAAGTCTAAACCTAGGATCAAAAGGAGGCTACTAGACATTAGATGACCCTTGGCCTAGAAAGAGGGAGGGGACTGAGTACATGGCTGAGTGCTACCCAGGGTGTGAGTACCAGTTGATAGGCAGGCAAGGAGACACACAGAGACAGAGAGAGCATGCTGTGAACAGGACAGTCTGCTTCTCCCAGCCAGAGATGGAGGTTAGCTAGGCTGAGAAAAACTTACAATGCTGGCAAGAAAAGATTAAAATGTAGGTAAAGGGAAATAGGCATCTGGAGTTCTTTACTGTTTGTACCCTTTACTCTGAGTGCTTTCATTGGGTGAATGAATAAATAATGCTGTGTTTTGAAGACGCTGTTTTGGAGTGCCTTTAACCATGTCACTGGTCACAGGTACCTAGAGTGAGAGAGCTAACAGGAGCCAAATTAAGTTGGGTCTGTCACGTTAACGTGATTAGGAAATGTGGGGGAGGGGCTACAGCCCAAAGATCCAATCTCAGAGTGGTTGGACCATGTGGTCCGATCCAGAGTGAAGTGAAGGAAGCTGAGCCTGTCATTGAAGGGGTGCACCAAGAGGGACTAAAACAGGTTTCAAGTGCTGTTTGCCCTGTAACTGTGACATATGTATTAATATTACAATTATGGTTACTAATTAATGAGAAGAGTTGAACCTGTTGGTGAAGCAACAAAAGTTAGCAAAAGCAAGGTGGGGTTGTGAAGAACCACTGAATGATTGACATAATTGGAAACTCAGTGGCAGATGAAATTCAACGTAGAAAAGTGAAAATTATTGCGTATTCAGTCAGTTGCAATTTAAACTACTTATACACACTGTTTCTGAATTAGTTGTCACCTCTCAGAGAAAAGATCGACAGTAGCTGTCATTATTTACTGCACAACAATGATATCCTCTTTGTACAAAATGGTGGTCAAAAAAGTGAAGGTACGTTGTAGAGACTAAAACTGAAAATATAATACTGTTATATTTATTGAGGGTACCATTGCATGTATTCAGATATGGTTGCCTCATTTAGAAAAAGACATAACAGCTATAAAAACCAAGTCCAGACACAAGCTAAAAATAAAAAGAAGAAAATTAAAATAATATAGTAGAGCCACTGAAGATAGTGTGTGTGTAAAGATATGATGTGAGAAGAGATTGGAAAGACAGGAATAGTGTCAATTCAGAAAAAAAGGAGCATAGGAAATTATATGAGAGTGGTATATAAAATATTAAATGGTAAATAAATTGCCAGCCTAGGATTCTTTTTACTTTATCCCATAACACAAAGACAAAAAGAACACACTGAAAATTAAAAGCCAAAAAATTGAAACAGAGAAAAGGAACTCCCTCATTTTAATGATAAAATACAATTATCCTGTGGGATTCTGTGTTACAATATAGCATGATGGCCAATAACAGTAAGGGCTAAACGTAAAGGAACTTAGAGGTGATGACACTTAGCATTGCTTAAAAAAACCACTGGGATTCACAAAGCTTGAGTCAGGCGATCAGTGAATGAAGGGAGACAGTGCCTAAGTGTGGGATTCACAAAAGCCTTTGGGGGCTTCTTGCCTAAACTAGCCAACAGTAGTTGCCAAGTTGAGGGATGTGTCCTAAGCCTGGCCTTTGTTAGGGAGTTCAGCACCCAAGTCCAGGCTTCAGGGAGCCACCTCCCTCTGCTGCTGTTTTTGCAAGAAGCTGGTGGTGGGGGAACGAGAGCCTCCTTCGTAACTTTTAGCCCGGTGGTTAGGGTACTTGCCTGGGGCGTATGAAACCCCTGCTTCAAGTCCCCCCATTCTGCCACCCCGAGCAGAAAAGGGATTGGTATAGGATTCTACTACCTCTCAGGTGCGTGCCCTAACTACTGACCTATAAGATATGTTAATGAAGGCCTGCCTTAGTTTCTCTTGTTGAAGCTGTTCCACTGTGGATAACTTATTTAAAAAGTCATTGGAGCAGGAGGACTGCATCCTGAGTCTCCCACCTCCTGGCTGAGTTCTGTGAGCACCAGGCCAGAGTCATTCTCATGCTTGTGCTCAGTCTCTCTCTGTCCAATGTCTCCTTCATTATTTATCCACAGTGGAACAGCTTCAATAGGAGAACACTATATCCTATGGCTCAGTGGTTAGGGCACTAACCTAAGAGGTGGTAGACCCTGTTCAAATTTCTTAGCTCCTCAGGTGGAAGGGGGATTCAAACTGGGGTTCTCACCAGTGGTGTAGCTAGGACAGGAAAACTGGTCAAAAAGCAGACACCTGGTTACCCTCCTGTAAACAGGTCTATTTAAGTGGCCCTCAGGATTTGGGGACTATGTTACCCAGTGACTCCAAACCGTGAGTGGTGTTTCGCAGATAGGGACGGAAGATGGGACATGGCAAAGGGACATTTGCCCATTGGACATTCACACTAGCAGGTGGGGAACTGAGTTAATGGACTACTGCCAAAGTTACTGTTAGGGAGTGTTTTACTTATTACTCATTTATCTATACCCATGTGTTACCCAAGTTGATGCTGTGTTCCCTTTTTTCCTAATAAAGTTTTCCTTCACAGATTCAGTGCTTGCCAGTGGAGAAGTATTGCCTACTAAGGGTGCCCAAAAAAGGTATTTAGCAATCCCAGAAATTCTAGGTGGGAGCTCGAGCTGGTGGTGTTTGTTAACTTTACAAGGGACCCTTAGCAATTTATTGTTGCTGCCAACAACACGTGGCAGAAGTTTTACATATGAATACAAATAGAGTCTTCAAGAAATTACAAGAATCACTATGCTTCAGGGCAAAAGCTATCAGTAGCTGAGGTCAGGAAGAAATTTCCCCTCATTTCACAGTTCGGTGCATTATGAGAGTTTATATGCCTAACTCTAAAACATTCAGCATTGTCCACTATTGGAGACAAAATACTGGACTACGCAGAGCAGTGGTCTGATATGAACTGGCAATTCCTGTGGGGAGAGAGTTGAGTGTGTTTGTGCAGGTAGACAAGTATAAGATATTTCAAGATCACAAATTGGTTTCCCCAAAGTAACTTATTTTTCAGGCAGTCCAATACTTTCACTCTCCTTGACTGGCCTTGATTTAAGCTTCTTATAAAAATTATAGAATTTACAGATATATTTTAATGAAAACTTTCTGAATCTTAAAATGAGACTTATAAAGGGATTTTTGTGGAGACTCTGATATGTCTAAAGTTAGATACATATATATGACTCAGTACCATACATTATGATTCAGTCATATGTGTCCATATAAATTACTTTATTGCTTGTAACAGTTTTCCTAACACTATTTGCTGAAGCATATACTCAGAGTTCTCCAAGAGCTTTTAATCTCTCAAGGATATGATGTGCTCATCATGACACCTTTTCTCTTCTTTTACTAATGAAAACACATCCTGAAAAAAGTCCCAAATTAAATTACTTTGACAACTTCAATTGGGGGATTAAAACTTCTCTTCATCTTTTCATTACTAAACAATCCAATAGGTAGAATTATAATAACAATTTGAATGTCATATTTGGGTTCTTTAAAAATGCAAAGATATTAGCTCCTAACCACTTTATTCACCAGAGGATAAATTCTGATCTTAGTGGCACTGGTAAAATGAATTGAAATCAGAATTTGGTCTCCAGGTTTTCTCATGCCATTTATCTCCTCTCACACTAAACACTCTATCAGTGAAATTCACCCTTTTGTAGGTGAACCCACTCAAGCCCTAGTCTGAGGGCTTAACAGGGATTTAAGTAGTACCTGGGACTTGTGCTGAGAACCCTGCTCGGGAAGCATATATACAAGATACTACAGCCCCTTTAATTAAACAAATAGGCTGAATCTCCCCACACCTAATGAAGTAAAACAAAACTCCATTTTTTTCCTACCAAATGTCCCACGTGTTAATTTAAAAACATAAATAGTGGACACTAACACATTTCTAAACCTTAATTATCAGGTGTTTTCTTTTGTCTTGAAAGTTGTAGAATATTCATTTATTTTTCTCTTCTATCTCAGTTACATTATTCTTTAAGAATACTTATATTTGTATACCTATATATAGATGTGTGCATGTGTGCATCAGAGAGAGAGAAAAAATCATAGAATGCCAAATATTATCATTTAAGCAATACTTGTTAAAATTTCTATGGCTGTGAATGTTTTTCAGCTCCCAGGATAGGAGCTACCAATTTGTTGCTGACAGGCAAAATGCAATAAATATCAAGTACAATAGAGAGAACAAGAGAGAACATTATTCTATACTGGAATAGGAAAGCAGGATGGACTTTCAAACACTAGATATAAGCATATTTAAGTGATTTGTAAATGTGATTTTGTTGCACCTCAGCTTGTAGATGTTCACTGTATAGGCAAATACTGTCAAGAATTTTAGATAAAGATAAATAACTTGCATGTTTACTGGCTAATTATTCAGGTGTGTTAGTGACTGTATAGTTTGAGATTTGCATTTAAAGCAGGACTGAAATCTCTCTATTTCACACATTAAAATTACAATATAGCATCCAAATTTTACATGACAACTTTCATGGGCCATTTGAATTTTTCATTATATTTACTTGGATGAATATTTACAAACTTTGGCAAAGGAAACTTTTTAAAAATGGACTTTTCTTTTATCAGATGCTTCCAGCTGAAGAACTCCAAACTCCAGCCTTCACACACACCCCAGATCACAGGGTGGAATAGTTTTTAAATTTTTGATTTAACAAAGGTGGCAAATTAAGTCGCTGGGAAGTGAGGGTGCTCAATTTATCTGAAAATCAAGACATTTTATTTAGGTGCTTAAATATGGATATAAGGTCCAGATCATCAAAGAAATCAGTGAGTTAGGTGTCGAAATACCTTTGTGGATCTGGGCCCAAGTGCCTATCTTTGGGTAACCAAGTTTTGTCACCTTTTATTTATTTTTTTTAACAAGGAACTTTGACAGATTTTGAATAAACTTTTAAAATGGAGGTTTTTTCCCAGAAAAACTGAAAGGGCTTGACCTACATCTGACACATAGCTTCAACTGCTCTTGAATTCAGTGGATGCTGCAGGTGGGCTGTGCTTCTGAGGATCAGGCTCAACGATTCCAGGTCTACTCTGATGTCACTAAAGTGGACCATTTAATGGCACAACAGGTGTAACATTTGTCTTTGTTTTTCTATTTCCCTCACAGCAGACATTGTAGAGGATTCACTTTATGCATTTGTAGAAAAAAATCTGATGGTGGCTGTCTTGGTAAGGAGCTTGTCTCTGTTCCACAGAATCCTACTGGTTTCAGAAGTGGAAAAGATATGGCTGAGTGGAACAGAAAGCGCTGCTACTAATGGGGGGTTGTCTCAAGGTTTGTCTTGTTTTAAGCCACTGCCTGAGCAAACAGCATGAACTTTTTACTCTTCTACCAGCTAATTAGAAATGGACACTTCTTAAACAAGTGCCCATCCTCTAACAAGCTAGCACTAATCTGACCCTAGAATGAGAGGTGGTAAAAATCAAGAGGAAATATTAGTCAAATAAATTCTTTAATGAGTATTGCTTGTATTCTTTAAATAGTTTTTGAATAGCTTGAATATTATTAAAATCTGCTGAATTGTTCAGGGAAAACATTATTTACAATTCTAGAAAATGACAAAAAGGATTAAGCAAATAAATGATTCTGCAAAAAATAGTAAATAAATGATAGCACTGTTAATTGAATAATGTATTCAGTTAATTGAATAATGTATTCAAGTTAATAGAATAATGTAGTCAGTTAATAAAATCTGACCAGCTCTATCATGGATCTATATCCTGTATCTTTGTGTTCTAGTTAAATATATGCTGTATTCTATTTAAATAATTAGGGCTTTGTTCATACCCTGTACCAGCAGTGCCCTCCATACACCAAGTGGTGTTCACTCCAGAGGGAGAGAGGTGATGCTTGTATCATACCTCTTCCCCAAGGTTTTTATGAGCCTACTATAAAGAATTTAATTTTTTAGGAGAGTGGATAACTTGAGGGCCCCACAAGGGTAAGGTAACGACTTTCACTACTAGGTTTGGGGTTCAAATCTACCCTAGTTGCTAGGGTTTAAAAGTTATGTGATGCTGACTTTTGAATGGCTCATAAAACTGTTGATAATCTGTCCTGTTCCCTATGGATAGGTGTCCACATGATTAAAACACCATTATGATAGATAATCATTGATAACAGTCACAGTTGAAAGGCTGCAGTTTGATATAGCATACAGAGTTAACTACTCTCTCACAGAATTTCACTTGAAGAGGCTTACTCCTGAGGAAATTCTGCGCCAAAAAAATAAAAATACT
Organism: Natator depressus; assembly: GCF_965152275.1. Lineage (NCBI taxonomy): Eukaryota > Metazoa > Chordata > Testudines > Cheloniidae > Natator > Natator depressus. The sequence goes on from NC_134234.1 coordinate 280,573,253, forward strand.
GCACACAAAATTTTAAAATTCAGCAAAATTCTGCAAATTTTGTCAGTAAATAAATGTGGCAGTGGGGAGCACAGGCCACTGGCTGCACGGAGGTGGGAGTTCACCCTGCAGCCCTCCTGGGAACATGGACTTAGGAGTGAGGCTGCACCTGACCCTGACACAGTGCAAGGGCCGGGCCTGCTTCAGAAACACCCTGGGGTCCTGCCCCTCCATGCCAGGCACACCAGATGTGGGCAGGCAGGCTCAGCCCAGCAAGATCCAAGTGTGGAGGGGCTTAGTGTTGGGAGGGGATCCAGGTGTGGGGAGAGGGTTCTGTGTGGGGCAATCTGGGTGCAGGTGGCTCGGTGGGGAGACTGGATGCAGGGGGATCTGGATGAACAGGGGCTTGTTCAGGGGTTCTGGGTACAGGGGCAATGGGACTCTGTAGAGGGGTCCAGGTGAAGGTGGTTGGGGCTCAGCAGGGAGTTCTGGATATGGGGGACTCAGCAGGGGGGGTCCGAGTGCTGTGGGAGTGGGGCTTAGTGGGGTGGGAGTCCAGGTGAAGTTGGTTGGTGTTAATGGGGTGAGGGTCTGAGTGTGAGGAGCTTGTCAGGGTGGTCCAGATGCAGGGGATATATGGCTTGTTGGGTTTGTCCAGGTGCAGGGGGTATGTGGCTTGTTGGGATGGAGATTTGAGTGTGAGGGGATCAGTGGGGGTGGCCTGGGTGAAGGGTGGCTTTGGATTCAGGGGGAGTGAAGATTAGCAGGGTGGTAGATCTGATATAGGGGCTCGGTGGGGGGGGTGAGTGCAGGGGGTGAGGCTTGATGGGGGGTCTTGGTATGGGAGGGGTTCAGATGCATGGGGTTAGGCAGATAGGGAGCAGCTCCATGTACAGTGACCCCTCCCCCAGAGGCGAGGAGTGATGGGGGCAGGAAGCAGGGGGAGGAAGGTGCAGAGCTTCCTGTAACTTGGGGATGTTTCTGGGGGTGGGTCTGACCTAGCCCCAGCTGCTTCTTGCAGGGGAAGAGGAAGTCCCATCTTCTCCCACCCCCAGCCCGGCCAGAACTAGCAGCTGAGCCTGGTGCAGGGTAGGAACCACCAGCTGGGGCATCCCCAGTCCGCACTCCCCCCACATGATTTATCAAAACAATGTGCTTGCGCTTCTGGAGAGGGGCACATGACCAATCTTGCAGCTTTCCTTTGCTTCCCCATCAGAAAGTCATTTTTTCTGCAGGGACGCAAAGAAATCTGTGCAGGACATGAATTCTGCACATGTGCAGCGGTGCAGCATTCCCCTAGGAGTAGGGGATAGCTTCCCCAGGTTAGAGTTGAGGAACAATACCCAGGCACTGGGAAAATGGTCCTGTGGCTGCCAGTACTTCTTTTTTTTTCTGAAAATAAAGAATTTCAGTCTCTACAGCTGTCAAGATGGCATGTTTCTGGAGTGTTAAACTCACATGAAAATGGAAAAGAAAACTAAAAACATATACAACAGCATTACAGTTAGTTAATGAACATGTTTTTCATTCATAACCCAGTAGCAAAGATTCTCTCTGCAGTGGTGTTTGGACACTCATCAATGCCTGTTAAATAAAATGTTAATTCACTCTATTCAACAAGTACCATTTAATAATTTTATTAGGAGGAACTCAGGAAAATTTGTATATGCAAGTGGGAGTGATACATTTTTTTAAACAGATTGCACTTAAATCCTCTGAGAGGTCAGGATTATTTGGCCGTATTTTACATTGAAGATTCTTATTCTTTCAACAAGTTAATTCCAATCTAAGAAATTGTAATAGGCCCTTGAGTAGACTGGAGAAAATAATACAAATATTTGCTGTGAATATTTGTTCAAATTTTTAAATGGATTTTCTTTAGCTATTTTCATGCCCCTTTTATGTTGAATTTCCATAAATGTTTGAAGTACTAAGTATTACTGACACAAATGTACATAGAAAGCAAATTTCACAGTCATATGCATGAGTATTCACTCAACTCAGACTTTAGCTTTGCACTTGTAAGCATCTATATTGGATCCATGGACATACTGGTTACTTAACCAGGGACCTCTAGAGTTAAAAGCATGAGCTTCTTCAGCTTCATCTTGAAGTAAACAATCTGGTCTCATAGCTGGGAGCTGTAACAGACTCATACCTTCTGTGGATAAGGCACAGATGGGGACACATACCACATACTGAACAGTGAGTTAAACTTGCTTGCTCATTCAATCAAGGAACTGGAGCGATACTGTCTGCCCACTCACACCTAAGCAACATAGCCCAGATTTCCAATAATCACAATTAATCCACAGAATACAACGTTTGATAAGTTTTTCTTGAATAAATGTGAGGAAAAAGTGAACAAATATATTGACTAGATTATTTGTTGGAAATCATTCACTCAGATCTCTCTCTCTCTCTATGCCTTAACAGCAGCTGTCTAATAAGTGATAATGCATTCTCTTAAAGATATTGCCGTAGGTGCCCTCAGGCTTGACCAATCCAGCTCTTTCCTAAACTGAAGTAAAAAGGAGAAATAAACAAGATTAAAATTAATACGGATAGAAAACCAGTGTGTAAATAATACAATATACCAAATAAAACATATGGAAGGAAAGTGACTGCAGGAAATTAGGTGTGCTAAAATCACCCTTATAGCCTATTACACAAAGCTACAAAATTTGTTGTCAAGTGGATTGTATAAATCTGTGAGAAAATATTGACAGGGGAAAAAATTGAGGCAAACCAACAGATCTACATGCCTGTAAAGCCACTGCTCCTGTGCAACTCATTTTACAAAACACTTCTACTACAAAGATTGCAATGTACCGGTTAGGAGAAAGTCTGTTGAATCCTGCATGAGCATTGTGGACCTAATCTAAAGCCTATTGAATACAGAAAAAAATCAACAAATCTAGACCATGGCTTCAAAGGTTTTAGCCTTAAGAACTTGATTAATTGTAGTATGTATGATGAATTGTGAAATAGTCTAAACTTTCCCCATGGATTTAAAGAATTGATGGAAAAAGAAATTCAGAAATCCAGGCCTCTAAAAAAATCACATTAAAACTTCTATGATTTAGCAATTATCTTTGAGAACTCATGGAGAACAGGCAAGGTCCCAAAGGACTGGAGAAGGGCAAACATAGGACCTATTTTTTAAAAAGGAAGCAAAGAGGAGCCTGGGAATTATGGACATCAATACCTGGAAAGATATTGGAACAAATTAGAAAACAATCAGCTGGTGAGCACCACAGAATAATAGGGTTATAAAGTAATAGCAAGAATAATAGGGTTATAAAGTAATTGTCAGGAGCAAATCATGCCAGACTAACCTATTAAGCTTCTTTGATGTGGTTTCTGGCTTTGTGGATAGGGCAGAAGCTGTAGACATGATATATCTTGATTTTACTAAGGTTTTTGACACAGTCCCGCACAACTAGGAAAACTCATATGCAAACTAGGGAAATGTGGTCCACTTTAAATTACCATAAGGTGGGTGCACAACTGGTTGAAAAAGCATACTGTAAGTATAGTTATCAGTCACTGGTTGTCAAAGTGGGAGGATGTATCTAGTGGGGTCCCACTGGGGTCAGTCCTGGTCTGATACTATTCAGTAATTTCACTAATGACCTGGATAATAGCTCTTGATTGACTCAGGAGCAGGGGAAATTTCTTGGATTTTTCCATAGCACAGGTCCTCAGCCTCCTAGCACAATCTAAATCCACCCCTGATGTGGTGGAGACAGTGGATGGGTTCCCCCTGATATCAGACCTGGTTAATCTGGAAACTGTACCTTTGGAAGTGGTGATTGTTAACACCAAGAAGTCTTACAATTCAGTTTTATTAGCTCCCTGCATTTTACCTTGATTTTGGAGGTACCCTGGCTAATCTGTGCTCCCAACACAATACCTCTTTCCCATGGAGCTTCTGTAGGGAAAAATGTCCGGGGTTCAAGAACCTGCAATCCTAGAGCCCAAGCCAGAGAACCTTGCTCCAAGAACTAAGATGTCCCTCCCCATGGCAGTCACTCTGTTGGATGCAGAAACACCAGCTGTTCATGATGAACCTTCCCTCTCCACATAATACCAAGACTACCATGATGCTTTCGCAAAACATAATGTAAACATATTACCCCAGCGTTGTGATTACAATTGTCCTGTAGACCTTCAACCTGGAGTTAAAATTCTGGTTAGGTGCATATATTTTATGTCCAAGCCCAAGTCAGCAGTTGTAAGAGAAAAAACAACGAGGAGTCCTTGTGGCACCTTAGAGACTAACAAATGTATTTGGGCATAAGCTTTCATGGGCTAAAACCCACTTCATCAGATGCATGGAGTGGAAAATACAGTAGAGAGGTATAAATACACAGCATATGAAAAGATGGGAGTTGGTTCCTGGGTTAGTGTTTTTGTTGTGTGGTGTGTAGTTGATGGTGAGTATTTGATTTAGGTTCGGGGGCCGTACCAAACCCTGAAACAAACCCCAGTGCCAACTCTGTCTGCATATCTATTAAAGGGACACCATCATAGGACCTAACCACATTAGCCATACCATCAGGGGCTTGTTCACCTGCACATCTACCAATGTGATATATGCCATCATGTGCCAGCAATGCCCCTCTGCCGTGAATGTTGGCCAAACCGGACAGTCTCTATGCAAAAGAATAAATGGACACAAATCTGACATCAAGAATTACAATATTCAAAAACCAGTAGTAGAACACTTCAATCTTCCTGGACACTCAATAACAGACTTACAAGTGGCAATTCTTCAACAAAAAAACTTCAGAAACAGACTTCAATGAAAAACTGCAGAACTGGAATTAATTTGCAAATTGGACACCATCAAATTAGGCCTGAATAAAGACTGGGCGTGGATGGGTCACTACAAAAACTAATTTTCCCCTGCTGATACTCAAACCTTCTTGTTAACTGTTTGAAATGGGCCACCTTGATTACATTGGCCTCATTAGCACTACAACAGTGATTTCTACCTCTTCTTGTCAACTGTTGAGAATAGCCCACTTCCACCTTAATTGAATTGGCTCGTTAGCACTGACCCCGCACTTGGTAAGGCAACTCCCATCTTTTCATATGCTGTGTATATGCTCTAAGGTGCCACAAGGACTCCTCGTTATTTTTGCTGATACGTACTAACACGGCTACCACTCTGAAGTCTTAAGAGAGTGCATCCAGGAAAACCTAAACAAAGACTTTTTCTGCTGCTCTACCATCCGTGCAGATGCCCCAGTAATCTTCATTCAAAAGAAAGACAGCTCTCTGAGACTTTGGACTACAGGGCACTTAACCAAATAACTGTATGCACGTGGTACCCACTGCCTTTAATTCCACACTGCCAACCAGACAGGGAAACTGCAATTGATACCCTGCAAACAGAAGCTACATCCACTGACTCAGCAGAATCAGCTGACTAACAGCCATCTGCTGATTGGTCACCTCCAAACATAAAACTTCTTGTTCCTGCCACACCCCTTTCTGAGCAACTAGTTGTTAGACCTGCTCCTGACAGCACCCTTTAAGATCAAGTTCCTACCTCCTTGCCTGGTTCCCATTTGCTGTTCCTCTTACTTTGTTTTGATCCCTCTCCCTTGTCCTGACCCCAGTTATTGACTCCAGCTTTGCCCCTGGCATGGATTCTGCCTCTGACTCAGGCTGTGACCCTAGGCGTGATTCCTGGCCATGATCTTGACTCTACTCTGGGCTTTGACCATTAAGTCAGACTGCCCTGTGTGTGTGGGACCTAAGAGGAGGAGAGGATGCAGGGAGGCAGTTTCCTAGGGAAGGCCTAGGAGGCTGGGAAGCCTAAGTAAATGGGAAGAGGTGGGGATCCAAAGTCCAAAACTGGGATGCTTGGGCTAGGAGAAAGCTGGATTTGGGGATGCATGTAAAGACTGATCCCAAGAGGAACCTGAGGCTGGACTGGAACTTGGGACTGAGGACAAAAGCCCAGCAGTTGCAGGCTGGCTGCATGGTGTGAAGTGGACAAGCTACTCTAATGGGAACCAAAACGTTGGCCTTGAGCTAAGAATTGGTTGTGGGCTTGACCTGACTGGTTTGGCTGATTGGAGCACAGGAGCTGGCTGTTAGGCAGTGAAAAAGGCAGCTGTTTTAGAGCGCCTACTTGTAGGGAAGGGGCTTAACCCAGCAGGACTGAAGACTGTTTTGCTTTGATGTTTCTGGACTTGGATTAAATGAGTTTTTATCCTGGAAGGGGCTTGACCATAGGGCCAAGTTACCTCTAAAACAGGAGAAGGCTAAAGAGGGTGGTGGGAACTCATAGGCAGAGCTGCAACAACACCAGGTCTCACTGCAAGGGGGTGCTCTGAGACCGTGAGAATTGGGGAGTTACATTCAAAATTGGGCAGCTCTTGTTCTTCCAGTTCCTAGAGAAGACCAAGATGTATTGTGTGTGGGAATTCTGGGTTATTTTCATGAAAGCCATTAAGCCCGTTATAGGTTCAAGTACTTCTGTGTATCCCTTGTTTCTGGCAGCATTACAACATGATACACCATACTAGGCGCAAGGAGACTGTAATGGATGAAATGCAGGATGTGGAGTCCCGTGTCACGCTGCTTGCTATGTTTGTTCAACGATAGAATGGGGAAAAAAGGAAGGAACAAACAAACAAAATATTGTGCTAGATGAAGGATGCAGCCACAGCTACTGGAAGGTGACCCCCCAATTCCCTTCTGCAATAACACAAAGCCAGATGCTTCTCATGACATTAGTGCACTTCTTCTGAGTGTGCTCCAAAGAGGGGGGCCCATTGTCCTGAATACATGAATAGTGATAGGTCTGCTGGACTTCTTGTCCCTGATGCGAGGGTTTGACCGCTGAATAAGAAGTTGGGTCCCTTTGTTGCTATCTGGATGTTAGTGGGTGCATTTATCCTGGTGAAATACTGAGAGAGTTTGATATTTGGGGGAGTTTAAGGAATTTATCAGAGGCAAAGGAGCAGAAGGTTCCTTTGGGCCAGAATCTCTTTTGCAGTCTAATCCTCAGGAATCTGCTCCCATAGTGCAATATGTAGGGAATAGACCCCCCCCCACCCCCCCACCCACCCCCGTGCCTCACCCAAATGCACAAGTGTTAAGTTTTGGTCTAGCAGTCTCAAACACAATGAGTTCAGGCAGATTCATGTTCCCACTTGGACTATTTACCCAGCATCAATATGGTCTAGTTCAACAAGTTACTAGGCTTTAAGAGAGAATTACAAGGACCTGTGTTATGCAGGAAGTCAGACTAGATGGTCACAAAACAATGGTCCTTTCTGGCCTTAAAATCTATGAATCTATGTAAGAAGGAGATATGTCGTCTAGACAGCTCCTAAATATTTGTCTGGACAGTGACTCACTTTCTGTATGACATTGCTTAAGTCACCCCTCTATATCTCAGTTTCTTCATCTGTCAAATGGTTATAATAATAGCAAACCCACAGGAATGCTGTGAGGCTTAATTCATTTAAGTTAGTGAAGCATTTGAAGTCTCTGGAGAGGAGATTATAGATATGAGAACTATACTGTTATGTAAATACTCACATTCTGTCTGTGGTCTCCATTGTGTTATAGGAAATCAGTCATCTGGGGCTTTATAAATACTCTATAAATTGGCTGTTGCTTGCTTATGGAGTGCCTCCAAATCAGAAAAGCTTATAAAAAGAACAATAAAATAAAACAGCTAGCGGAGAGCAAGGCTATTGAGGCAGCTAACTCTGAATTCCATGCCCATGTGAACTTGCTACTACCATTTTCATCAAAATCACTTGCTGTAGGTTGTGTATGTGCACTCATAAATCTTCCAGCCTCTCTCCCATTGGAAGAGTGTGTAATTCCTATGCTTAAGTACTCCGTGTAAAAGTAGTACAAGATAGTGTCAAAAAAATAAAAACCTCCACTGATTTAAATGGCATAATCCCTGGCAAGGGTTAAACACCTCTAAAAATTTACAGCCAAGATTAAGAGATGAGACTTCAAATATCATAGAAGAAAATGAATTGGTGGTTCGTAGAGCATGAACTAGGTTGTAAATGGTACAGAACAAGTCTCCTGAGGTTTGGTTTGGGTGGCCTGGTAAATGGTCCTTTTTGGTTCTGCCTGTATCTATCCACTGTGAATGTTGCCGGTCACCAGTTGCCTAGGAATTTTTTTTTGTCCTTGTCACTTGACACTTTGTACTCAAGACTGAACTGACATAGCAGAAATGTGCTTTATTAAAAAGTGTCTTCGAACTTTAGATATTTCTATGTAATTATGATGGATGCACTTTAAATGATTCTGCCGGTTTCAAAGATATTGCCACTACTACCAGTATTCTCCATTTTAAGTTGAGGGAAATCTCCTAGACCAGTATAATCTTTCAAAATGGTAGAAACATCTTAAGTATGGCCACTGTACATAGCAGTCTATGTGAGAAACACATTTAAATCCTCTCACCTCTTTTAATGGAGAATCACTATAGGATCAATAGCTGGAAAAGTTATGCAAAATATACTTTCATTTAACATTCATGTGCACAGGGGTAAAGACTGTTCTATGGTGGATGTGACAACTTTTGTGGTACAACATTTTTGTCTCAGACTGTGGATAGCACTTGAAAGCAGACTGAATAAGCAGTCAGTGTACTCATTTATTTGTAGAACTAGAGAGCTGTTTTGCAGTGGAAGCAAGAAATCTGTGTCTTCTGAAGGAAGTGCCTAAAGGATAAGGTTATCTCTGGATGGATGGAGAAGAGAAGTATTGGTTACAACTTCCTGTCATCATCCCATTTTATTCACTGCTGTCTGGACAAAAGTAGCATCTTTTCCTTATGTCCTAGCTGATTAGCAACTAAAACCAGTGCTTAATTTGTGCTGGGGCTTGCCAGAGCTGAGCCCCGGCACCTTTAGGCTTGGCAGTTCATAGTCATGGTACCTCTGGGCTAGCCGCATCTGTCATGAAAGTAAAAAAAAATTGCTTGAGCCCTGGCACCTCTTTCATTACAAATTAAGCACTGACTAAAACATTGGTCCTCACCATATATTAAATATTACAAGCTAGGGAGCAGGGGAAGATGGGACACACAAACTTTCATTGTTCGCCTTGAATGTAATCCTGCTGGTCTATGGGCCAGATTCTAGTCTCAGTTACAATAGGTTAAATCCAGAGTTTATGGAATTTCTCCAGATTTACACAGTCCAACATGTTTAAGTCTGTGGATGAGTATTTTATCTTTGGAAGTCAGTAACAGAACAGACATAGAATAGACACTGAAATCAATTGAAGTTAAAAACAGATTGTTTCTGAGGGCAGAATTTAGCCCACTATATCTGTCCCAAGGATTTGCACATTGTCAGAACAATCTTTAGACTGAGGGTTGGCAATTGCTTTTGAGACTTTGATACTATAGGTGTCATCTCTACAGAGCTCTCCTTCTCTGCCATGCTCAGGTGCAACGGAATCAATCCCGGACTTCTGCATAGCCACCTATGCTAGATGTAGTGATTACATAGCAGGTACGATAATTGAGGAACTGGAAATACACATACAGGCTAGCAGCCCTTTCATCAGACTAGATTTTTTTGTTGCTGGCAAACAAGATCAAATCATCATTTTGGGTTATGTCTCCCGTTCTGTTGAGTATAATAAGCCTGTTGTGTCCTGCTCTGAAAAAACACCATTATGATAATATTCACTCTGGCTGATAGGACAGAAATGGGGTCTCTTCCAAGAACAGAATTCTTGTATCCCTTCCAAGATTCTGGTAGCAGGTAGTTGAATGCATTCTTGCTTCTCAGCTGACTGGCTTGTTGCTTCTGAAATGTTCCAGGAAGGCAACCTCTAGAAGATGCTCTCAAACGTAAGCCTGATATATAACAGTTTATTATGATGCAGGAATATAACTGTGTTTCTTGTTTGTTTTGTGGGTGGAAGTTATCAGGTGTAATGCAATTACCAATAATTTAGACAATTTTAAAGACAGCACTCAATATGTGGGGTAAGAGAAATGGGGCAAATTTGGGTAACATTGCTCATACTGAATGATACCTTACTTCACGAGTATTTGTGAATCACTTAACTGAGGTCAGTGATAGTGATTCTCATTTACACAAGGCCTCTCTATATAACAGGGCTTTAAAGTGTGTGTAAACCCAGAACAGTGTAAAGGAATAGGAATCAGGCCCAACAGGTCTATTTGTGGAGTAAGGTGCTATAAACAGAAATAAGAGTATCAGACTTAGGCCCTAGCAAGAGAAGCTGGTTACAGGGTTAGATTTACTCATACATCTTTAATTCTGAGTTTTTGCACTAGGATTCCTTATGGAAAAGGTTTTTCTTTATTATTATTAGTAGTAGTATTATCATTATTAAATCCCATTTAAATCATCTCTCCTACACAGGTTATGTCAAAATTCACCCATGACATGTGTTATTCCTGAGAAAGTATGAAAATGGAGCTATTTAAATAATTTTTTTTTGACTGACAAGCTTTTATTTTTGTCAGAAAATCCACTTTGTAATCTTAATGGGTAGTATTTTAAAGATATATTTTGCTGCTTAAAGCCTTTATTACTTCTCTGAGCTCTTCCTATGTGATTGTACTCTCATCAGAGAAAATGTGTGTACACTGCAGCAAAAGTTAGCATTCATGCTATTTGGTGAGGGGAAAAGGGTCATAAAGTTGTTTTGTTTTTTGATTAACACTTTCTTTTCTCCTGGGTCTAAATTAAAACTATGGTCCTCATAGCCTACTCCTCCTACTAGCAAGAAGCAAAACACTTGCCCCTGCCTGAGACTAACACATAGGTTGGATACAGGTGCTAAATTTGGCAGATCAAACAAAGTATATATTGATTCTGATCTCACTTCCATTGACACAGATCAGAAGTAACTCCAGTAGGCTCAGTGGAATTATGCCAGTGTACAATGGATATAAGCGAGAGCAGTATCAGGCTCAGAATGTCAAGGGGATAAGAGAGTCATTCAGAGGGCCATATGTGAAACATGTGATGAGGTATACAAACTGCACACTGGGGAATATGGCGTTACTGAGCCATTGTGAGATCAACCGGCCCTGCCTGGCCACACCTATGAGAGACATCAGACATGGCAGGAGTAACTTAGAAATGCAGAACATCCCAAAGTTGGGGACAAACTAGAGAGGAGGGCAGGCATCCAATTCTCAGTTCCTACAGAATGACTGGCTGAAGGCAGGAGATTCTTGAATGACTGCTGCTTGACAGCTCCATCCCCTGAAGGGAGGGCCTGATGCTGAACTACTGTTCTGGGTCTGTCATAGACTACTGTGTCATTGAGGCCATGGCTTTCTAGGGGCTCTCTGAGGAATGATGGTCACATGTGCACCGTTACACTGACATAGGAGGGCTGTTTCCTTTTGTTTGTTGACAACCCTGGAAAGAGTGGATGATCCTGACCCCAGCCAGAGGGCTGTCTCTCCCATGACTGAACTTGTGTGGTGGATTGCCTGGACATTGCAAACCAGCGGCTGGGTGAGTGCAAAGACCCTAACCTGGCCTTTGGGGGTGGTCTGGGAGAGAAACAAAATGATAACATAACTAAGTTGAATCAAATCAGAACAGGAAACTTGTATGAGAAACCATCCATTTCACTTTCTCTTGAGTGCTGGATCTTGTGCTCCAGCCTATGGCACCATCCAGCACATAGATAGGTAAAACACTGTGCCTGAGACAACCTTTGGCTCAGTGGTGGTTAGAGGCTTCAGGAAACCAAGTGCACCTCACTGGTCCTGCTGTTAGTTACAGCAGCTGGGGGGCCCATTCGCAAGGAATAAGTAAGTGAGAAGAGTTCTGCTGTACCAGGCAGATTCACTGCTAGTCACTTTGAGCTGAGTAGTGCAAAAGCAGACCAGAAAATTGCCCTGTTGTTTTTACAGGTAGTTTTTAATTCTGCAGGGGCAATTCTATTATTCATTAATTTTCTGAATTTAAAAAAGTTCCCTTACCTGGAAGGGGATATGCTGTCATTTACACGGTCAGCTGTTTAATTACAACAGTTGTATATTGTATACACTACATATAACATGCACTGAAATTAAAAACACCTGCCTATCTGCTAATATACTATAACACTAAGGGATAAACCATCCTGTGCTGTGGAAAAACCTGCACATGTGGAAAGCTTATTCAGGGAAGTTTACTGTCATTGAAAATGCTACTCAGGAGAAGGTTAGAGCTCTCTGTACTGGAGATGAAGGTTAGGGCTCTCTGTATTCAGTCGTTTAGTGGTAAAAAGAGAAGTGGGTTAACTAACCTTTTCGGGGAGCCAGGCCAGGCAGTGGTAAACTCCGTATTCCCCAAATGAGAAGTGGGTAAACTCTACAACTACACTACTGGCCCTATTCAGTCCTTTCCTCAGTTCAAGGCGGTTAGGATTCCTGGCCAGGGATCAGATCCTAGTTCGTCTTTTCGGAGACCCCTCTGGGCTGTCTTTCTATTGCTGATGCAGTGGTTTCTACATGGCTCCTGCTAGCAGGCTGCTCCAGATGTGGGCAACAATCAGGCTTCAAGCCCTCCTTACCATCCCAGTTCAATATGCCTACACCTGCCCTTTATGAGGACAGCAGCCTCTTCCCTTCAAGCAAAACAGAATACGTTGACCCCTTCCCCAGGTTGATCCACTGTGGCTAGGGCACTGTGGCAATAATTGTCACTTTCAGATTCCTGTTCTTTTCAGAGCCTTGACGGCTGTTGGCTTTGTGTTCCTGATGGATATCTTCAGACCCTTCTCAGTTCAACTCCCTGGCTGCTGGGTTCCTGTCCCAGTCTCTGCTTCTTCTCTGTGAGCTCTTCACAGAGCTGCATCCACCAGGCACAGTCGGCTTCCCCACTGGTCCTCCTATTCCTCCTTCAGCCCTATAGCTGACATTGGCTCACAAAGAGATTCTCAAGGGAAATTCTGTGGGATGCCAAGGGCTGATGACTCATGTGGAAACTTCCTACACTCTGCCCGATCTCCACTTACCCCTATCCCCAAACCTACAGAACTTAAACTATGCATGGTTCACATAGTGAGGTACCTACATGCTTGTAGGGCACAGCACAACTTTGGATCTACTTGCTATCTTCCACAAATACTGTCCAGATTTGGCTAAAGCATCTGCTATTGCAGACATGTATATTAAGGCACCAGAAGTGCAAGAATGGACAGCCAATGTAAGGAGACTAATTTTTCACATAAAGCTGCCTGGATACAATCTACCCACATAAAAAAATTATTGTCTCTTAGTACCATTCCGATCCTGCGGCTCAGTGTACAATCACAGAATCATAGAACTGGAAGGGACCTTGAGAGGTCATCTAGTCCAATCCCCTGCACCCAAGACAGGACTAAGTATTATCTAGACCATCCCTGACAGGTGTTTGTCCAACCTGCTCTTAAAAATCCCCAATGATGGAGATTCCACCACATCCCTAGGCAATTTATTCCTGTTCTTAACCACTCTGACAGTTAGGAAGTTTTTTCCTAATGTCCAACCTAAACCGCCCTTGCTGCAATTTAAGCCCATTGCTTATTGTCCTATACTCAGAGGTTAAGAAGAACAATTTTTCTCCCTCCTCCTTGTAACAACCTTTTATGTACTTGAAAACTGTTACCATGTCCCCTCTCAGTCTTCTCTTCCCCAGATTAAACAAACCCAATTTTTTTCAATCTTTCCTCATAGGTCATGTTTTCTAGACCTTTAATCATTTTTGTTGCTCTTCTCTGGACTTTCTCCATTTTTTCCACATCTTTCCTGAAATGTGGCACACAGAACTAGACAGAACTCCAGTTGAGGCCTAATCAGTATGGAATAGAGCAGAAGAATTACTTCTTGTGTTTTGCTTATAATATTCCTACATCTGAAGAAGTGGTTTTTTACCCACGAAAGCTTATGCCCAAACAAATCTCTTAGTCTTTAAGGTGCCACTGGACCCCTTTTTGCTTTTGTGGATACAGACTAACATGGCTACCCCCCAATACAATACTCCTGCTAATACATCCCAGAATTATGTTTGCTTTTTTTGCAACAGTGTTACACTGTTGACTCATATTTAGCTTGTGATCCACTATGACCCCCAGATCCCTTTCTGCAGTACTCCTTCCTAGGCAGTCATTTCCCATTTTGTACGTGTGCAACTGATTGTTCCTTCCTAAGTGGAGTACTTTGCAATTGTCCCTATTGAATTTCATTCTATTTACTTCAGACCATTTCTCCAGTTTGTCCAGATCATTTTTAATTTTAATCCTATCCTCCAAAGCACTTGCAACCCTTCCCAGCTTGGCATCTCCAGCAAACTCTATGCCATTATCTAAATCATTTATGAAGATATTGAACAGAACTGGACCCAGAACCAATCCCTGTGGGACTCCGCTTGTCATGCCCTTCCAACAAGACTGTGAACCACTAATCACTACTCTCTGGGAACAATTTTCCAATCAGTTATGCACCCACCTTATAGTAGCTCCATCTAGGTTGTATTTCCCTAATTTGTTTATGAGAAGGTCATGCGAGACCGTATCAAAAGCCTTACTAAAGTCAAGATATACCACATCTACCACTTCCCCCTATCCACAAGGCTTGTTACCCTGCCAAAGAAAGCTATCAGGTTGGTTTGACATGATTTGTTCTTGACAAATCCATGCTGACTGTTATTTATCACCTTATTATCTTCTAGGTGTTTGCAAATTGATTGCTTAATTATTTGCTCCATTATCTTTCCAGGTGCAGAAGTTAAGCTGACTGGTCAGTAATTCCCTGGGTTGTCCTTATTTCCCTTTTTATAGATGGGCACTGTTTCTGCCCTTTTCCAGTCCTCTGGAGTGTCTCCTGTCTTCCATGACTTTTCAAAGATAATTGCTAATGGCTCAGATATCTCCTCAGTCAGTTCCATGAGTATTCTAGGATGCATTTCATAAAGTCCTTGTGATTTGAAGACATTTAACTTCTCTAAGTAATATTTGACTTGGTCTTTCCCTATTTTAGACTCTGATCCTACCTCATTTTCACTGGCATTCATTATGTTAGACGTCCAATCGCCACCAACCTTCTTGGTGAAAACTGAAACAAAGGAGTCATTAAGCACCTCTGTCATTTCCACATTTTCTGTTATTGTCTTTCCCCCCTCATTTAATAACAGGCCTACTCTGTCCTCGGTCTTCCTCTTGCTTCTAATGTATTTGCAGAACATTTTCTTGTTTCCTTTTATGTCCCTAGCTAGTTTGATCTTGTTTTGTGCATTGGCTTTTCTAATTTTGTCCCTACATACTTGTGTTATTTGTTTATATTCATCCTTTGTAATTTGACCGACTTTACACTTTTTGTAGGACGCTTTTTTGAATTTTAGATCATTGAAGATCTCCTGGTTAAGCCAGGGTGGTCTCTTGACATACTTCCTATCTTTCCTACGCAGTGGGATAGTTTGCTCTTGTGCCCTTAATAATGTCTCTTTGAAAAACTGCCAACTGTCTTCAGTTGTTTTTCCCCTTAGACTTGCTTCCCATGGGATTTTACCTACCAACTCCCTGAGTTTCCTAAAGTCTGCCTTCTTCAAATCCATTGTCTTTATTGTGCTGCTCTCCCTCCTACCATTCCTTAGAATCATGAACTCTACCATTTCATGATCACTTTCACTCAAGTTGCCTTCCACTTTCAAATTCTCAACCAGTTCTTCCATATTTGTCAAAATCAAATCTAGAACAGCCTCCCCCCAGTAGCTTTCTCCAACTTCTGAAATAAAAAAAAGTCTCCAATACATTCCAAGAACTTGTTTGATAATCTGTGCCCTGCTGTGATATTTTACCAACAGATGTCTGGGTAGTTGAAGTCCCCCACCACCACCAAGTCCTGTGCTTTGGATGATTTGTTAGCTGTTTAAAAAAGCCTCATCCACCTCTTCTTCCTGGTTTGGTGGTCTGTAGTAGACCCCTACCATGACATCAGCTTTGTTTTTTACCCCTTTTATCCTTACCCAGAGACTTTCAACAAGTCTGTCTCCTATTTCCATCTCAACCTCAGTCCAAGTGTACACATTTTTAATATATAAGGCAACATCTCCTCCCTTTTCTCCCTGCCTGCCCTTCCTGAGCAAGCTGTATCCTTCTATACCAGTATTCCAGTCATGCGTATTACCCCACCAAGTCTCTGTGATGCCAGCTATGTCATAGTTGTGTTTATTTACTAGCATTTCAAGTTCTTCCTGCTTATTCCCCATACTTCTCGCATTAGTATATAGACATCTAAGATACTGACTTGATTCCCCCCCCCCCGCAGTTCTGTCTTGTCTCTCCCTTATTTCTGCTATAACAGCCCATGCTCCCCGCAGATTCCAACCCTTCTCCCAGGTCTCCATGTTTTTTACTTACCTGTGGGCTTTGGTCACCTGGCCCCCGTCAAACCTAGTTTAAAGCCCTCCTCACTAGGTTACCCAGTCTGTAGCCAAATATGCTCTTCCCCTTCCTCGATAGATGTACTCCATCTCTGTTTAGCAGTCCTTCTTCCTGGAACAGCATCCCATGGTCAAGGAAGCCGAAGCCTTACTGGCTAAACCATCCTAGCAGCCAGGCATTCACCTCCAGGATGAGACTGTCTCTGCTGAGGCCTGACTGGAAGGACAGAAGAGAACACCCCCTTCACTCCCAGCTCCCTCACCCTTACTCCCAGAGCCCTGCAGTTACTTCTGATCTGCTGAGGGTCATACCGTGCAGTATCATTAGTGCCCACATGGATGAGTAGCTTGGGGTAGTCAGAGGGCCAGATGATCCTCAAAAATCCCTCAGTAACATCTCAGATATGGGCCTCTGGCAGGCAGCATACCTCCTGGGATGCCATATCAGGGTGACAGATGGGTGCCTCCATCTCCCTCAGAAGAGAGTCTCCAACCACCACTATCCTATGTTTCCTCCTGGGAGTGGTGGCTATGATCCTCCCAGCCTTGGGGGTACATGGCTTCTCCTCTTCAACCTTTGGGGGTGATTCCTCATCGCTCGTTGTCAGGGCAGCATAATGGTTCTCCATCACCATGGTGGGTGGGTTGGAAGTAGGGGGTGGAGCACTGACTGTTGCCAGAAGTAACCAGCAGCCAGTGTCCTCCCTGTACTAGAGCCTTATCCTCCTTCCCTGGTGGCATGATAGCAGTCCTCTCTAGCTGGATAGATTCCTCAGACTTGGAAGTCTCCATATGAATACTGTGAATGAATTTCTCATATGCATGGATGCTCCTCAGCCTAGCTACCTCCTTCTGTAGCTCTCCCACCTGCTTCCTGAGAGATTCCACCAGCAGGCACCTGTCACACTGGATGGTCCCCCCAGCCTAGCTTTTTGAGAGTGGGGAATGAAGGTGGATATGCACAGTCTCTGCATATCCACACCAGGATCTGTGTGGAGGCATCCCTGGTTAGGTTCTCTGTCTGGATACAGGCACAGGTGGAGGAGACAGGAGCTGTGTTGGCACTGGTGACATGGCCCTTCCTAACCATAATAATAATATTATGACTCCCTCTTAAAAACTCCCCTGTTTGCTAGCTCCCCTTGGTCGCTTAGCCTCTGGCTTTTAAGGCCTTCCTTCCTAGGTCAGCTCTATCCCCTCATTAATCACACAGCGGGAGGGTGATCACAAGGCTGATTGAGGCTGGTCAAGGAAACAAAGGCTCAAACTGTCCACAATCACACAATCCCAATTGACCCTGTAAGTGAAATAACCTGAAAGAAAAAGAAAAACACAAACAGCTAAACAAAGTCACTCACCGCAACACTAGTACTCGCACCTTGTTAGTTCAGCAGGGGGATCTCCTTCACCCTCTTTCAAACTCCCCTGTTTGTGGTCCTCTGTTCGCTACATATAAAACTGAAGGTACAGTGTACAACATATGCACTACACAAAATACATGTAATAGAGCTCTTATGATCTTGAAGTATCTCTTAAATACAACAATTTTACACAATCATTGTTACTTTGTCCATATACAGTAGAAATAGTTAAACCAGCTGGTTCTTTTAAAAACTATGGTATGGCAGAAATATTAACAGATAATTACAAATTTTAATCCTGAATCTCATTTCTAATCAGAAAAGACTTGGTTTTATGTGGGATGTTTAGATTTGATACACAGAACACACTGACCACTGCCAATCTCTTCCTTTGCTGACAAGGATGCTCTCAATTATTACCCTGGTTCTACTGTTTCATGTTGGCCATAGCATGGATTGGCTCAATTTACAGGTAGATTTTAGCCTATTATAATTTAGGACAAAGCTATTCAAAATCCGCTTGTTCATAAAGTATTTCAGCCACCTGACTGACCATGCTGTAGATGCCCTTAAACTGGCCTGGGAATTGTATTGGGTACTCTATGGGATGAGTGTATCCCTCTAAAATATCTGCCTCCTCCAGCAACTCTTCCATCATGCTGTTATACCCAAGTATCACCATGTATGGCATACACCCCATGGATGACTGAACACTAGCTCTACAGAACATCATGGCAAGCCATTGACAGACACCTACAAAAGATGACACTATTAGCATTCAGTGCATATGCTTCAGAGGTGGGGCACCTGGGCCATGGTCCAACCAAGGTGTGGCTGGGCCAAAACTGAGTGACACTGCAAATCCATACACAAGATCACAATACCACTCCCTCAGATCTGGAGGGCCAGGGCGGGTCAGGCTGATTGGGCTCTAACTTGGGTTCCTGAGATGGGAAGAGGCGGGTCAGGTGTTCGGGGTGGTGACAAATCTATCCCTGTCCCCACTTTAAATGGTGCTCCTCGGTCCCTTCAGTGTATGGTTCAGATGCCTCACAAATCCATCTGACAGTGACTGGTAAGGTGCAGTACTGATCTGATTTATCTCAAGCAGAGCCCAAACCTTTTGCAAGAACTGAGACTCAAAGTTTTACCCCTGATCAGTGAGCACAGATTACGGTGTACCACAGTGGTAAGCAAACAGCTCAACAAATAGTTTGTACTTCTTGAATGGGCACTAATAATTTGGTTTTTTGTTTGTTTGTTTGTTTGTTTTTTGACTGGGCAGTGGACCCACTTGGAAAATAAATCTGCTACAACAAGCATGTGCCAGTTGCCCCTCTCAGTGACAGGTAGAAGTAGCAGTATATCTGTAGCTACACTCGAACATTAGCAGAATAAGTGATCTGGGTGTACTATCATCTGAGCCACAGAGTTGTAGTCCCTCCCCTGAGGCATGGTTCCAGTTTCTGCCCTATTGTTTGCTAATCAGAGTGGCTTCTCCCCCTCCTCACATATCTTGAGTCCTGGGTTCTTTATTTTGGCACCTGGTGCCTCCACCCAAGGTGACTCCTCTCTGTGCTTGGGCCACAAGGGGTGCTCATCCTTGGGAAATAACTAATACTACCACTGCATTCACAAGGAATATAACCTTGTAGATGAACAATATATTAAGACAAGCCCCAATGCCAGATTAAAAAAGAATGGTATAACACAAAGGATTTTACTGGGGACAGGAAACAAAGGCTTTAGGAAAGGACAGGATTAAGATTAATTAAAATACTAACACATCAACAATATAACAAATCCCGCCCCCATGTTCACCATTTTACACAACTGCCCAGCTCCCTCCGCACAATGGGTCCAGGTAGCTGGCATGCAGAGGATAAGACCTGAGACAAGTGCTGCCACACTCTGAATGCTGGTTGGCTTAAACAAAAATAAATGGGTTCTCTTATTGTGTCTTAACCATGAGTGGGGCAGAATCCTCCCTTGGTTCCCTGCTCTGGAGACCAATGGAGGTCTTGGCTAACTCTTGGTAGCTGGCACTGAGTTAGTTCTCTGTCTCCCTGATTGCTGGTGTCCACAGGGCTGGAACCATCCGGCCACACACTAGATTGCACAACAGATCAAAGTTTCCCTTTGTGAGGAGTGGGAGTTAATCAGAGACTCCCCAGGCCATGCTGCTTTTCCTTGAGTCACCTCCAAACTCAAACAGCAGCCCACAAGTGAAACCACAATTAATACCTTTGTCTCTGAAGCAGCTTGTCCCCTCCTGGCTCCTAATTGGCCCAACAGACTGTCTCTATAAATCACTCCACCTGGAGCTCCTCTCTGGCTTTTTGAAGGATATAAATCCACTCCATGTAGAGGTCAAGCACAGGAGTTTATTACGTACAGCGCTGATGGAGTGTCACCTTGCTTATTAGGCTCAGAGACACTGTTAATCAATTGATTACAATGGAATATATGGATTTTCCATGGGCAGGGGAAAGTGACGGGGTAGGTAGTCCCACAACCCCGGATAGGTCTAGCATCAAGACATGATAGCACAGTAGCCAATGGTCAAAGGTTACATAATGTCTCTGCCCATGATCTCAAGTTAACAAATTAACATTTAACATATAATTAGTACTTTAATAAATGTATTAGTATAAAATATATATGTTGAATTCTGATTTGGGGTCCATAGGAATGAAGTAGCTCCTTTGATTGTCCAACAGATACATATCTAGGGGTAAAAGCAAAGAAACAGTGAAAGTATATGCCAATAAAGATTGTCTTTCAAGTTGTTCATTTGTGTTTTAAGGCAGGCATTGGTCCCTGGGAAAGGGAGGTGGGAGGAGGCCATATCTTACACTGACATGCTTGAACCTTTCATAAACTCAAGGTTGGATGTGTGGGAAGAACATCTCCCTACAGAAGAAACTAACACAACAGAAACAGGGCTTCTTTGTTCTATTTGCAACTTTGAATAAGACACAATTATTGCCCCCAACATCTGGCGTTTTGCTGACCAGGCATATCTTAGCAAAAGCAAGGTTATCTTTGGTTATTCTGCTTTCTCTTAGCTAATCACTATTTGTTAGGCCTCTGACCTCTTGACCAAATGCGGGACTTTGGGTCTGTACACAAATCCATATACCAGGTTATTACATCAGCAATGGATTTTAACCCTTCATTTTTGCAGCCTGTTCTGTCCCTGCCCCAGACCTTAAACATGCAGGGAAATGGTGTCTGGGGTCTCTGGAGTCATTACTGCTTTAGTCCAGAGGCTCAGCTCCTAGACTAGTTCAGTGTTCCAGGAGATAGCAAACTCCAAAGGGGTTATAGCATGACTTTACCAAGTCCCTAACAGACCAGTCCCAACCACACCAGCAGTACTGACTTTGAGCCTTTTGGGAAAGTTCTTCTGCTCCTAAGTGTCCCCCAGCCATGGTACTATATAACACCTTCAGAATCTCAAGGACCAATCCCTGCAGGACCACTGGTTGAGTGTGACAGCATATTTTTCCCTGACGTAAGCTGCCTGATGTTGGTCAGGCCAGGCTTCTTAGTTCTGATGTACCCCTGGGTCTGCCTTTGCCTCCTTTGGAAGGCCTAATGGGGATCTGTTTTTGATTATCTTAAAGTAGTGATCACTTCATTTTGTTCTGGAGTCTCTGCTGCATTATTGGGGTCTCTAGAGCACAGCTGTCCCAGTTAGGTTGGGGGCTGTCCAAAAATTACATAACACATCGGGGGTGGGTAGGTCCCTAATTTTGCATGTTTGTCTCAGTGTTAGAAAGGGTCTTCAAAAATCACCAAAAATGTGTTATGCAATTTACGGACAGTCCCTGGGCTGTTTCTCATTTCTTTCTTTTGTACTGGTACTTGTCTAGACCAGGTAAAAACAAGAACAAAGGCCTAGTTCTTCCACCTAGTTTCCAGTCTGACTCTAGATTGTTTCCCCACACAGAAAATAGAATAACAGAAATCAGTATAACATATTTGATAATCAGTATTAGGCTGCCTCTTCCATACTGCCCCCTGTAGGTTCAAAAGGATCCTGGGATGAGAGATCAAATTAATTCTTCATCAAGTCTTATAGGACAGGACCCCTGTACCTCATTCCACTCCTACATTTTACAGCAACTGCACTTTTTATACAGAGTGAAGAAAGGTCCCATTCCCTCCTGCATGTCTTTGTAAACAGTGGAAGCAGCTGTGGCCCTTTCTGGGTAAATAATACTAACCTTTCTCCTGCCAACTCCAGCGCAGGGTCTGCCTACCCCATCACAAAGCCCTTATAGTCTTAGTCATAATTGATGCATGCTTAAATATAGCATGTCTTCATAATGAAACAAATAAAAAATCATAATTAGTTGGTCCACATATAGCAGAGTTAATTAAACCATCTGGTGCTTTTTAAAACTTAAGTACAGCAGAAGTATTTTTAATTCCTAACCTTTGTGCAAAAGTATTTTAATACTGTGATTTATCTCTTATTATTAGTAATAATAAAAATAGGCTCAATTTGGTGGTGCATTTTAATTAGATGCTCAGGAAATATTCAAAAGTGCACATCTATTCCTACTGAGCAGGTTTTATTTAATCTTATTTTACTTTGATGCACTGGACCCTTGTTTCTGTAACTGGTTTGTTCTCTTATCAGGTTAAGAGAACTTCACAATATTGCTGAATATTTTATCTATAATGTGGTGCTTGGTGGGACATAGGAGCTATATTCTTTTAATGGGTTTCTCACTGCACTGTTTCCACTGACAAGTTTTACAAGTGTGTGAATCTGACTTCAGTTAAGTTATTCCTTATTTCAGTTACATTGTTCTTTATTTAGACCAGTTTAAGTGAGTGCATAATCAGGCCCTATCACTTATTTTTTAGGTCAGTAGAACTATGCCAACTTACAGCAGCTGAGGATCTGGACCTGTAACTCTAAGGAACTTTTGTTCAGTTTGACTTTTTTTTTTCCTCTCTCTCTGCTAGGATTTCCTCTTTAAGGGCCTGATCCTGCAGAATGCTGATGGTGCTCATCTCCTTATAAGATGGGTTGGCTCTAAAATACCAGAATGCCAGGGGCAGATCCAGTGGTGATCTCCTGAGCATTTCAGCTCAGGTAGAGCAGGAGCAAAGGGAGCTTATACTCACTAGATTCTGGAAAGGTTACTCTGAATTATAGCAGCACCCAGGTGGTGTGAAGGACCCAAGGGCTGCTCTAAGTTATCCCTGCAGTGCTTAGCACTCTGGCCATGCCCCTTCCCACCTTGTTCCCATCCCCCTCAGAAACAGACAGTGGTGTAGGGATCACTTACTGCCCTATGCGGCTTTTGTGCTGAAGGAATTCTCCCCAGGCTAGTTATAACCTCTATACGTGCCGCAAGGATGGTATATAGAAGCCAGTTCGGGGGCCAGTTCTGGCCCCCAGAAATGTTGTTTGGAGGGGAACATTCTGTCCTCAGATTCTCATACACACACCCTTTTAAATACAAGAGCTGTGCTTGAGTATCTCAAGGTAGAATTGGTTCCGGTTACATATTGCACTCTCTGCCTACTCACATACAGTCTTAAGGGGGGCGCATTTGGACCATAGAATGTAGAGAGCTAGTCACACAGTTAATGTAAATGGGAGACATGAGGCTAAATTCCCCACCTACCCTCCTAGAAATACACCCATCATTGGCAACTTCTGCATTACCTACTCTATCACTGTGAAGGTCAAAAACTGGGTCAGCTTAAGGGTTGCTTGTAGATTTAATAAATAATTTCCACTTATTCCAGGGGGTATAAAAGCATATTTGGAGGGGAAAAAAGCCTCAGTTTATACAGGAGCTTTCAACAGCAGCTCCAATTGACTATCTATACAGTAAAATAAAGAGTGCTTAACATATCAGCCACTACATAGAACAATTTATCCTTCCTAATGGGCAAACAGAGCGATTAACACCCTGACCTAGGCTCCGGCTGCAGTGCATTATATTCCAGAGGATGAGGAAAAGGGTTGCTTTAGGGTCCAGCAACAAAATGTATTTATGTTAAACACCAATGATCCTTAAGTTAGCCCGCCATGTAACAGAAGACAGTGCACCAGTCATTTTTCTCCTTAGTCCAAACACCGATTGCACGGTCTTATTTCTTTTTCCACTCACATTGAGCCAAATGGTATATGCAGAATACTGTCGCCTGTTACCCTAATAGTTCTATCAGTTTAAGAGAGAATATGGAACAGTATGAGTTCATACTGAGAGAGGGATTGTCTGGGGGATTGAGTTTATGCCAGGCACTCCTGAGTTCTAATTTCAGCTCTCATGTTGACTAATTCTATGGCCTTGCACTATAATTATTATTATTATTATTGGTATTATGGTAGTGTCTAGAGACCCCAGTCATGAATCAGGTCCCCATTGTACAGACACATAATGGCAAGACAGTCCCTGCCCTGAAGAGCTCACAATCTAAGTAAGAACTAATTAATTGACTCTGATCTCAGTAAAATGGGGATAATCATAAAAAACAATTAGTGAATGTTACAGGCTAAGAAATATTACTATAGGAAAGCAGTTGCCTTCCTTTAGTACTAATTTCAAATGCAAGTACATAATTTTCTTATAAACTGGAATGATTCTAAGATATTAGAGAAGTTGGCATTAGAACAGAAAGAAATGATGGGTGGTTAGGGTTAACTGGAGGCTGGTGTTTCAAATGCCACTTTGAGGAAAATTACCTGTGCTACCATTTAAAAAAAATGTATGTAATACTTGCACTTGTTGTAAGGCAACATAGTGTGTTGCCCTTATACAGTCCCAGTGAGCACAAAAAACATTTCCGCTCTTTGGGGAAGCCCCCAAAGTAGCCGCCTGCCCCTATTCAGCAGAAATGGAATTCTGAGGACCTCTCGAACCATGCCTGCTGTTGAAGTTTCTATTTGTCCTTTTCTGGGGTTTGCATTACAAAATGCACCAGGCAGCCAGGGAACCTACTGTGATGCAGGGATTTTTTGTAGATTTGGAGAGGGATGACAAAAGGGTGTAGTGGAGCAAACCAGTTGTCTGGATGCTTCTGTCCACCAAAGAGCTCCAAGGAACGGTGGTAAGAGGTGTGACACTAAGGATCTGTAAGGGGGCAGGGCTTCATTTCTAGTTGGAGATAAAAAAACATGCAAAACTCTGTAGTTGCAGCTGAGTTGGGCCAGTGCAAGATGTAGATACCACATAAGCCCTCAAAGTAGTGCATGGACCATTAACTGGCCTCATCACAGGGCTCAATTTTACTCTGAGCGCCTGCTCTAAAAGTTGCAGAAGTCTGACTGTTTAAATACTTCCTAATTGAAGTTCACAATCTTCTTCCTGAGCTGCATGAAAGCCCTGGATCAGGTTCAAATTCATTCCTCTTTATACTATATTGACAGTATTTAATTTAATTAACTTTCTCCTAAAGCCTCTGTTATTGTCATTGGCCAAAGAGAACATACTTAGAGAAAATCAGTCTTCTAAATTTCTCTAGGTAGCTGAATTTAGGTATTTATCTACTAAATTACACAGCCAAGAGCATCTTTAAATGATGCATAATTCACAGTTTATCATATTCAGTAAAATGGGATTGATCAATCACAGAGCAACACCAATTATAACCTTGTCTATTTAATCTCTGAGCTCTGTTCACGTTAGCCATACTTGGGCAAACACAATACGAATAGCATTCTATATGAGAAAGGAAAGTGGGTTTTTTGTAATTCTCCAGCATGTGTCTTTGTGACATAAGTAGAGTTATACCCTCCATTATTTGCTGCTACCCATGGGTGGCTGCAGAATTCTTGCAGCACATGTCATAGAGCACTTCCTAATCTTCCCCCCTTTCCTTTACAACAGTAGAAGGAGACTTGTGCTTTAACTCAAGTTCCACCATTGTTTGTCTTCCTTAAATTTTGCAGGGGTGAATTGTTATAATAATTACTTCTCCATTTAAAAACCAGATCATTTGCTACAGATGCTAATTTGCATTTGCTAAGTTATACTTTATTGTAATACACTGATATATTTTTGACATTTTATTTCTAAAATCAGGTGCAACTGTATCCACCCACTCCTCCAAGACTGTCACTAGAAAAATATGCATCAGTCATCCTTTAACTCAGGATGATAGTACTCTTTGGAGTAAGACTGGGCACTGCTAGAGTTTTCAGAACTGAGACTAAGAAGATAGCAGAATAATACTACTAATAAAAAATTAACCACATCACACAGAGTAAATACCAGCCATGACAAGTAACTGTAATTGCACTGTACTGTTACACAGCTAACAACTAAATCCACTACATGTAATGCAATGTAACGATCCAGATTAGTCACCATCCAAAGGGATATGAATGCCACCAAAGTAATTGTTTTGCTGTTATCTTGCTGTCTGACATCTGGCTGTCTCTTGGTGATGGACTGACAAATGCTGACTTTCTTCTTGGTCGGTGAATCAGGCTATTTTCCCTCAGGCTGACAGCCAGCAAACTGGCATCAATCAATCTGCCCTTTTTGTTTTCTTCTTTGATACCCCTTCATTTTTTGTTACATTGGGACATTCTTCTTTGTCTCACATCTTTCCATCTCTGTTATTTGCTTTCTTCTCCCCCTTCACTGGCTCTGCTCCTCATTGTTCCTCCAGATACATTCCCATCCATATGATCACTGGTCTATCCCATAACTTGAGTACAGAAATACATGAATCCAGAACTGTAACTTTGTATCATAAAGTTTATTTCTTCAGCCTTAATGCCTCCTACAATGCTCTAGCCCATATCCAATTCCAACATCATCCTTCATAGCACTGGTTTTGCATGCCTGATCCTTATCTTTCTACTCATCTAGCTTCTGCTATCCAAACTCGGATCAAATCCCAGCTGCGTCAAAGAATATTATTCCAATAACTCTATCCACTTGCTGCTACTCATCAGCTCAACTTATTGTAGTATAATCAATTCACCACTTTCCTCTGGTTTCCTCCAGGCCACTGGTCCCAATTTCAATATTTAATAACATACCCACAGAATTATTCCTACCCACTACCAGATCAAGCAGCCTCCTTCATTACTGCACTCAGTACTGCTACACTCCCAATATCTGAGAATCTCAAAGTGTTTCAGAAACACTAATTCAAAGTGTTTCAGAAATCCCTCATCATTCCAGTCTACCATCCCCATCTTCTAGACAATATACAGAGGGGTTTAAGGCCCAGATCCACAAAAGGATAAATGCATCCTAAGGACTTAGGATAAATACATAAAGGTAGAACACCTTAAACAGGAGATATTGAGAGAGACCCATGTCAAACTAACCCATAGCCCAGCAGCTTGGGCATGTTCACGTGACAGGGCAGACCTCCTGTTCAAATCTTCTCTCCTGTTGGGAGAGTGGGGAATTGAACCTGGGTATCCTACCTCTTGGGTGAGTGCGCTGACCGCTGAGCTAAAAGTAAGGTGATTGCATCACCTTCTCCATTTCTTGGAAAAACAGCTTAGACCTGGCACCAAGAGATGGGTTCCGGGTTGTAGATCGCAAGCAAAGACAGGTACTTCCCTGCAGCCTGGACTTTGGCACTAACTCTATGAGAGGGGGAGGGCTTCTTACACACCCCTCTCTTCACCATCTCCCATTGTCTAGCTTAGGCAACTCCCCACCTAGTGGGCCAGCTTTTGTGAATCCCACTCTTAGATGCCTATCTCTTCCCAGTCCTTGTATAGGAAGCCTAGGCACCAAGACCCAGGTTTGTGGATACCCTTGTTTTTCCAGTTATTTTCTAGTGACTAAAAGTTAGGCACTGCAATGCCTACATCCCTTTGGATCCAGGCCTAAGTAACTTGCCTAAGGCAATACAGTGAGTCAGTGACAGAACTGGGGATAGAATCCAGAACTCCTGGCTCCCAAACCATGGACTAACTTCTAAAGAATGTTTTGTTTAGTTCTCCCTTTCAGACTTTTATCTTCACATGAGAGTACTTGTATCATTTTATTCACTTACTTACTGCAAAGTGGATTATCACTGACATGCCCCCAAATACTTTACCCTTGCCTGTCACAGAAGAGTTGTATTTGACTCGGCATAACTATGACAAACAAAATCAAATCATTCTGGAAATGGCTGTGGTTGTTGAGAGAATATAGGCAATCCAGGTGGGAAAATAAGGGATGGGAAACTGAGTGTGTGGGAATTAAATTGACTGTGGACAAGCACTGACGTTGGGGAAAATCCATGTATCTCCCTGAAAACCTCAACAGAGCTACTTAAATTTTACCAGCAGTCAGGCCTTTCTGGTGCAACTAGTTTTGTAATGTACTCTTTTAGTCACTCATCCTCTTAGCTCTTAATGTTGTTCTCCTTATTTGGAAGTTATTAGCCTTTCTTAGAGTCTTCAATGTGCTTCTTAGTGTGTAGAGGTACTTTATAAGCTTAAGAATCCTCTTCTAATTTTCCTACAGTGATAAATCAATGGAATATTTATCACAATCTCGTATAAAATGTAATACACACACTCTAAAATGCTGTTTTCTATGTGTCAGGAGTAGAGATTGGTGAATTAATTTTACAGATAAGAACCATGCTACCTGAATGTCCAACCATCCTTATACCTGAACCCAACCTGAACTTGTTTCTTATAGTGGCTCAGAAAGTTTCGTTTCAGAAAAAAATTCTTTATTTTTTTCTCCACCCACCAAACTCCTAATCCTCCATACCCACCCTCCTCTTATGACAGGTTTTCGTGAGACTGCTGCTCTGCTCTGGAGTCTTCCTCCTCACTCCACTTTGTGGGCAGAAATGAACAGTATGTCCTCCTCCTATTCATTTAAAGTGCTGGATGGTGAATCTGAGGGGATTTTGGTGAGTGGGTCATTCATCTTTCACTGCCTTTGGACTTGGATCCTTCCCAGAATTGCACTGGGCTGATTATTTGCAGTTTATCCAAAAACCTTGACATACTTCAGAACATACTTTTGTTTCCTTGAAATTGTTATATGAATTTTTACCTCTGAATAAAATTAATATGAGGATAAAGGGCTAATTACATACTAGAATATAGAAGCAATCTAAGATGTACAGTATCTTGTCCTTCACACAATGCAGCCAACATTTAAAAATGCCTTATTCCTCTATTTAAATTATCATGCGCCCTGAAAATAACTTGCCATGATAATGCTTGTCAATGGGATGATAAATGGTGCTAATTTAACACATCCTCATTCAATCTATAGATTTTAATTGTGTGGATTCCTCTAGTGCTCTGAGAAAGGGGGGAATGAACCTTTCAAATATGTTTATTTACCAGTATGTGATCTAAATTGATTTCACAAAATCATAACAGAGTAACAAAGAAAACACATCTTGTACAGTTTTTAAAAAAACAGAACAAAAACAGAAAACATTAACACAGGAAGATAATGAATATTTCTGCTATATCAATAGCATAACAGTTTAAGTGGCTCAGATTTTTTCCTTAAATGTAAGTGATCTGAGTGTCAAGCCATGATGAAATGTGACACACACTATGTCAAATTATGCTGTATTATGTTAAATTATGACAAAGCATTGGATGCATTAAACAGCTTACCAATTGATGTGATTTTTAACATGATCCAACAGTATATTAAACCAATACATATGAGTTAGAAACAAGTCTTCCAAATCCAGCAGTATCTGTCAATTAGAGTAACGGTTGTTTGAATAGGGTATATTTTCTGAACTGACAGACATTAGTGGGGGGAAAAAAAGCCTTTGTTTGCCTTTGATCATGGGTCATTGGCTCGTACAATAGCTGGCTTTCAGCACTGTTCCACATTAAATTGGCCTGCTTGCTCATGAACCATTTATTCACATAAATTCCAAATAGTTTAGCACTTGTCTAATTCATTAGCCATATTATACAGATAGATCATTACCTAAAGCCATTCAGCTTTCTCATTTTCCAGCATTCTAAATGACTTGTATATATCAGTGAGCTCTCATTGGCATTGCTTGGTTAATCAACACTGCTGCCTCAGACATTCTATTAATCTAAAATGAGCTGTTCAGTCACTCTCAGAAAGCTTGACAGATCAGAAGATCATAGAATCATAGAATATCAGGGTTGGAAAGGACCTCAGGAGGTCATCTAGTCCAACCCCCTGCTCAAAGCAGGACCAATCCCCAATTAAATCATCCCAGCCAGGGCTTTGTCAAGCCTGACCTTAAAAACTTCTAAGGAAGGAGATTCTACCACCTCCCTAGGTAACACATTCCAGTGTTTCACCACCCTCTTGGTGAAAAAGTTTTTCCTAATATCCAACCTAAACCTCCCCCACTGCAACTTGAGACCATTACTCCTTGTCCTGTTCTCTTCTACCACTGAGAATAGTCTAGAACCATCCTCTCTGGGACCACCTCTCAGGTAGTTGAAAGTAGCTATCAAATCCCCCCTCATTCTTCTCTTCTGCAGACTAAACAATCCCAGTTCCCTCAGCCTCTCCTCATTAGTCATGTGTTCCAGACCCTTAATCATTTTTGTTGCCCTTCGCTGGACTCTCTCCAATTTATCCACATCCTTCTTGTAGTGTGGGGCCCAAAACTGGACACAGTACTCCAGATGAGGCCTCACCAATGTCGAATAGAGGGGAACGATCACGTCCCTCGATCTGCTCGCTATGCCCCTACTTATACATCCCAAAATGTATAAGCAGGGGCATGTCCATCCATTTGTCAATTTGCCAAGATGTCAATGTCCATCCATTTACATGTATTACGTCACTCCAACTTATAAATTAGGGCCAAATCTTGTACCAAAGCATGCAATCTGAATGGCTTGACTGGGTAGCAGGACATTAATGGAAGCTGGTGTAGGGGATGAACAGAATTGTCACTAAGGATACTATTATGCTTCAAGCTGAAGGTTTAATTTCCAGCCCCAAAAGACCTACTGATGATGAAGGGGTTGACTCACCTCTGATGCCCCCTTGTGGCCAGGCACAGAATAGCAGCTCTCTCCCCCTGGGGTGTCTCCTGCCAACAGCCACGCTACCTCTGCCATGGTCTGCCTTTTTCTGTGATTTGACCATCCACCAAGTCATGGGTAGTCCATGAACAAAAAGCAAGGAGAATTAATGCAAATACCCTGAGTTCATAGGAAATAGAGGGGAATGATTCCCTCGCAAGGTGCATCTGAATCTGGCCCACTTTTAGCTCCTCCTCCAGCCTCTGCATGCCTTGCAGGTGTGGTAGGGTAACTCCTTAACCCCTTCTTGTCCAGTATGGGATTTGTATACCCCATCACAATGCACTAACTTTGACTGAGCTAGTGTACAAAAAATAGAGTTCAGAGTAGCAGCCGTGTTAGTCTGTATCCACAAAAAGAAAAGGAGTACTTGTGGCACCTTAGAGACTAACCAATTTATTTGAGCATAAGTTTTCATGAGCTACAGTTCAGCGTGAGTGACAAGAGGGGCCTAGCTGCACTGAATAAGATCCCATCCAAGATCATAGGTGTGTTCTAGGGTGGCTAGCATGTCCTGCCGCTCAAGCCACCAAGGCTACACTGCTATTTTTAGCATCCTAGCTCAGTCTTCTTCAGCCAGAAATTACACCTCCAACCTGAAGTGCAGACATACCTTCAGACTATGTTCCACAGACCACTACTGCAGCTTTAGGGCTGCTGTATCGCTCACAGCCAGTCTGCTTCCTCTGCCCTCGTTCCTCATTCAAAAGCTACTCTGCACTGAGGTGCACAAAGTTTGCATAGTGTAGAGCTGTCTGCGACAGAAGTGCCTCCCTCTTGCATGAGTTCTTTAATTCTTGCATTTATGCAATCAAGGTTTCTGGCAACCATAGAATCGAAATTTTCTGCATCGGCGCTTGCTGTGAAGCTGCTTGGGGAAACTGCAAGCACAGCAAACTAGTTTCTTCTATCAGACTGCAGTCCATGAAATCTTTTCCTTTCTTTCTCACATAGGCTAAGGCCGGTGGAGGCTAAGGAGGCTGCCAGTGACGTCTGTGGCAGGGAAGAATGAAACAATAGTGGGTTTCCAAATAGATGTTTGTCATAGAATCATGAGGTTAGAAGGGACTGAAGGGGTCATCTAGTCTAACCCCCTGCCAAGATGGAGGATTTGTTGTGTCTAAACCATCCAAGAGAGATGGCTATGCAGCCTCCTTTTGAAAATCTCCAGTGAAGGAGCTTTCACTATCTACCAAGGCAATCTGCTCCATTGTCTTACTCTTCTTTATCGTGAGATTTAATCTAAATCTGCTATGCTGTAGTTTGAATCCATTGTCTCTTGTCCTGCCCTCTGTGGCAAGAGAACAACTTTTCTCCATCTTTTTCATGGCAGCCTTTCAAGTATTTGAACACAGCTATCACGTCCCCCACTTAATTTTCTCTTTTCAAACTAAACATAACCAGTGCCTTCAGTCTTTGCTCACATGGCTTGCATTCCATCCCTTTGATCATCTTTGTCACTCACCTCTGGATCCTTTCCAGTTTCTCCACATCCTTTCTAAACATTGGTGGCCAAAACTGGACACAGTACTCCAGCTGAGACTCACCAGTGCCAAGTAAAGTGGTGCTATCACCACTCATGACTTGCATGCTATGCCTCTGTTAATGCAACCTACAATTGCATTTGCTTTTTTTGCCACAGCATCGCATTGCTGACTCATGTTGAGGTTGTGATCCATCACAACACCCAGATCCTTCTCAGCAGTACCACTGTCAAGTCACTTATTCCCCATTCTGTATTTGTGCAACTGGTTTTCTTCTCTACGTGTAGCACCTTACATTTCTCATTGTTGAATTTCATTTTGTTGAATATAGCCCAGTTCTTCAAGT
Source organism: Natator depressus (assembly GCF_965152275.1). Taxonomy (NCBI): domain Eukaryota; kingdom Metazoa; phylum Chordata; order Testudines; family Cheloniidae; genus Natator; species Natator depressus. The sequence continues at coordinate 280,605,835 of NC_134234.1, forward strand.
TATCAAGATCTCTCTGCATTTTAGCTTTATCCTCCAAAGTATTGGCAACTCCCCCCCAGCTTTGTGTCATCTGCAAACTTGGCCAGTATGCTCTCTATCCCTACATCTAGGGCATTAATAAACATGTTAAACAACACTGGGCCCTGAACAGATCCCTGTGAAACCCCACATGAGACCTCCATCCAATCTGACATTAGTCTATTAATTGTGACTCTGTCCCCCTTAGGAGGGAGTCCCTGGTCACCACCACCCTTCTCCTCCTCTTGGGAGTGGTGGTCATGGAACCCACATCATTAGGACCTGCATCCCATGCCTTCTGGTCGACAGGGTCTCCTTTTGATCCCTTCCTTCAGAGGACTTTTCCAAGGCATTCTCAGCAACAGTGCTTGTGCAGAGAACCTGAAAACAGTTGCTTACCTCTATCTGTGTTGGGGGTATATTGGTTCTCTGCCTTCTTCTGGAGGTCACACTGTTAATTTTCTTCCCCGCTCTTCAGTCCCCCTTGAAATGCCCTTTATGATTCTTTGGCATGCTGTGCCCGCAGTACAAAATCCTGACTTCTATCCAGGAAGTCTTCACTTTCTCTGATGCAATGCAGGTCAATACTTGGGTTTCTAGTCCTTTAACCAGTGGTGAGCTGGAGCCAGTTCACATGGGTTTGCTGGAACCGGTTGTTAAATTTAGAAGCCCTTTTAGAACCGGTTGTCCGGTGAGGGACAATTGGTTCTAAAAGGGCTTCTAAATTTAACAACTGGCCAAAAGTGGGCAACTCTGTGGGTGCTCCGGGTCTGGAGCACCTATGGGGAAAATTTGGTGGGTGCAGAGCACCCACCGGCAGCTCCACGCCCCACGCTTGGCCTCAGCTCACCTCCGCTCCACCTCCGCCTCCACCCCTGAATGCGCCACCCGGCTTTGCTTCTCTGCCCCCTGCATCTTCCCGCGAATCAGCTGTTCGTGCAGGAAGCCTGGGAGGGCTGAGAAGCAAGCGGCGGCTTCGCGCTCAGGCCCAAGGAGGCGGAGCGGAGGTGAGCTGGGGCGGGGGGGGTGTGTGTGTGTGAGGAGGGCCGCCCGCACTGCAGCAGGTAACCCTGGGGGGGGTCACAGGGGAACCGCTCCCCGCCCCAGCTCATCTCTGCCTCCCTCGGCCTGAGCGCGAAGCAGCCGCCTGCTTGCTTCTCATTCCTCCCCAGCTTCCCACGCAAACAGCTGACTTGCGGGAAGCAGGGGGGTGGGGCGGAGAAGCAGAGCAGGGCGGCGCATTCAGGGGAGGAGGCGGAGGTGGTGCGGGACGGAGCTGGGGCCGGGCACGGGGCAGGGTGGAGCTGGGAGCTGCCGGTCGGTGGGGGCTCTGCACCCACGAAATTTTCCCTGTGGGTGCTCCAGACCAGGGAGTCGGCGCCTAAGGTGCCACTTTTGATGTGATCAGTGGGGGGAGCGGCCACTCCCTGCTCCCCACTAGCTGTGCTACCCTGTGCTACCCTGCCCCTAGGAGGCAGAGGGACCTGCCAGATGCTTCCTGGGAGCTGCCCCAGGTAAGCACCGCCGGGACTCCCCACCTTGCACCCCGGCAGGTCCCTCTGGCTCTTAGGATCGGGGCGGGCACCCACTACGGTGGCCTACGAGACCCTTCTGCCCAGTTCTGGGGGCAGTCAGGGGACAGGGGAGGGGGTGGATGGGGCAGGGGTCCTGGGGTGGGGCATCAAGTAATGCGGGGGGTTGGATGGGGAAGGAATCCCAGGGGTGAGCCACGACCCCCTCGTGGGGTAAGGAGGGAACCAGTTGTTAAGATTTTGGCAGCTCATCACTGCCTTTAACCTTTTCTTCCAGTGTGGATACCAGCTTGCACTTCATACAGACAAAGTCACTTCTTTTCTCCAGAAGAAAGATAGGTCACAACAGCTGATCCCTCACTACCATATTTTCTTCCTTGTAATGTATCAAGAGCCTCTTCAAATGAGGTATTTACTGCTTGCAAAAGATTTAAAGGCAAAAACTCTGTGGGTTCTCCCGCAAGGTGAAATCCCAGGCAAACTCCCCCGTTTGCTTCTGCTACGTTTGCTGCTCACTTGGTTCCCAGCTGGCTTGACCCATTTGCTCTGGCTCAAAGCCTCATCTGGTTCATACCTCAATCAACCACTGAAGGCCCACCTGGAATAAAGCACTCCCTATTCACACTTTTCAAATAAACAAACAAACACACACAGTCAAACAGTCCCCACCACATAAAATATAGCTACATTTTGGGGTAAAATATGGGGATCCCAAAGTAGTGTGTCTTCTTATCTCTAACGCTTCATTACCTGTAGGTTGGTCTTCAACCTAATAAACTGAGATGGACAAATAGTTGATTTTTTCAGTTTGACCAGCAAATCTCAGGGGGTGAAATTAGTTCTCAAAATGTTCAAAATTTGTCAGCGAATTGGAAAAGTTTGTTTCAGACCACTAAACCTCATATAAAGGTGTCCCCTTTATGCTAGGGCACTCAGCTTGGATGTCCAAGAACAAGCTTTGAATCCCCACACTGGAGCAGTGAGTTGAACTCAGAGCTTTCCTCTTCTGGATGAGTAGCCTGACCACCAGACTATCGGTTATTTGACTCTTAGTTGCTTTTATTGTAGCTGTTCCATTTTACAGAGAGCAGTTTTATAGCCTGATGATGAAGGCACTCACTTAGGAAGTAGAAGATGTGGATTCAAATCTTCTCTCTTACTGCTCTGATGTGGGATTCAAATCTGGCTCTGCTACAACCCAGGCAACTGCCTAGACGCTGAGCTAAACTTACAAAGGACCTCCTGTGCTCTCTCACTGGGCTAAAGGTTATAAAGGGACATATACATATGATTTGCTGGTTCTGAAAATCTTCCCTGGCTGAAACTATCAGGTCAAAGTCCCCTGGTGTCTTGGCAGGTCACAATCTTGGACTCTGCTGCCTAAATAGATGGAAAAGCTGGATACAGACACTCCCTGACTTACGCAATCATTCCGTTCTGGAACGTCTTGCATAACTCGAATGTTGCATAAGTTGGAAACATATACCCGACCATTACGCAAAAAAAACAAAACAAAACCCTCCTATTTCTAGTTTACGGAACTTTTCCCAAAAGTGCAGATTTGCGTAAATCGGGTCTTGTGTAACCCGGGGAGCGTCTGTATGTGCTGCACAGCCATCCCATTCAGAATTTGCTTATGACTCTATGTCTGCAAGGTTTACTGAGTTATAGAGTTCTGCCTAGCTGCACACAATGGAGTCACTTATGTGTAACCTATATAGAGGAAAGGTAAGTCGATTTACTTATCAATTCTGTGCTACAGAACTCCTCTGTATGACTTGAGGTATTTGCACAGATCATGAATTCATATCCTTGAAGAAGACTACAGCTGGATTTTTATAGGAACCTTTTGAATACTAAAAGTGGAAATTATAATAGGATTCACTTTGTTTTGTTCTTAGAAATCTAATACCAGTCATTACCACAAGACAGTTGCATGCACGCACGCGTGCACACACACACACACACACACACAATTAGCAGTTCCAAATTTCTTTTTACTGAATAATACTCCAAAGGTAAACTGCTACAGCTCCCCAATTACAACACACCTACTTAGAGTAATAACACTAACTAAAGATTTGTTATCTTCCTTTAAAATGAAGAATATAATACCAGGCCTATACCCTAAAATATATATATTTAAACCTTACCAAATAAGTACAGGGATTATGACTTCTGACAACTGGAGATCTTCTGCTTTCACATAGGTTTACCCTGGGTATTATATTGACAATGTGATAAAACGTTTAGTTGTACTACATAACCAGTTCTTACTGTTTCCAAAGTATTGAGCACATAGCCCTGGTCTACACTAGGACTTTAGGTCGAATTTAGCAGCGTTAAATCGATGTTAACCTGCACCCGTCCACACGATGAAGCCCTTTATTTCGACTTAAAGGGCTCTTAAAATCGATTTCCTTACTCCACCCCTGACAAGTGGATTAGCACTTAAATCGGCCTTGCCGGGTCGAATTTGGGGTACTGTGGACAAAATTCAATGGTATTGGCCTCCGGGAGCTATCCCAGAGTGCTCCTTTGTGACCGCTCTGGACAGCACTCTCAACTCAGATGCACTGGCCAGGTAGACAGGAAAAGAACCGCGAACTTTTGAATCTCATTTCCTGTTTGGCCAGCATGGCAAGCTGCAGGTGACCATGCAGAGCTCATCAGCAGAGGTGACCATGATGGAGTCCCAGAATCGCAAAAGAGCTCCAGCATGGACCGAACGGGAGGTACGGGATCTGATTGCTGTATGGGGAGAGGAATCCGTGCTATCAGAACTCCGTTCCAGTTTTCGAAATGCCAAAACCTTTGTCAAAATCTCCCAGGGCATGAAGGACAGAGGCCATAACAGGGACCCGAAGCAGTGCCGCATGAAACTTAAGGAGCTGAGGCAAGCCTACCAGAAAACCAGAGAGGCGAACGGCCGCTCCGGGTCAGAGCCCTAAACATGCCACTTCTATGATGAGCTGCATGCCATTTTAGGGGGTTCAGCCACCACTACCCCAGCCGTGTTGTTTGACTCCTTCAATGGAGATGGAGGCAACATGGAAGCAGGTTTTGGGGACGAAGAAGATGATGATGAGGAGGAGGTTGTAGATAGCTCACAGCAAGCAAGCGGAGAAACCGGTTTTCCCGACAGCCAGGAACTGTTTCTCATCCTGGACCTGGAGCCAGTACCCCCCGAATCCACCCAAGGCTGCTTCCTGGACCCAGCAGGCGGAGAAGGGACCTCCGGTGAGTGTACCTTTTAAAATACTATACATGGTTTAAAAGCAAGCATGTGAAAGGATTACTTTGCCCTGGCATTCGCGGCTCTCCTGGATGTACTCCCAAAGCCTTTGCAAAAGGTTTCTGGGGAGGGCAGCCTTATTGCGTCCTTCATGGTAGGACCCTTTACCACTCCAGGCCAGAAACACGTACTCGGGAATCATTGTACAACAAACCATTGCAGTGTATGTTTGCTGGCGTTCAAACAACATCCGTTCTTTATCTCTCTGTGTTATCCTCAGGAGAGTGAGATATCATTCATGGTCACCTGGTTGAAATAGAGTGCTTTTCTTCAGGGGACACTCAGAGGAGCCCGTTCCTGCTGGGCTGTTTGCCTGTGGCTGAACAGAAATGTTCCCCGCTGTTAGCCACAGGGAGGGGGGAGGGTTGAGGGGGTAGCCACGCAGTGGGGGGAGGCAAAATGCGACCTTGTAACGAAAGCACATGTGCTATGTATGTCATGTTAACAGCAAGGTTTACCCTGAAAGAGTGTAGCCACTGTTTTATAAAATGTGTCTTTTTAAATACCGCTGTCCCTTTTTTTTCTCCACCAGCTGCATGTGTTTCAATGATCACAGGATCTTCTCCTTCCCAGAGGCTAGTGAAGATTAGAAAGAAAAAAAACGCACTCGTGATGAAATGTTCTCTGAGCTCATGCTGTCCTCCCACACTGACAGAGCACAGACGAATGCGTGGAGGCAAATAATGTCAGAGTGCAGGAAAGCACAAAATGACCGGGAGGAGAGGTGGCAGGCTGAAGAGAGTAAGTGGTGGGCTGAAGAGAGTAAGTGGCGGGCTGAAGACTGGGCCGAAGCTCAAATGTGGCGGCAGCATGATGAGAGGAGGCAGGATTCAATGCTGAGGCTGCTGGAGGACCAAACCAGTATGCTCCAGTGTATGGTTGAGCTGCAGCAAAGGCAGCTGGAGCACAGGCTGCCACTACAGCCCCTGTGTAACCAACCACCCTCCTCCCCAAGTTCCATAGCCTCCACACCCAGACGCCCAAGAACGCGGTGGGGGGGCCACCGGCCAACCAGCCACTCCGCCACAGAGGATTGCCCCAAAAAAAGAAGGCTGGCATTCAATAAATTTTGAAGTTGTAAACTTTTAAAGTGCTGTGTGGCATTTTCCTTCCTTCCTCCACCACCCCTCCTGGGCTACCTTGGTAGTCGTCCCCCTATTTGTGTGATGAATGAATAAGGAATGCATGAATGTGAAGCAACAATGACTTTATTGCCTCTGCAAGCGGTGATCGAAGGGAGGAGGAGAGGGTGGTTAGCTTACAGGGAAGTAGAGTGAACCAAGGGGCGGGGGGTTTCATCAAGGAGAACTTTCACACCGTAGCCTGGCCAGTCATGAAACTGGTTTTCAAAGCTTCTCTGATGCGTACCACGCCCTCCTGTGCTCTTCTAACCGCCCTGGTGTCTGGCTGCGTGTAACCAGCAGCCAGGCGATTTGCCTCAACCTCCCACCCCGCCATAAACGTCTCCCCCTTACTCTCACAGATATTGTGGAGCACACAGCAAGCAGAAATAACAGTGGGAATATTGGTTTCGCTTAGACCTCAGCGAGTCAGTAAACTGCACCAGCGCGCCTTTAAACGTCCAAATGCACATTCTACCACCATTCTGCACTTGCTCAGCCTGTAGCTGAACAGCTCCTGACTACTGTCCAGGCTGCCTGTGTACGGCTTCATGAGCCATGGCATTAAGGGGTAGGCTGGGTCCCCAAGGATACATATAGGCATTTCAACGTTCCCAACAGTTATTTTCTGGTCTGGGAATAAAGTCCCTTCCTGCAGCTTTTGAAACAGACCAGAGTTCCTGAAGATGTGAGCGTCATGTACCTTTCCCGGCCATCCCACGTTGATGTTGGTGAAACGTCCCTTGTGATCCACCAGAGCTTGCAGCACTATTGAAAAGTACCCCTTGCGGTTTATGTACTCGCCGGCTTGGTGCTCTGGTGCCAAGACAGGGATATGGGTTCCGTCTATGGCCCCACCACAGTTAGGGAATCCCATTGCAGCAAAGCCGTCCGCTATGACCTGCACATTTCCCAGGGTCACTACCCTTGATATCAGCAGATCTTTGATTGCGTGGGCTACTTGCATCACAGCAGCCCCAACAGTAGATTTGCCCACTCCAAATTGATTCCCAACTGACTGGTAGCTGTCTGGCGTTGCAAGCTTCCACAGGGCTGTCGCCACTCGCTTCTCAACTGTGAGGGCTGCTCTCATCTTGGTATTCATGCGCTTCAGGGCAGGGGAAAGCAAGTCACAAAGTTCCATGAAAGTGTCCTTACGCATGCGAAAGTTTCACAGCCACTGGGAATCATCCCAGACCTACAACACTATGCGGTCCCACCAGTCTGTGCTTGTTTCCCGAGCCCAGAATCGGCGTTCTACAGCATGAATCTGCCCCATTAGCACCATGATGCATGTATTGGCAGGGCCCATGCTTTCAGAGAAATCTGTGTCCATGTCCTGATCACTCACGTGACCGCGCTGACGTCGCCTCCTTGCCCGGTATCGCTCTGCCAGGTTCCGGTGCTGCATATACTGCTGGATAATGCGTGTGGTGTTTAATGTGCTCCTAATTGCCAAAGTGAACTGAGCCGCCTCCATGCTTGCCTTGGTATGGCATCCGCACAGAAAAAAGGCACGGAACGATTGTCTGCCGTTGCTCTGACGGAGGGAGGGGCGACTGACGACACGGCTTACAGGGTTGGCTTCAGGGAGCTAAAATCAACAAAGGGGATGGCTTTACATCAAGGAGTATTTCAGGCAGGACTTCACAGAGGGTTCCAATACAAATGGTGCACCTAAGTTATTGTTCTTATTGGAACAAGGAGGTTAGTCTGGCCTCTGATTGATACATGGCTAGATTTACCTCGCTGCACCTTCTCTGTGAGTGACTGCAGTGTGACCTAGAGGAATGAGTCCCCTAGACGGGGGAGGTGGGGAAGCAAATGAGTACAAAACAAATCTGGTCTATTTCTTGTTTTGATCCACTCCATCTATCTTTTACATCTTTGGCTGGCAGCAGATGGTGCAGAAGGACTGCATGCCATCCACATCTCATGGCTGCTCGGCAGAAGATGGTACAGTACGACTGCTAGCCATCCTCATCTCTTGCCTGCCCGGCAGAAGATGGTACAGTACGACTGCTAGCAATCCGTATCGCCTGCCTGCTCACCATAAGACGGTTCAATAGGACTGACTGCAGGACTAAAGAGAATGACCTGGTCAAGTCACTCCAAATTTAGTCCCTGCGCCCATGTCTGCCCAGGCGCTCCCGGCCGACGTGGCCAGGAGCACCTCGGACATGACGATGATGGCTACCAGTCGTATTGCACCTTCTGCTGCCACAAGGCAATGGGTTGCTGCTACTGTGTAGCAATGCAGTACCGCGTCTGCCAGCACCCAGGAGACATACGGTGACGGTTACCTGAGCGGGCTCCATGCTTGCCGTGGTATGGCGTCTGCACAGGTAACTCAGGAAAAAAGGCGTGAAACGATTGTCTGCCCTTGCTTTCACGGAGGGAGGGAGGGAACGGGGGCCTGACGATATGTACCCAGAACCACCCGTGACAATGTTTTAGCCCAATCAGGCATTGGGATCTCAACCCAGAATTCCAATGGGCAGCGGAGACTGCGGGAACTGTGGGATAGCTACCCACAGTGCAACGCTCCGGAAGTCGACGCTTGCCTCGGTACTGTGGAAGCACTCCGCCGAGTTAATGCACCTAATGCACTTAGAGCATTTTCTGTGGGGACACACACACTCGAATATATAAAACCAATTTCTAAAAAAACGACTTCTATAAATTCGACCTAATTCCGTAGTGTAGACATACCCATATACATCTTCACATGAGAAAAGCCTGGCAATTACTGTAGCTGCAGTATCTTTAGTTCAGTGATGTAATACAACTCATGAAGACGTTTGGCCTCCAGTCTACAATTCCCCCTTTTATGGTGTTTTCCCAGTCTCAATCCCACTGACTTCTATAAAATTACAGGAAACCATATTAAGACCCAACCCACAGGTTCAGGCCTGGTCTACACTAGGAAATTAGGTTGGTATAACTATGTCACTCTGGGTGTGAAAAATCCACCTCCCTGAGTGACGCAGTTAAACTGACCCAACCCCCTGCATAGACAGCGCTAGGTCAATGGGAGAATTCTCCCATCAATCTAGCTACTGCCTCTCGGGGAGGTGGAGAAGCTCTCCCATCAGTGTAGACAGTGTCTTCACTGAAGTGCTACAGTGGTGCAGCTGCACCGTTTTAAGTGTAGACAAGCCCTCAGTCTGGGTTACCCCTAGCAGCTCTATCTTTGTTTTGTTTTGTTTTTTAAATGATGCAGCAGACTTGACTGAATAGTCTATAGCAGCGCCCAACAAAAGACAGAGCGGTTTATATTCTCTTGCTCTGCTCTCTGTCTTTCAGATAACATAACAATGCCTTTCTAATAATTCCCCATTTCCCTGATACTTTTACTAAATAACACAGTGAAACTTTTGTTACCTTAAAACATTTGTATTCCTCAGAAAGCTTTTCCCTTTCTTTATCAAAGCCCTTATATACCCATAGAAGGTGATCAATTGTTTCTTCCATCTTACAGCGCGCATATATTCCATCTTTCTGTCTGTTTAGTCTAAAAAGATTTTTGAATAAACCACAATGGCCAATTAGTACTCTAAACAAAATATCTTTGTTTTTCCTATCCAGGCCCTGAAGTATGTTGTTTTTTCTCAACTCTAGGGCACAATTCAAAAAATTTTCTTCCCAATTTTTTCATTAATCCAAAGTTTTTGCCATTCATCTTTTAGATTTTTCTGTACTAGGCGTTTAAATTCCTGTATTTCTGTGCCAATACTTTTATTTCTTACAGCATTTTTAGCTGCTTTGTCTGCCATTTCATTCCCTCTTACCCCAATATATGCTGGGATCCAAGCTAATGTTGCAAGTATTCCCAGCTGCACTCTGTTAATGGAAATATAATTCCATTGATTAAATCACTTCTATATATTGAGACACCCTTTTTCATCTCCATAAAGCCAGAGATTCAGTCAGAAAAAATGACCACCAGTGTTGGGCATACATCCCAGCTCCAATTTAGTGCTAGCATTATTTTTTACTAGTTCAGATGTCATGACAACTATAAAGTCAGATATTCTTTTAGATGTAGTAATTCCAAATTCTGGTATACAGTATGCCGCCCCTGGTTTTCTTCTCTTCCTGGTTTTCTTTTCTTTTCTTTTTTTTTGACACATCTGTATGATTCCACTTTTCATCCATATATTGTATATTTCATTTTTAAAACCTACTGTCACTTTTGTATCCTTAAGTTTATAAAATAAATCTAACTTCAAATTTTTGGCATGCAACTTTCCATCCATAACTAATTTTCCCAAGACTAAAACTTCTGACTTCATTTAGCTTTTCCTTGTCTTTCAACTTCTGCATCCACACCCTTAGCTCCAGTGGCATATGGAATTCTACCATGGTGCACTATAGCTCACCTATCAAATTCCCAGTAATCCTCACATATCTGTTTGGTACTTTCATCCTGGCAATTCCTATTAACTTTGGCCCAGAAATGTGCATTCATTATTTACTTTCATAGTGTAACTGACATTTCAGTAGAAGCTATTTGTAGTACATATATATGCATTGTATAAATGCACCGACACACAATTTATAGTGCCTGGTCATGCATTAAATATAATTTTTTAAGTTCTGATTTTGAGGCTGGCCCAAAAGCTTCACAGCCATAGTCAGTATCTAATCTGATTAAGGCTCTGTAGACCATCAGCATGTTTTCTTATCTACACACCTTCCAAAGTAGTCCCAGCAAGACTTTTAAGCAGGTTAATGCTTCCTGTACACTTATCTCTAACATAGTCTATATGACCTTTCCAAAGTAATTTGGTATCAAATATTGCCCCTAAGAATTTTAACCTTTTACCTATGTCTGTTTGGTCTCCATACAAACAGAGTTTACATTCCTTTGTCATTTTCCTTTCTGTAAAGGCCAATCCTTTGGTTTTAGCAATGGAGAACTTGGATTCTTATGCGTTTCTTCAGTCAGAGGTCTCTTGTAATGCTTTATTGATTCTTTTTTTTTTTTGCCAGTTCAGTATTCCTGCTCTTAACCCACGGAGCACAATCCCCTGTGAATAGTGTGACACCTACTCTGGCACATATTCATTTTGGGAGATCATTTATAATAATATTAAATAAGATCAGGCTGACAACAATACCCTGTGGTGCGCCATGTTTAACATTTTATATATTCAATGTAACATTCCTAACACTGACCTGCCTGGCCCTTTTACGTGAAAATTCTCTAATCCACCCAGGCATTCTTCCCCTTATCTCTAGTGTGTCTACTCTGTACAACAAACCTCCCCTCCATACCATGTCTCATACCTTTTCAATCTCTATAAAGACAGCTATCATGAAACCATTGTACCTCAAACTCTTTTGTATTTCAGTTTCTATTTTGATAATGTGAATAATGGTGCATCTTCCTCTCCTAAAACCACTCTGTGCCTTATCTGTAATGCCATTATTTTCCAAATAGGCAACCAATCTTTCATCCACCATTCTCTCCATAATTTTATCCAGACAGGACATAAGGAACAATCGTCTATATGCATCCACTTTTGTGAATAGTTTGCCTGGTTTTCATATTGAAATTACTACAGCGTGTATCCACCAGTATCACTCCTTTTCCCCAAATAGTATTATATAATTCTCAGAGAACTCTCAAACTGCTTTCAGAGAGATATTTAAACACTATGTTGCACATATTATCTTTACCTGGGAATGTATTCTTGCTGATATCAATAACTTTCTCAAGTTCCCACATACAACACCGTTACTTCAGTATAGTATTTCCATATTTACCCCAGCTACATCATAGCTCCTGATTCTCTTCAATGAATTGTATTTTATTCTCGTGGGAAACTGAACTTTGATTTTCATCATTACTCACCCTTGGAAAGTTTTTGCTAGCATTTCTGATTTCTTGTTATCAAAGTTTCTATTTTGCCTGTCCCAATAAGCATGAACTCCATTCATTCTTCTAATTTGCTAGTGTATTTCTAATGTCTTTGTATCTTTATTTATCTTCCTGCAGTACTTCCTCCAACTCTCTTTCTTTGACTTTTTTATAGTTCTCTGTGCTATTGCCTTACTTCTTTTATAGTTCTTTAGATCTTCACTATTCATTGTATTTTTTGCTTTTTTAATGCTTTCTTCCTTTCTCTAACTGCCATTTTGCACTCATCATTCCACCATAAAAGTGAATTTCCAGTTTTGAGGTACTTCAGTGTCTTAGGTACAGCTTCGGTAGCTGCTACTATTAATCCTTTTATTACATTGTCACTGAAATTCTGTATGTCATCACTCACACAATGATCAGTCACAAATTCAGGACATTTACTGGTAAATAGCTCCCAGTCTGCTCTTTTAAAATTCCAGGTGGGTAATTCCAGAAAGGTAATACCTTCAACCTTACCTTGTCCTTGAAAAAGTAGTAAGTTCAGGGAAATTATCACTGTTGATGGTTTGTTTTCTTCTCCTCATTTTCTAATTAGCCACTTACTTACTAACACTTTATTTTCTCCCTTGCTCTTTGTCATTTCATCGTTGGTCAGTTTTAATGGCATCACATATATTACCCCTTCATTTCACTCAAATACTTTGGCAGCTGTCAACTTATTTTAACTTTACCTAACATTTTAGTTTTTAGCAGCTTATCAGCCTGCTCTTTGTTTTTACACTGAGCTGAAAGATCCCCTTACTATATACCTTTACTATATACCCTATACTTTTTTAAAATCCAATCAGCTATTTTCACATGGTTAACCTACTCTCATAGCTCTATATTCTCCCTGCAGGGCTGAGTTGGAGTTGACTGGTGCTCAAAATGGCTGCCAGTTTTGTACCTCTGATAGAACTCACTGATTGGCCAGGAGTTTCCAGCTTCTAACTAAGGGGAATGTGTGTACATGCAGGAATGCCAACTCTTAAGAAAGCCTTCCACATTGTCTCCAAAAAAGCTACAGAGCATGGTTAACAACTTCCTGCACTCCCTCTAGTATGCTGAAATAGCAACTGCTTGTTTCCAGTCACTCAAGCCTTTATACTGCCATTTTGTCTGGGAATGTTTCCATGTCAACTCAAAGAACATAGAAACAGCTGCTGTAATTACAGCAACAAGGTTTTTTGGCTGAACACGAAAGAAAAGAAAAGAAAAGAAAAGAAAAGAAAAGAAAAGAAAAGAAAAGAAAAGGGGGTGTTAGTCCACTGTGAGAATATAGTTGGTTATATTTTATGGTTGCTATATTTTCCTGTCTTTCATGGAATGATACATAACAGTTAGGTAAAATAACTGAAGTCTCAAAAAGTATCATAAAATGTTTAGTGTAACATTTTACCAGAGAAGTGAAAGATGAATTAAAGGTGTGGAGGCAGGTAAGGAGACAAGATTCCTCAATATAGCAAGCAAAAATCCAACCACACAACAGAGGAAGGGTTGAGAAAATAACCTAAAACATCCTAACGGGTTTACATAAAAGCACTAAAGCCCATGGAAAATAAAAGTCACTGGAGAGTCCAAACATAAATAAACCTCATTTTAATACAGTGTGTATTCAATACTTCTCATCATATCTGCACTTGCTACTATAGCAGAAGCTGAAGCACTGAGAGAGTGTTTCCGTTTTAAACATAGTTTCTGAGGGGCTCTTAACTTACCGCAAAAAAAGTCACTCTGGCATGAAACTTGGTATAGATAAAGTTCTTAACCTGGGAGCAATTTTTTAAACAAAGTAATACACTTTCATTTTAAAAAATGAAATTTTACAGGCTGTTAACCTATAATCCTAAGTATAGTTATGACATTCTCTATACATGTATCAAAGGAGTGTTTAATTACACATGGAAAATGTCGAGCTAGTTAGGAAAATGCACATTTCTGAATTTTTAAAGCTGTGCATGAGATTTTAAGCAGACAACTCCTATTAAAGTCAATGAGTCGCAAGACTAAAGCCCCATTGCAAAAATGGAGACTTATGTATAATGTTATGGTGAAAATCTATATCCTCATCATGAGAAGAGAATGTTCTATATTTTATCATAAATAGTATCATTAAAAGGTTTTGTTGTTAGCAGATGATAGGTAGATGGGTTCTTAGTTATGGAATCTTTCCTGCAGACACTTAGGGACATTCTTAGATTTACACACTTGAGTAGCCCTATTGGGTTCAATTGGACTACTCACATGCATACAATTAAGTGTATGCAGAATTTTATTTACTTATTTATATTTAAATAATAATAAAAAGAAGGCTATCCAAGGCTCATCCTCAAAGCTATTGAGGTTCCTAGCTTCCATGGATTTCAAGGAGCCTAGATATCTTCAAGGATCTGGGCCTCAGTGGCCTAATACATCATGAATAATGAAATAAAATCTCAGTAGCATTAAATTACTCATTTTCAGTAGGAACTCAGTCAAGCAGCCACCTACAAAAATCCCTTTCCAGCATTTCATCACTGTAGGAAACATATCTGTAACTTGCTATAAAAACCCTAACAAAGGATTGGGACCTGTGTGACGCAGGGTGGGATTTTCAGAGGCACCTAAGTGAGTTAAGAATAGAAGTCCCATTGACAATGGAAAATCAATGGACTTGTGTTCCTAGTTGACTGTAGGTGCCTTTGAAAATTCCACCCTTCATAGACCCGATATGCTGAGTTCAAAGTATCACAGGAAAGGCCTATCACACATTACATTGCAGAAATCTTAGTTATGCCACATTTAGAAAATGGGTCCATAGAAAATAGTCATATGATTTTTAATACAGTAGCTAGACAGTGGAATTTATTTTTATGCAAATAGAAGTACTTCAATGTTAGAGTGATTGTAGAAAGCCCTAGATAGAGTAAAACACTCCAAAAAAATAACATGAAATGAAGACACTTGCAACTTGAATTCATGTAAGAACCCATGGGCCTAGAGCCCAGGCTTTTAGAATACTAGGTTGTGGTTAGCCCCAGATTGCCACACAGCAGCAGCTGTAAGTAGCTTGTGCTTTACTTACCATGACCTCCTGTGGACACAGACCACTGGCAGATTCACCTCAAAGGTTTGACAGAGAGCAGCCTCATGTCTCCTGATTGCCTCCCTGCCCTGCCCTCAGTAAGTGTATAGGCAACAGTTTGGCTCTCTGATTCCAGCTCTAGTGATAGACTCATGGAACTTAATCTGTTTATTTTAACAAAGAGAAGATTGAGGGTTAAGATGATTACAGTTTAAGTACCTACATGGGGAATAAATAATTAATAATGGGCTCTTCAATCTAGCAGAGAAAGATATAACATGGTCCAATGGCTACAAGCTGATGCTAAACCCATTCAGACTGGAAATAAGGTGCACATTTTAAGTTAGAAAAATTAACCATTGGAACAACTTACCAAGTGTCATGGTGGATTCTTCATCACTGACAATTTTTAAATCAGGATTGGATGTCTTTCTAAAAGACATGCTCTGGAAATTATTTTGGGGAAGTTGTCTAGACTGTCTTATATAGGAGGCCAGACTAAATTATCACAATGGTCCCTTCCGACCTTGGAATCTATGAATCTATGTTGTAAATGTTTTTTTGTTTCTCCCTGATTCTTGACAAAGCTGTCAGGGCTTGACAGCAATAATAAATAATAATAATAAAGAGGATGTGGGAAGATGCCTTAACCGTCTCCGCTTTTTTCACATGAAGAGTAATCATTATATGGAAGTCATTTTGTAATGATTTGAAAACTAGCATGTAACAGCATCAACTTCTTGCCCCAATCCATTTTGCTAAATGTTTTCATCAAATTGAATAACTTTTCAGAGAGATGGTTTATTAAAGTTCTCCGGAACCTAAGTATCATAACAAGAATTTCAGCCTGATAAGCAAGGCTGCTTACTGTTGCTCAAACCCTCCTTCCCATATACTTTGTCCTGCATTTAAATAACACATTGAACTATAAAGCACAGTAAACTGCTGTATACGGAACCCAGGAAAATACATGTTTTTTAAAGTTCCAATTAATTACAAATAGTGAAATCCCAAATGGTCTAGAGGTTTAGTTCGATCTAGATAAGAACTCAAAAAATAGGATGCCTTGATCTGGAAAATCATGTGAGAAAATATGAAAACCAGCTATCTTGCAAGATTATGTTCACGATATATAAGAATTTAGCCAGGGCTTTTTGAGCTCAAAAATATTGTAGGGTCAGATTTTTCTCAAATTAAGTAGTATCTTACTCTGTGATTAGCCCCATGGAAATAAATGCCCCCACTTTGTACAATAAGGACCCAATCCCACAAAGATTTCAGCACATGCTTAATTTTGCACTCTGTGAGCAGTCCAATTTGCTGCAACCTACTCAAAGTGCACAAAGTTAAGCATGTGCATAAATCTTTGCAGGTTCAGAACTTAAAGTACTGCTCAGTGTAAGTAAAGGTGGCAGAATCTGGCCCTTATTTTGGCGCTGGATTAAGTGGAGTCTTGTTTTATTCTGATTGGTTTGTACACCCCTTTTCACACACTTCTGATCTGTTTGAGTTCCATTTGTTCATCTATTAGCCCCTTCTCCTCCCTTTCTTCAGATGTTGTTAAGCCTTCTTTTGTGAGCTGGGAGTCATAATATTTCCAGGCATGTAAGTATTTTGCTGAAGAATATCCAGAACTCCACTCCTGAGAACTTATAGTAACACTGCCTCAGAAACCGATTTATATACCTTTGTCGGCCTTATATACATTTAACAGCCTTTCCAGTCACTGGAGGTTATTAGCTGGTGGTGCAACAACCCAGTCTTCCATCAATACCAACTGTCACCACTACAAATATAATGGATACAGAAACACAGGTAATGTTTTCCCCAGATAACCACAACCACCAAATTCTTAATCTGCTGTTAGCTGATTTATCAATGTGCTTCGGTAGGTGTGTAATTAGTTTTTCCTAGTTAATTCAAGACTCACAGCATCTTTTCAAATTATTTGCAGGAAAATGTTGTTTGTAAAAATTGCCTGATGCTACTGACTCTATTGCAATATTCACTTAAGAAATGTAACAAAGACATAGAAGGACAAATCATTTATCTTTTAAAAAGATCCTTCTGTCGTTTAAAAGCTGCTTTGAACAGATTAGTATGAAGTTTACATTTATTTTCACTGTACAGAATATACCATATTTGCGTCATTCTTACTTCTTCCTAATCTCGATCTTCCTTATCAAAGCAAATGTACAAACCAACCATTCATCCTCTCTTTTGGTTCTCCCTTATTCCTTGGATAGTACTAGTAACCATGTAACTGTAGCATTGCAACACAATTAAATATAGAACAGTTCACACCACAAGCAAGGTCAGGAGAACAGGGACCTTTCACCCCTATGACCTGTCTATAGTTTATCTTCTGTGATCACACAAAATCAGCACACAAATATTTTCAATTGCTGTGATTTCCCTAAGCAGGATCTCTTCAATTTCCTTACTAACACCACCACTCTGTGTTTCTCCTACTGTTGTTGAGCTTGCCTTATACTTTTCATGTTTGCAAGCTTATTTATTGGCATCTTTAGGACATTCTGATGCCTTTTTCTTTAGTTTACCAGTATTCAAAATCGTGTCCACCCCCTCTTAATAAACATTGCCTTTGCATGCAGAAGATAGAAAACCAGCTTGTGAACTCAGAATAAGTACGTAAAAGAAAAAAGAAAAGCCTTTTTATTGGTGTTTTTAAAGGATCCCATCTAGGCATCTGGAGAAGCAAAGGAGCAATAAAACCAGCTTAATCAGCTTCAGAAAGATTTCCATTGCAGAGGGAGTCCCAAGCTAGAGGGTCTATGCCATACTCCTTCCCAATCACTGATGTAGTGGTCAATTATTCAAGTACTTCACAGAGCTGTGGAGCTCTGGCAAATCAGAATGTCTTGTGGAAATATGCAACTAGACACAATTTAGAGCAGATTTCAGGTTGTTCTAAGTTGCAATGAGAAGTGAAAAATTTTATCCTGGCCAGCTCCAGGAATTCAAAGGTGGCCTTAAGTCACCTTTCTTCCCTTCCCAGGTGCCGTTCTAAGTACAGCTCAGGAAGTACAGAGGATCTGGGACTACAAATCCCAGACTGAAGTACTTTTGCACTACATCTTTACCAGCTTTCATAGAATCATAGAACTGGAAGGGACTTTGAGAGGTCATCTAGTCCAGTCCCCTGCACTCAAGGCAGGACTAAATATTATCTAGACCATCCCTGACAGGTGTTTGTCCAATCTGCTCTTAAAAATCCCCAATGATGGATTTTTCCACAACCTCCCTAGGCAATTTATTCCAGTGCTTACCCACCCTGACAGTTAGGAAGTTTTTCCTAATGTCCAACATTGCTGAAATTTAAGCCCATTGCTTCTTATCCTATACTCAGAGTTTAAGAAGAACAATTTTTCTCCCTCCTCCTTGTAACAACCTTTTATGTACTTGAAAATTATCATGTCCCCCCTCAGTCTTCTCTTGTCCAGACTAAACAAATCCAATTTTTTCAATCTTCCCTCACAGGTCATGTTTTCTAGACCTTTAATCATTTTTGTTCCTCTTCTCTGGACTTTCTCCAATTTGTCCACATGTTTCCTGAAATGTGGTGCCCAGAACTGGACACAATACTCCAGTTGAGGCCTAATCAGCGCGGAGTGGAGTGGAAGAATTACTTCTTGTGTTTTGCTTACAATATTCCTGCTAATACATCCCAGAATTATGTTTGTTTTTTTTGCAACTGTATTACACAGTTGACTCATATTCAGCTTGTGATCCACTATGACCCCCAGATCCCTTTCTGCAGTACTGCTTCCTAGGCAGTCATTTCCCATTTTGTATGTGTGCAACTGATTGTTCCTTCCTAAGCGGAGTACTTTGCATTTGTCCTTATTGAATTTCATCCTATTTACTTCAGACCATTTCTCCAGTTTGTCCAGATCATTTTTAATTTTAATCCTATCCTCCAAAACACTTGCAACCCTTCCCAGCTTGGCATCACCAGCAAACTTTATGTGTACTCTCTATGCCATTATCTAAATCATTTATGAAGATATTGGACAGAACTGGACCCAGAACCAATCCCTGTGGGACCCCACTCATTAAGCCCTTCCAGCAAGACTGTGAATCACTGATCGCTACTCTCTGGGAACGATTTTCCAACCAGTTATGCACCCACCTTATGGTAGCTCCATCTAGGTTGTATTTCCCTAATTTGTTTATGAGAAGGTCATGCGAGACAGTACCAAAAGCCTTACTAAAGTCAAGATATACCGCATCTACCACTTCCCCCCTATCCACAAGGCTTGTTACCCTGCCAAAGAAAGCTATCAGGTTGGTTTGACATGATATGTTCTTGACAAATCCATGCTGACTGTTATTTATCACCTTATTATCTTCTAGGTGTTTGCAAATCGATTGCTTAGTTTTTTGCTCCATTATATTTCTGGGTACAGAAGTTAAGCTGACTGGTCTGTAATTCCCTGGATTTTCCTTATGTTCCATGACTTTTCAAAGATAATTTCAAATTAGTGCCAACTGGGAAGAAGCCACAAGCCAGAGAAGGTGAAAAACCTGGAGGTGAAGTTATGTTAAAAAGCAAAGTTTCTGTCTCTGACAGCAGTAGGAACTAATGGAGTTAACATCAAATGAGTAGCCTGGGACCCCATTCAAGGTGTCTTCGGTACATTGTTGTAACCCAAGAGACCCCATGGCCTGAGACTCATGGACTTAATATCCTTTATACCTCCATCTTTAGAGGGGAAATAAGAAAATCAAGAGGACGGTCACCAAAACACTAACAACCAAGTTGACAGATGCTTTCAGTCCTCTCCTGTTACTTAATTTGTCTCTGAATTACTGTGTTAAAACACCTTAGGATGTGTCAACCACAGAATGCTATTGTCACTTTCATCCTTACTCTCCCTTTCACCTCATCTGTTCCTGAAGCTCACTTGTTATGTCACAGTGAATTCAGACTGCACATTGTTCAGGTCAGGAAGGACATTTTTACCTCTTTGTGAGACACATAGCACATTTTTTGATACTTGAAAAACTTGACAATGTTATGTTTTGAAAAGCTACATTAGTCAGTGGCTTCTTTGTTACTGAAAAGATTCAAGATCCTTTACATATTAATGCCCAGCAGTGCCATGAGGATGGCATTATTGCAAACAAGCTGATGCTTCCAGGTCAACAATGAAAACACACTGGAAATAGTATCAGGAAATGGTTTGAAAAATTGCTAATATAGTGGGCCACACTCCTCTGTTCAGGGAAGAAAGCAATAGTGCACTGATCTTTTTGGAACTGAATCAATTAAAAAGATGTGAAAGGAATATTAGAAGCATTTAGAGGAACATTTGAAGAAAGAAAATTAGATTTACTTGGCATAGTGTTCCCTTGTTAATGTACTAAAGAGAGAACAAAGAACCTCAAGGGGACTGAGAGACTGCAGAAACATTCCACCCTTGGCTTTTAAAGATGAGTTTTTCAAACAGAAGTGGGAACACATTTTAAATTAACGATCCCTGGATCTGATGTTACTAATTAATGATTAAATAAAATAACTGGTAGTAAAGGGTAAACTTGAATTATAGATCCAAAATCTGTTTCAATTCAAACACAATTTTGGAAACATTTTGGGAAGACTCAAACATGAAAAGAAGTCAAAGTTCACAAAGAGGGACAGAGGACGACTTTTCAAACATGGGTACCGAAGGTCAGGCAACTAAATAAAAGTGTCCAGATTCTCAGATGCACTCAGCTACCTGCAACTCCCCTTCACTTTAGCCAGTATGTGTATCTGAAATAAAATGAAATATGGGAGAAGAAGGGGTAGGCAACAAAAGTATCAGGATGAGAATATAGTCACTATAATTGTATTATAACTTGACTGCAATTTAACATTTAAGGCACCTAGCACTTAGGCATAGGATTCATTTATATTATCTTTTGAAATTGAAATAAGGGTTGAAATTCTCTTCAATATAGAGATCTAATGCAAGGCCTATGAACTGCTTAAATGTTCAAAATAGGACTTGAGTGGTGCATACACCTTATGCTGCCTCTGCATAAAACTGCACGTCATTCCCAGTATTGAAGAGGTGATGAAATACAATCTTTCTTTCTCAGTCATAGAACTTGGGTATTTGAAGAACAGCTCCTGTCCAAACAAAGAACAAAAGAGAATAAAGCCACAGAGAGCCAGCAGGAAAAGAGAGGAAATGAAGCAAGACGCAACATAGAGAAACCTGTTACCAGTAATCAACTTTGTTAGACAGTAGGTCAGAAATTCCTCTGTCAGTTCTCAGGATTCAGTAATAAAATCTGTCCAGATAGTTTTCAAAACAGTTTACTGCTGTGTTGTAATTTAAGATTGAAATGTCAGGTTATTTATTTGTCCAAAAATCCATACCTTCTTCCTATGCTTAAAACTGTCTTGTGATGAGTTAGAATTGGTAGTTCCCTTGTAACTTCTGCCCATTTGTTTCAGTTTTTGATTTATTGTTTGAGTGAGCACTCTGCAATGCATTGCTTTAGTTTGTGATATTATCACATTAGGAGTGCTCCATTTTAAATACATTTGAAAAGTGCTTTCTTTTTTTCAGGTAGCTTTTAGGTTTATTTCTTATGAGTATTTCTTGCCTTAAATGTGTTCTTGAGTGATAATATCATTGTAAGGTGAATGTAGAGCATCTATAAGCATATCAGAGTTTTGTGCATCATAGTACTAACTTTCACAATACACATGAGCTACTCCTGGGGGAATTAGACATCACTGTGCATGTGCATAATTAATGAGCCATGCATATTTTACATTTTTTGCTCCAAAAAATTCTTCTGCCAGAATGTTGCTGCAGTAACACCTTTTGCCCACCAGAGGATACTGTGGTGCTAGAACAGAGCAGCCACTCCCGGCCAGCTGGGGAAGAGAAAGAGCCTGCAGTGCCTTCTTCACAGTGCCTGTTGGGCCAGGTCAGGAAACACGGATGATGGGGAGACAGACAGTGTAGGGCTGCTTGGGGGTCAGACAGGGGCTCATAAAGGCTAGTGCGGGAGGACAGAATGGGGCAGGGGCTGAATGGGAGTGGAGGCACAGAGCTATGGGGGGGAGGGAGGTGCAGGGCTACATGGGGACAGGGGGTGGCTGAGTGGGGGCACAGAGATACATCGGGACAGAGGAAGGGGATGCAGGACCACATGGGGCTGGGGGGAGTGGGTGTTTGAGTAGGGGTGGAGGCATACATGTGAATAGGGGTGCAAGAATACATGGTGGTGAAGGGACACATGGGGATGGGGCAGATGTGCCTGACTGAATGGGAGAGGCTAGGGGTCAGCCAGGGTCTGCATAGAGGAAGCTCCCTAACAATCCCTCCCCCACCCGCAAAAAAAATCCTGTTCCATACTTCTCCCACCCATAACCAATAACCCTCCAAGTTCACACCCAGGCTCCTTCCCATCAATTACTTTCCTCTCCCTCAGCTCCTCCATCACCCCTGACTCCCCCAAGTCTTTGCACTGCTTCTGAGGGGTGCAGAAAATAAGGTTCTGTATTGTAGTTAAAATGAATTATTATTCAGAGTTCTCTATTAATATGACTAATAAGGAATCTATTTGTCAAAAAAAAATTCTTGACTCTTTTTTGTTGTCTGTATTGTTATAGACATACTTGCTGACAGCTATTTTGAAATAAATAACCAAAAATAATTGAATCTGGTTTGATTATATTGTGTTATTTTGACAAATAAAATATGCAGAATTTTGCAGAATTTGAAAATAATATGCAGAGAATTTTTAATTTTTTGTTGCAGAATTTTTAATTTTTTGTTGCAGAATTCACCCAGGAGTAACAAGGTACTGCTCTAACAGAGCGGCAAGTGTCCTGAACTCACCTTCCAGAGATGGAGAACTTCTGAAATTTGACAAGCAAATACATCACCACATTTCACAAGGAGCCAAATGTGGGAAATGTTTATTTCCATGGAAACTGCTGAGTTATAATGATTTTTTTTTTCTTCCCAGTAAGCCCAGCTGATGGAAAGCCGGATTCATAACATTATCAGTCATAAAAACAAAAGAAAAAAAGAGATAAATAATGTGAAAGGCCTGGATTGAACTGACAAAATCCAAGACATTCCATGTCAAATCTATTCTGAAGTATCGATATTTTGCAGACATTTTTCTGTGGGAACCCTGAAAAGCAGTTGCAATATTGTGGTAGGTATTATAATGTGCTTTAAAAAACAAATCCACCAAGACAGAATGGAGTAAGTTAAGAGTGATGATTCAGATTTTAATCAGATATTTTAATTTGAATTGCATTTATTTCTTTTTCTGAATAGCTGAAAGTAAAGACAAACTTGTCATAAATTTCTAAAATAAGTCAGGACATGATACTTTATTATACTTAATAAAGTGATGATGCTAACCTAACCTGTTTATCAGGGTCATTTGTTCATATATACTTATTTTATAATATGTAGAAATATAATCATGACAGATGAAATGAATTTTAGGCTCTTTGTGTAGCTAATTATTAAAATACTGACAAGCATCCTTGAAATTCTGGAGCCATGGTGTAGGTTCCATAGCTAATGTTGTAACAGTTTTCTTTATGCAAGACTCTTCTTGTTCTCACCCTTCTTTTCCAGACTCTATTTTCATTTTTAAAGTATAAAAACAACCTCATTAGTCTGAAATATCTTCAGAAAAAAAAGTGTGCTTTAGATGCATTCAGAATAACCCTACTCGTGCGGTCACGATGAGAAGCCATTCAAAGGAAAACAGTGAATAAAGTTGGTCTCAAGTTGTTGCAGTTATTGAAAGTGAAATTCCTTAATGTTGGGATTTGGCCAACACTGCTGCAGAGACTGAACACTTTTGGAAAATCTTCAGGTGACATTACAAGGATTTTTAATCTTACATATTTCATTCTCTTGCTTTGATTATTTTACACTTTAAGTTTTGCTAAAGGAGCAATGTGTGATGTATTGGTTGGATAAGTAAGTAGACATTAATGCTCACATATTGTAGTTTGGAGAGAATTACCTAAGAAGAAAGCTTCTTGAGCCATCCAGATCACAGCTTCCATGCAAGCCATATTATACGAAACAATGGATAGCTGATGGAGGGCTGTGCTATGTGCATCCAGCCTCAAATATAGGAGATCTCCTTCCCCAAAACTGGATTAAATAGTGTCCATCTTGTAAATTTGTCTTGGCATGATGCTGAAATGGGATAAATGCTTGTGCAAAGATGGCCCCGCTGCACTGCAAAGTCCCTGTGTAATCTGCTGAGTTTACTCAGTGAGATGCTTTTGAAGAAGTCAAGGATGATAGTGCTTCAACACTTTACCTTCCACATAGATGATGACTCGAGACAGTTCCAGATTTCATGGTTAACATGATGACCATGGGACTATCCCAGATGTTCGCTGGCTTAACTCATACCTCTGGTCATACTCTTTATCAAGTGTTTGGGCTGAAAGTAGAGGTGAGGAAACTAGACACTTTACCAATATCAAAAGGAGTACTTGTGGCACCTTAGAGACTAACCAATTTATTTGAGCATAAGCTTTCGTGAGCTACAGCTCACTTCATCGGATGCATCCGATGAAGTGAGCTGTAGCTCACGAAAGCTTATGCTCAAATAAATTGGTTAGTCTCTAAGGTGCCACAAGTACTCCTTTTCTTTTTGTGAATACAGACTAACATGGCTGCTACTCTGAAACTTTACCAATATCATAGACCAATTACCATCTGAGCTTGGGACAGTCCTTTCAGGGAGAGGGACCGGTTTCGATGGTCCATTCTTGGAAGCTGATGAAACTTGAATATCCTGGAGACCTCTGAGGTAGAGTATTTTCCTTCAACATATCATTCTATTGTTGTTTTGGCAGGATAATGTGATATTTTGTCCTAAACTACTGATGAAGTGGTCCCTAGGTCTTGTCTTCCTGATTCCAGCTCACATATGACCATTGTTTAAGGATGACAGTTTAATGAATGAAGCAAAAGGAAAGAGAATCCCAATATCCTGAAGTCTCGTGCTGAATCTGATGAATGGTGTATACTGGTTTTGTGAAATCTTGTGTCATGTCTATGTGAGAGGGCAGAAAATGATTTCTCTGCTTCCATCTGACTTGTGGACAGCCTGATATGATAAAGGCAAGATGTCATCTCTCTATGACCAATAAGAATCCCTCCTTTTATGAGGAAATTTCATGTTAATTTATGGCAAAAGCAAGTGAATTCACACTGAATAGCAGACAGATACTATGGGTACAGAATGACTTCTGAAGCAGACAAATATCAAGTCATCTTTGGTCAAGTTGAGGCCAATAATTTTTACTGAGGAATTCAATGTGTGGAATAGTTGCCACCACAGCTTAAATCAGATAAGACTGAGGTGATGTTGACTGGCTGGGGAAAGCCAATGAAAGATATCGTGAGGAAGTCTGTGCCTTTAGCTGAGGTTATGCATCCACCCAGTGTTTCCCCCAGGAATTGAAATTGGGGGGGGCTTCAAATTTATGTGGGGGTGCAGGGCCAATGAGGGGTGAGACTGTGAGGGTGAAGTGGGCTGTATGGCACCATAGTAAAAACTGAAAAATGTTTCATGATCATTTTATTAGATTTTAAAATCATCACACAAATTAAAGTTGGCTACTCAAGCCTTCTATGAAGCACTACATCTACATCCTTCTTGGTTTCTTGTTATAATTTTGCACAACTCTGTTAATGAACTTCTTGAATGCAATGCATTCATCTTTGGTGGCTTCTCGTGTTTTCCGGTACTTCCATTTCTTCAACTGATATGCTCATTAGTTCATTCACGTGATCAGGCAGAAGGCGACTTCTTTCAAAACACAAAATTCTCTTCAATGATGAAAAAGAACGCTCAGCTGTAGCTGTTGTGACTGGGAGTAGCAAGAGATGAATTCCTACTTCTTTCAGCCCAGGAAACATAGCATAAAGATCGGGTCGAGCCACTAGTGATGATAAAAAAGAAGTTGAAGTCAAATCTTCATTCATTCATCGTATGATATTCCACTCTGTGTTCAAATTCTCTATTCTGTCTTGAGCACATAGCAGCCCCATTGCTGGTAGTGCCTCACTCCACTCAACTTCGGTGTTTTATAAGACAGGGATCTGTAAAAGCTACATAGAGGTTGAGTAGAATCTAGAAGTCGCTGTTGTAGATTTTTAAGAATCAAGTCTGTGTACTTTTTCAGTTGTCTTAACAAACACTTCTTGTCCTCTTCACTTAAGGATTCAATATAAATCCTTCATTAGTCAACTTCTGTACTGAAGTCTTTGTTTCCTCCAGTACTTTTTCAATGGATAGCTCTCTGATTGATCCAAATGTAGCTTCTATTGCTGGACAAAAATCTGCTACTGTTGTAGCAGATGCCTGGATGGCATTTGTCAAGGTTCCTGCCCCACTCTGAACTCTAGGGCACAGATGTGGGCACCTGCATGAAATCCTCCTAAGCTTACTTTTACCAGCTTCGGTTAAAACTTCCCCAAGGTACAAACTATTTTATCCTTTGCCCTTGGACTTCCACTGCCACCACCAAACGTTTATCTGGGTTTATTTTATTAGGAAAGCGTTGTTTGGAAACGTCTTTCCCCCCCAAATCCTCCCAACCCTTGCACCCCACTTCCTGGGGAAGGCTTGGTAAAAATCCTCACCAATTTGACCACAGACCCAAACCCTTGGATCTTAAGAACAATGAAAAAAAGCATTCAGGTCTTACAAGAAGAATTTTAATAGAAGAAACAGTAAAAAAGAAGTAACAATAAAAAGAATCACCTCTGTAAAATCAGGATGGTAAATACCTTTCAGGGTAATTAGATTCAAAACATAGATAATCCCTCTAGGCAAAACCTTAAGTTACAAAAAGACACACAGACAGGAATATCCATTCTATTCAGCACATTTTAATTTCTCAGCCATTCAAAGAAATCATAATCTAACGCATATCTAGCTAGATTACTTACTAAATTCTAAGACTCCATTCCTGTTCTGTCCCTGGCAAAATCATCACACAGACAGACCCTTTGTTTTTCCCTCCCCCCAGCTTTTGAAAGTATCTTGTCTCCTTGTTGGTCATTTTGGTCAGGTGCCAGCGAGGTTATCCTAGCTTCTTAACCCTTTACAGGTGAGAGGATTTTTCCTCTGGCCAGGAGGAATTTTAAAGGGGTTTACCCTTCCCTTTATATTTATGACAGCATTGTTTAATGACCCAAGTGGTTTCAACAGTAGACTTACAAGAGAGAGAATGGCAATAGTCTTCTCTGAACGTAGTAGCAAAAGTAATCCACCAACCTCACTACTTTGATCCATCCCATCTTGGTAGATACCTTCCAAAGCCAGTAATAATGATTGGAGTAATTTTAAGACAACAGCCAAGGATCGCTCCTGAGAAAGCCAGAAGTTTTTCCCATGTTGGACTAATTTGAACTTCAGTCCCAGTGTATCTTCTATATTTTCCAAGATATTCAGTCTTTTTGGACTCTTGCTGAAAAAAGAATATAATGAAGACATTAAATTTACAGCTTTTTTAATGTCTTTTGAGGAATCTGCAGCTCGTACTAGCACTAGTTGGAGTAGATGGCCGCTGCAGTGTGTATAGGAGAGACTAGGGTTACACTTTTCTCTGAGCAAAGCTTGTGCTCCACTATGTCTTCCAGAGAAGTTTGCAGCTCCATCAAATGCACAAGCAGCCATCTGTTTGGGGTCCAACTGACAAGCATTTAACTCTTCTAAGATGAGGGTTGTCACAGATGCAGCCAATTTGTCTTCTATAACTTGAACATCTAGAAATGCATGTACTGGCCTACCACTGACATCAAGATAACGTACACAGTGACTTAATACTTGATAATCATTTGCATTGGTGCATTCATCAGCCATGTATGCCAATTTTTTGAATGTGGTGAGAGAGTTCCTCACTTTTTCAACTGTTGAGTCTTTCACTGTTGCACCACAGGCATCTAGCCAGTCATTTGAGTTTCTTGCAGTAAGATAGTGAGCATTTGCTGGTCTTGTTCGGAACCAGTGTTCAACTTCAGGATGAACAAGTGACAATGCACTTAACATTGGCCTCCAGTTTGTAGTGTGTGGCATCTCTTGCCTAAATAGAAAGTATGATGCCACAGCCATGTTTGTTCGCATGAACTGTGTTGTGTCTCCAGCATTCTTAACAGCCTCATTAACACTCACCGGTGTTGTCCTTGGTCAGTGGAGACTCAGAGTTCAGAGGTGCTTTCACATGAGTTCACCTCCCAGGTGAGGGGCAAGAAGGTACCTTGCTCACTCCTCCAGCTGCTCACTGTTCATTCTGGCCACTGTTTTTCATTGTGCCACCATTCACTCCATCACTCTGTTGCCAAAGGCCCTGCGCCATCACCTTCT
Organism: Natator depressus; assembly: GCF_965152275.1. NCBI lineage: Eukaryota > Metazoa > Chordata > Testudines > Cheloniidae > Natator > Natator depressus. Next base: position 280,634,168 of record NC_134234.1, read on the forward strand.
GCTGCCACCTGCCACTGTGACCTCTATGACCTGGTCTCTTGAGGTTCACCAGTTCTCAGTGATTTCAGCTGAGCTCTCATTGGGGGAACCTCGCTGCTAGTGCAGACTGGGCCACCTCTTCCACAGAAATACTGTCCCACAGCAGGTCTAAGCACTTAGACCAGATTATCAGTGATTTCAGCTGTAGTGGTCACTTAACAAAACAAAAGACTATCTATGGAGCCTAATCAGCTCTGCCTTTAAACAGTGGAGACGGGCAGGTGAAATCATACTTTTGACTCAGGCAGACCATCAAGCAAAACACCTTCCCTCACCCTCTCTCTTGATGCCCTCAATCAGCACAGGCTAAGTACAGTTCTACTGCCCTTTACTCATTCAATAAAAATAACAACATTTCTTTACCCCCCACATTCAAGTGATTTGTAACCCAACCCCAGCCAAAATCTATCACTTGGGCAACACAGCTCTATTTGCTGGATACCTAGGTAGATTAGGTGTGAATGTAAAAACAATCTGGTCCTGAAGCCTTTCCCCCCAGCCTCCAGCTCATCACTAGCTATCAAGGAGAGCGCATATAGACTTTGTTTACAAATCATAATTTGAAATTATTAAGTTGGCCAACGTCACCAAAATGAATGCTCTGACATTGTCATAAAAAACAACAGCTGTATAAGGAAGCTAGTCTATGTTCATACTTTTCAAATCTATTATACATTTTCAGATACACGTATTTTATGATACACTTTATATGCTTTTAAAGTGTGTATTAATGTTTCAATTTCAATTCAAATTTCCAAACAATCACTAAACTGGCAAAACTGCATGTAACTAGTTCACAAAAGTGTGTGTGTGGGGGGGGGTGTTGGGGAAATTCAGAGGTTAAACACCCCCATAGGGGGCTATAGAGAAATCCCTGCATCCACTTTTTGCTACTCAAATTTGTAATCTGGGAGTACTGTTGGATCTCCTGTTGCTGTTAGACAATTATATACCAGCTGTAACAAGGATTTCTTTTCCCATGTAGTTCTGCCTAAATGGTTGCAACCATCTATTCCGAATGCTGACCTTGCTGCTGGGTTTCTTGTCTTTGTCATCTACAAACCAGACTAGTATAATGTACTATACATGAGGCTCCACATTAAATCAACTCGGAAATCAAAGCCAACATAATGAGCTGCTTGGTTCTTACATTTCTCACATGAACACTTAAAACCAGACCTCTGATTTGCATTGGCTTCCTTTTGGATACCAGGTGGAGTTTAAGGTGTTGGTTTTGACCTGTAATGCTCTAAATAGCCTAATTCTTTGAGAGACTGCTTCTCAGCCTGTGCCATATGCCACAGCTGCCATCAGTGGGGGTCCTTGACCTGTTGACTTATAAGAGGAAGGAAGAAGGTGTTCTCCAGGAGGACCTCAACTTTGGAATTCACTCTTCTCACATATCCCAAACCTGTTGAGTTTCAGGGCAAATTGCAAAGTTCATGTCTTTCTACGGGGTTTTGCAGAAGGAAGAGGCTCTGAGTGCTGGAATTTGCACATTTAGAGTTGGGCTCTGTATTGGGAGTATTTCTCTCCAAGCCCTTTTTTGCTGCTGCATTTATTTTTGTTGACCTGTATTTTTAATATAAGGTAAAGTTGCTAGAGTTCTGAAAGTTCCAACTTTAATAAACTAAAATACATAAATAAAATAACACTTTTTATCAGGCACCTGGCAAATATTATAAATGTCACTGGCCTGTCAACAATGTTTCTAAGTCCTGTTACCATAGACAAAACAGCCCTGATATAAGCGCTGCTGATAAACCAACAGTATCTCTAAGTATATGAACCTTAAAATACACTTTAATACTTGTGTTTATTGCACTGTTTCCATGTGGCTGGGGGGCGGGGGGTGGAAAACGCTAGGAATTTATGCTCAGCTTAATGTTCATCTGCTAAGTGGCTGTTCTGACTAGTGTGACACAATCTTTGTAACACCCAAGGCATTTGTAAGCACCATTATCATTGATAAAAATGTTCTCAGCAGCTCTGAGTGCCAGTGGCACTTCTAAATGTGAGGACTTTACAAACTCTTAAATAATAAGTGAGAAGTGCCATGCACAAGAAACTTACTATAGGAATAATAATAATGAATAAATACAGATATGGGCTAATATCAGTAATACAGGCTTGCTGGCAGGGCCTGTAAAGAATGTGAATTCTCAGGTAAGCAACTCAGTTTACAAGCACTTCTGGCTGAGTGGCAGAGCTTCTAATAATCATGAGCCCTGGGATACATGACTCGGTTTGGTTACCAATTCCACTAGCTTTTATTTAGAGTCTGTGATAACTGTGTTAGCCCAAAGCTCTGTAACTCAGAGATCTAACATTTTCTCAGCTATGTACACAGCAGCTGTGAAAACTGAAATACTTGTCATGATGCTTACTGCACATCTCCACTGCTTAGTTTCCATTGATTGCAGCCACCCTGCGTGACATACCGTCTGCTTTGATCTGAATGTACCTTGCCATCTCCATAAGCCTCAAAATAAAAATGACATGTACCATATAACGGTGTCATATAGTTCCAGTCTCCACCATGATTAAAGTCTAATTTCTTCTTCTGGCTTCTGAGTTTACAATTGCTGAGGCCAACGTTGCAAGATTCTTGACTGTTATAAGTGCAATCCATTCTCCAAGAATGCTTAAAACAGCCATGAGCCTTCACTACGGAACTCTGGAACTTAGACGGAAGCGTTTAACCATTTCAGGTCCTATAGTGCAGTGCTGACAGCACATATATCTATGAGCCACAGGAGTCGTAGCTGTTATAAGGCCTGCCAAGAGACTCATGGTAGTTAAAAGTTGCTGACAGATCTTGTAAACTTCCTTAGACCCTGCATTATAGGACTCCTGGACAGAAGATTGTACAAATAATAGGCCAGTTCCTCAGATGGTACAAATCATTCTAGCATAATTGACATAAATAGATCCATGTCAATGTACACCTGCTGAGAATCTGACCCAACGCATACAATTCCTTTAAAAAAACAAATGTCAAGGACAAAAAGAAAAAGGTAGAAATAAAGAAATTGTCAAGCTAAAGTAAATTTGAATATATTTTTCCCTTAAACACATAGCTACAAAATACTAAGCTTTATAAAGTCACGGTTAAAATTCCAGCACCATCCTTAAAATTTTCATTTATTACTTCCCATGCATATTCCACCTGGAGGTCACAGACACCCTATAAATAGCACTAACCTCCTGTTAGTTGCCATTTTTCAGTAACAAAACTGTCAATATCCCTGCTTAAATGGTACTAGCCTACAACCTGCCAATCAAACCCAGCACGAAAGTGACAGATTCAAACCTACACCAGTACAACCTCCTGTTCAGAGCTAAATAAGGACATTTCACTCACATATAACTGTCCAAATACAGGCTTTTGTGTCTTATACCAGCCAGTATAAAATGACTTCCCTCCACCATCTGTCCTCATGGAGAATAGGTATAACACTGTATTTTGCTCATTGCCCCGCCCCCATGTAGCTGGGATCTACAATGAAATCCTAAATAGAATAGCTACCTGAACTCTGCCCCTACGGGTATGTTTACACCACAATTAAATACCTGCGAGGGGAGGGGGGGGAGAGTCCCAGAGCCCAGGCTCCAGCCTATGCCTGAATGTCTACAGTGCACTTCTGCAGCTCAAGCCTGACTCAGCTGACAGGGGTCAGCCACAGATGTTTAATAGCAGTGCAAACATAGACTGAATAAACTCTTAGAATAAGGGCTGGATCATACACTTGGTAACAGAGCACTTCACACGGGCCTATATTAGCCTGATGCATTAGACCAACAGAACCCTTGTGAAAGATACACATAGTGACAAACTTTACACTACTCAAACCACTACAGTTAACCAAAAAAACATCCAATTGTTTCATGTGGCATTCAAATAAGAATGAAGGAAATATGGTCGGGGTAGGGCCTGGCCACAAAAGGGTAGAATTTGGCCCTAAAAATTATCACTATTTTTTTTTTAAAAAGCCAATAGCTGGAAAGTTTAAGACCAATGCAGTAGTTGCTGTTTATATCTCAGGTTCAGTGTATACAGGATTATGATTTCTGTCTATTTGGTACATCACATTCACTTATGGCCTGTTGGCTGTAAGTGTCTTACACTGATCTGTTCTCCTGCAAAGTCAGGCTTGAATGAGGCATAAGAGGCCATCTGAGTACCCTGTCTTCTTAATACCCTTCTCCCACCATGGAGAGCGGGATGTTTTGTATGTAGAACATTCTGAGTATGTTCAGAATCAGTTGTAGAGAATGGAAGAATCAAGAGGAGGTTTGGCTTGAAACCCTTGCTTCAGATATTATGTGAGGCGTATCCCTTTTCACAGGATAATAAATAAGAGAATTCTTCCTGGAATTCATGTCAGTTTTTGTCTATTTCGGGCAAGCACCTACTTCTTTTACTTACATAGGATCAGTTTTTCCTCTCATGTAAATGAGTGTAGCTTTAGGGAAGGCAACGGAGCTACAATGAAGATATCAGCTGAGGATCTGGCCTGTATAGTAATGCCATACCACAGTCCTACAGAAGAAAATGTGACTACTGGGAAATAAGATGCCGCTCAAAATGAGTAAGAATGACTGAATCTGGTCCACAAGGAAGTAACATTTTTACAAAAATCCTGTTTGCAAACTTACTGTCTCCTTCACTTCTTTCTCTGTGGTGATGCTTTCTGCACAGAAAGTATTGCAATAGACTATCCAATATAATTTTAGAGGTCAATGTACCTCATGGGGCTATTGTTGCTGAATGTCATTGGGTCCTTCTATATCAGTCCAATTCCTCTAGGCATTACAGCAATTCATTGGAATGTCTCAAATCAGTGCTGCTAGGTTTTGTTAATTTTTGTTCAGACAGTTTTTTCTTAAATGTAGATTCCATATGTCTAGTGTGGTCTACCTACCATGGCCCTTGTACATACAAAATGTCAAAGGGAAATTTTAATTTGCACTTTTAGGTTATAATCCTGAATTCCTGGTGCACTCAAAACTGAAATTAATAGGAGTTTTGGATGTGCACAAAAATACAAAATTGGGCCCCTAGATGATAGTTCCAATCCTTTCCCCATTTTTTGCCATCATAAATGATCTGTCTCCTCTGCTCAATGATAGAGGCCAATGCATAGCCCCTTGGTTATACACTTAGCTATAATAGTGCATAGCGCCTTTGATTTGCAATGGGAGTAAATGAGCACAGAGGTTTGGCTCTATGTTCAGATTTACACTCAATCAATCCTCTTGCAATATCACAGCACACCTAAATCCTTGCACTGGCTGTCAGCTGTCCATGGTTAGGTATATATTAATTCTGATTGGTTTGCAGACCAGGCCCATGGTGTGCTAATTGCAGCCCAAAATTCAGTTTAAAACATGAGGTAATTTTTTTAACTTGTAGAAGAGCAAAATATATTAGCTATAAATGAATGCGCTTTTTGATGCTGAAATAAATAAAATCAAAAAGATACATTAAGAAAATATAGTATAATGTACAATATATATGTATATCTAACAAAATCATATACAGTAAATATACAGTAATTATATACTAAATATAAAATGATCAAATAAATGTTCAGCCTGGAACGAATTTGTACATGTAAGTTGTAAACCCTTGAAAAATTGGTTCTATCACAGAAATGCTGACATAACCTTATTTGAAGCAGTACATAAAATAGCAGAATATACCAGAATCTATAATTTAATCTTTTAGAGAAAACACAATTTATCCTACAAAACTACAAAAGACATAATAGAGCTGTATGTATAATAATTACTGCATCAAATATAATTTAAATTTTGCTGTAAACTGTAAATTATTATCGTATCAAAAGTCAAGCATTTCTGTATCATGGGGAAGGATTTTGTTAATTACACATGGGAAAGATTTTTGCATCCTTCTTAACTCTTTTCTCCACTTATTCGTGCTATTTTTTTTTAATTTTCTTTTGCAGTCTGAGGAACAAAAGTTCTGATATTGAAAGCTTTCAAAGCAGAATAAAAGTAGATATTAATTTAATATACTTCAAGAATATTTATGTGATTTCTATAAAGTGAAAGACTTTTTGAAGTCCCATTTATATACTTGCTATATTTCAGAATGGTCAGAATTATATACAATAATCTGAATCAAGTTTGGATTCTAGTTACATGGACAAAAGTGTCCTTTAATCCCTAGAAACACAGAGAACATTCAAGTTTGCTTCAGCTCATCTGATGTGCGGGTTTCAGATTAAAAATGAACATGGTTTTGGTTTTCCATTAGGATTAGCAGGTTCGGAGTTGCTTTTCCATTAGGATTAGCCATCAACCATCAGATGTAATCCTAAAGAAATCGCAGTAGCATTATCATCATAGCCATCACTGAGCAAGGATACCAAGCTCTTGTTTTCAGGTACTTTTTTCGTATGCAATTCCAGCAGAAGAAAGAGAATCTCTCCTAGTTAAAAACTTGGTTCTGAGAACCAGTAGAGTGAGAGGGTGAAAGGGTCATGGATCCAGCAAGCTCTGATTTAATAATAATTAATACAATCCTTACACGTTTGCTCCTCTGAGGTTTTCCCTCCAATAACTTCACATGATTGTTATGTTGGAAGCTCTTAACTTCTAAACACTTCTTTTAAAAGACCAAAACCAAATCTGGATTTCTTTTAGAATAGACCATCATTCTTTAAAGCTAGAAGCTCAATCCCAGGTCACCCTTGCTCTCAGGAACATGCCGTTAAAGCAGCACTCTGTATAACTTACTTTGGGGAAGAATGAAACCAATAGCTAAAATGCATCATGGTCTTGTGGCTAGGGCACTACACTAGGTACCAAGAAACTTGAGTTCTGTTTCCACATGAAAACCCATAATCACCTCCCCAACCATCTTTTAGTTCATGCTGAAATGAATACCGAGCCAGAGTCATCAGAGATAATAATAGTCTGACAACATTACTAAAAGATTTCTGTTTTACATACAAGTCCAAATTATCCAAATCTGCTTTCTTTTTCATGGATACAGTTTGCATCCTGACTGAACTGTGATCAGAATTTGCACCTGTATTACAATTGTGGGTATAATATGGGTATTTTTACTTCTAATGGATTTGCACCTACAGGAAGGCAGTTAGAGGTTCACTGTACCAGCAATTCAGTTCATATTACCAGTGTGCTATTGCTGAAGTCATCTGTGCAGAAGAATCCCTACAAACTAAGGGGCTTAAAAGTCCAATTATAACAATTATTTATTTATTAGACCAGTGCTAAATTGTACTTCACAGTGGCACACGCCCTGTGTTGAATGTGATATGGGTGTGATGTGCCTCATGGAATAGAAGCACTGCAAGGTAGGTTCCCCATGGTTGTCCAGTTTCACTAGTCAGGATCACAAAAACTGATCCTTGCTCACTCTCTGTGAGTAGCTTACAGGCCTGCTTTGGGGCTCCCTATACTCAAGTCCCCGTATCAGTGTCTGAAATCTTCTGTCATCATTAGCTGTGTATCTGAGGGCACTAAAAAGTTTTACAGAGCGGAAGAACAAGAAGGTTGATTGAACATTTCTGATGAAGGCTGTCATATCTGCAGTCACACAGAAATCACATTTGTGTAACCTGCTTTCTTTCCACTTTCAAACATACATAGCATGGAATTCCTTAACTCCAGTTAGACTGCCTAAGAGCCGTCATATACAAAGGGCCCTTTCAGAAGTCCTTAATCAATTCTTAATTAGGCAAAACTCTTATTATAGTCAATGGGAGTTTTATATAACTAGGGACTGAAGGCTAGGTTCACTAAGAGACTTAGGTGCCCACCTGCCTTTTTTAGCCAACACTGAAGCACCACTGGCACTCACAAAGCCATTGCTCAGCAGCTGCCTAACCCAGTATGCACCAGAAGTCGGTAAGTATGTATTTCCTCCAGTATAGTCCCCTACTTACCTATGTTTCTGTCAACAGGCATATGCAAAATTGCCTAAATCCTAATGCAGCCAACCTACTTGGCACTCTAGCTAAACCCTGGAGGGATCCTCAGTCTAGGCACTCTCTGACCTATCTGTCCTGTGGAGCCAGCTCCAGTAGGCATGCTCCGAGCACACCTGCACAAAAGTCAGCTGGGGATGAGCAGATTGGGGTTTGGCTGGCTGGCGTCTGTGTTCCATTACACCCAGTAGCCCAGGCAGTGCCAGCCCTAGGTGTTTTGTTGCCTAGAGTGGGAAAACATTTCTGGGAACAGCTTGGGGGGTGCAGAGGAGAGGGGGGATTCCAGTTTGGCACACTGCCTTTAGATATTGATGTGGTGTCCCTGAAAGTTATCATCTAGGGCCCCTACGGCCAGCACTGAGCTCAGAGGTTAGGGGATACACGTAGGATGCAGGAGACCTAGGTTTAAATCCTCACTTTGCCTGCTTTGGAGCAGGTACTTGAACCTGGCTGTCCATGTCCTAGCTGAGTTCCGGCTATAGTGGAAGTCTCTCTTTCTTCACAAGAAAGGGCTGATAACCTGACTTAGATGTCTAACTACAGGAGAGAATTCATGGTTGAAAATCTTGAGCAGAAATAGGGACTTAAGCCCCTTTGAAGATCTGGGACCTAAGCCCCACCCTATTCCCATGCATTCCACTTAGCTTACGTGCTCAGCTTGCTGGTTTCTGAGGATCTCTTTCTTAGGCACCTAACTCTCCCCATGCATTGCACAGGGAGCCTGGGCACCTATCTCAGGGCTGTGGCAGGACATCTAGGAGTTAAACGTTGTAATGCCTAAGTCCCCATTGTGAATCTAGCCCTACATTAATTCTTTGGGACAGAACTTCAAATAAGACAAGGTCCATGCTCCACACTGTTACAGTTTGAAAGAATGAAAGTTTCATCGCTCATGTGTTCTTGAACAAAATTTACAGAGTTCTATTAATTAAATACATCGTATTCTGGCAATCAATCCTAAGCATTATTATTACTTATTACTATATAAATGGACACTACTATGTTGAGAAGCTCTCAGGATGGGAAAGCGTGTACAATAAGCACTGGAGGTAGGTGACATATAACTTTATGAGCAAAATTGACATGGCAAAAGTATGTTCAGAGGCACTTTTCGATAGTGCTTCTGTGTATCTGAGTCAAAATAGGATGGACTGCTCCTACACTGATGGCCAAGAAAAACACCTCAGTTCTTCTCAGGTGTTGCACAGAAAGAGGCAAAGTGTTAAGGAACCGAGAAGCAGACCATGTAGTTGGTGCCACAAGGTATTTAAAATTAAATGTTGAGCTTTTTAGGTTAAAAACAGTCCCCTTCAATTGCACTCAGAAACAAAGGTGAAGCAAACAAAGCACAAGCGTAACATGGCTGGCATTATTTGTTCCACTAAGAAGATGTGCTGCTGTGATTTAGCTGATGTTTGAGTGCTCTTCAAAGCTACCTGTTAAAGTGCATTACTGTAGTCTGGCTGGATGGTTATGGCAAGGTCTCCATCTGATAGGAAAGACTGTAAACACAGGTCATCTCTTGGCCAGTCAGTCAGACAGTGTACGTCTGATCACCTCCACTATCAGAAGCAGCTGAGAGTCCAAACATGTTATGTCAAACCTCTGACAAAGGGTGAATATAAATTCCCTTAGTAGGTGGAGCAGACAAAATCCCAGTCAAATCATCCAGATGTTTCCCTTTATTCACCTTTTCTTTGTCTGGATTTCACTTCAGCTGAATCACTGTGATCCCTGTCTACATCTCAGGCAGACACTTGCAAAGCAAAGATACTACTAGGTCAAAGGGGAAGGGAGGGTGGAGAGAACAGAGGAAGCTGAGGAGACTGCAAGGCTTTTTAGACTGCAATCTCCTCTAGCAGTCTAATATAGGTACTGAACAGAGGAGGTGACAGAATAGAACCTAGCATGACCTCATAAGGGAGTCCTTGAGGTGGAGGAGCCACCCCTTGAATCCTCTCAGAGGAAAGAATGAAACGTGTAGGAGTAGTTTCATCTACTGTCATAAGCACCCTCAGGGCAGTAATAATATCACGTTTAGTAGTAATCAAAGGCTGCTGATAGACGTATGAATCAGCATGCACTTTTGGTCTTTGCCCATCACTAGGAAGAGATTATTAACTGAGGATGCTATTAAAGTCTCTATATGATAGCTATACTTAAAATCATAAGGGGTGCAGAGATCTCAGATGGTGGCACAACAGATTTGCTACAACTTTTATGATCAGAATGAAGGTCTGAGAGTATGTGACAACTGGAGAGATTTCCTAAGCAGAGACTTGGCTGATCACTATTGTTAATGTTCTTTTATAAAGGCTTCCCCCTCCCAATACTACCATTGTGGCAAACAAGGAAAAAAATATCATCCCCTATAATATGAAAAAAAAAACCAAGAGAAGGTAACCTTGTTTAATTTCCTTTTTATACTAGACCCATCTCTTCTTTGGATTAGCAGAATTACTTTCTCCCACATTAGCCAAGGAGATAGGGCCTTGTGGTAAGTGTGAAGGCCAGATGGTAAATCATGATAAATTAATCCAGGTTAGCTAATGGAAATGGATATGGGACTTACTGACAACTAAAATGGTCTTTGGGGATGGTTCATGGATTAAAACAAACATGGAACTAGCAAGATGCTTGTCAGCAGGCACCTTCACCACTTGGACTGTGTATTTTCCCCCATTTTCTGTCTGTTTTTCTCATTTTAGATTGTAAGTTCTTCAGGGCAGGAACTGTCTTCCTATAAATCTGTATAGTGCCTAGCATATGTCAGTGGTGCCCATTATATAAACGTGGTAAGAATTAATAGTAGCTATTGTCCCAGAAGATCATGATATTAGAAAGGCAGAGAAATCAGGCAATAAAAGCTGCTTTCAGAAAGCAAAGGTTATTAATGGTGATGGCTCATTGAGCCCTGAGCAGTGCCACTCATCACACAGTGGAACTGTATCAGTTCCATTATTGTACTTTCATGCCCACAGAGCATGGAATTTGTTTTTTCCTCTCTACCTAACCCCACAACCCCCCTGTGAGGTAGGAGAAAAGTTTAACTCCAGAATGAGACACACTTGATTAGATGCAGTCCCCTCACTGATTTACGAGTAGTGGCTAAGCAGTCTCTCGGGAGGTAATTCAGAGTGTCTGGTAGGCCAAAAAATAACATCTGAGAGAGAAATATAAGGCCTGGTCTAAAGTCTGTTAAAGTCAATGGAAGTGAGGTACTTGCTGAGTAAAATAGTGTTGTGGGCTGCTTAGGTGATCAGCAGGGGTAAATGAACTCATTATGAGATATTAATATTGTTTCTGTATATAATTATATATTTTTCAAAAGACCTTAACCCTGTCAACTGTGCATGTCCATGTAATCATGTGTTTCCATCACTGTTACCTTCATATTCCCCCTGCCCCCGTTTATTGGTTATACTCACTTGTTACGCCTAGTCTTGATTTAAGTCCAATCCTGCAAGTTGCTCTCTGTAGCCAGATCCCTCACCAGTGTGCAGTGTTCCCTCAATTTTTTAATTTTTTTAATTCCATGTGCGGAATGAATTTTGTTATATGCAACAATGTGGAGGTAATGTGTGGTGGGGGTGAGGCCCAGGTGTTCGGAGTATAGGAGGGGGCTCAGGGTTGGGGTAGAGGGTTGGGGTTCAGAGAGGTGCAGGCTCTGGAATGAGGGGCTGCCCTGGGCCTGCGACAGGGAGAGAGGACTCCCTCCAGCCCTCTCTGGCCGCAGCAACTCGGGCCCAGGTGAGAGGCACCTGTCCCCGGATGCGGCAGCTCTGGTGGGGCAGGGCGGGGCTGGGCCAGGCTGGGGGAGGAGTTCCTCTCCCCAACCGCGACAGCTCTGGTGGAGCTGGGCCAGGCTTGGGGAGGGGCTCCCCGACTGCGACAGCTCCATCAGGGTGGGGCTGGGCTGGGCCAGGAGCGGAGTGCCTTTCCCACCTGTGCAGCCTTTGATAGCCTGCTCCATGGCCGCACAGTTTAGGAGGAACTTAGCCCATGTGTCATTCTGACTTCAGTGGTGTTCTGCACAGGAGTCAGGTTCCATGAGCAGGGTCTTGGCTTGTAAATTCTCTGGGACAGACCCTTTCTCTTATTATGCATGTTCATAGTGATTAGCACAAGGGTGATTTGAAATGTATGTTGTTTATATTACAATTAATCTACTAACTAGCTCCTATTAGGCATTTCCTAAATAGTAGATTTCATTATCTCTTTCCCTGTTTATAAGCATGCCAGATACATCTTATCTATACATCCTGGTTGTGATTCTGAGTGTACAGTACTTGGTACCCTAGGGAGATTTCAAAACCAAAGAGGCTACTGGATTTCCATTTCTGCTCCCAAACTGCAGGGCACTGCAACAATTAACCTGAGGAATTAAACTGCTACAGATAACTTAGTGAAGCTGAGAGGACTGGTGTCACATTAGTTATTTTATATTAACTGTTATACGCTTAGAAGGACCTAAGACACAATTTCTTTTTTCTGAGTGTGAATTCAATTTGATGAAAAGCCAGGAGTAATAGAAATAATTTGTTAACTTGTCTTGCACTTTGAATTTACTTCAATGAGTTCTTCATATTAATTCTGTAGAGTTTCCTACACTAATACATATCTTTCACTCCCATAATGCTAGGAATAGGACCAAGAAAATTAACTTCTCCTGGTGACTTCTAAACAAGATGCAGTAGTTCAGAAAAATATTAAACTTGACTCATTCTTGGGGACAGTGTCACCAATTATCTCCTCTTCATTTTTTCTTTATTTTTTTCCTAGTTTCACCTAACTTTTTTACCTTCAAAATAAAAACATACAGTATTTTTCATATAGTTTAAGGTGTGTATAGTCCAGTCTAAATGTGTAATACACTCTAGTATCTAAATCCCATCACCTGTTTATGCTTTTTAATGTCTGTTAAACTTCCGTGGCATTTTATTCGATGTTTCTCAACATCAACTGTTATTTACATTTCTGTTACATTGTCTCGATTCCATTTTATTTTATTCATTACAAACCTTTAGGGTCAGCTCATCACCTGCTGTAAGGTTGCAAAACTTCACTGAAGTCAAAAGAACTATGTCAATTTGCACCTGATGAGGATGAGACCCTTGATCTTTAATCCCTTCATTGTCCTTGAGTGTGCAGGGATAGGTAATTAAGGGACAGCTATGACTCTGTGTCTAATGACTCAATGTTGTTTATAACAAGGATTTCCAGAAACAGAGAGTGGGATTCACAAATGTATTTAGGTGCCTAACTCCCACTGAAATTGATGGAAGCTAGGGACAAGATTCACAAAAAATTTAGGCATGGCAATGTTCAGTGTCACCACTCCTAACTTTTAGGCACCTAGAAAATCACTGGGATTCACAAAGCCTGAGTCAGGTGCTTAGACTCCCCATATAATGAAATGGGAGAGACAGGCACTTCAGAATGGGATTCACAGAAGCCAGCATGCTAGGAGGCTCGTTGCCTAACCTAAACAATGGGAGATGCCAACAAGAAGGGTGTGGGCACTAAGACCCATCCCATGAGGGAGTTCAGCCTAAATCCTGGCTGCAGAGCGGTGCCTCCCTTCACTTCAAAGTCTCAGCTATAAGCCCACTTTTGGAGTTAGATATCTATACTGTTTTTGCAAAGGCTGGTAGGGGCAGGAGAAGAGTGAGGGAGGAAGGAAGGAGGATAACCTCCCTCATAACTTTCAGTCCAGTGGTTAGGGTACTCACCTGGGATGGAGGTACCTCCCTCATTCCAGTCCCTCCTCTGCTTGAGGTGACAAAGGGATTTGTACAGAGCTCTCAAGTGAGTTCCCTAGCCACTGGCCTCTTGGGTTATTCTGATGTGGGGCTCCCTTAATCTCTCCTGTTTGAAACTATTTTACTGTGGCCAGCTAACTAAAAAGGAATTGGACCAGGGAGACTGGACCCTGGGTCTCTCGCACAAGTGCACTAACCATCAGGCTACAAAGTCATTCTCATTGTTTGTGTGCACTCTCTCTGCCTCAGTGATTTTTTTTCATTATTAATTCACAGTGGAACAGCTTCAACAGAAAAGACTGAGGGACCCTGACATCAAAATATCCTGTAGCCCAGTGGCTAGGACACTCACACAGGCAGAGTCTCCTTGTCTGGTGGAGGGAGCGTTGAACTTGCATTTCCCCACCTCCAAGGTGAATACCTTACTCCTGGGCTACAAGATATGAGAGGTAATCTTCCTCTTCTCCCCACCCCATTTTGTGTAAGCTCACCTATAAGGGCCCAACCCCATAGGTGAGCTTTGAGCCTGCATACCAGATTAGGCCCCATAAGAAAGTTAGGGGGAGGAATGCTGGTCTCCCACTGGTTTGTACATCCCTCTGGGATTAGGCTTCCACATACCTAGAGTGAAGCAGCAGTGCACATGCTCACAGACAGCAACTTAGCAGTAAAAGTTCCCTTAGCACCCAGAACTTAAGTGCCAAGCAAGTTTAGGTGCCTACAGGGCTCAGCAGCAGTCGAGCAGAGTTTTTTGTGTATCTCAGTGGGGCCTGTTTCTGGGATTTAGGTGCATACAGTGGCTATTAGTTGCCTAAATCCTTTTGTGACTCTATCCTTAGATGCCTAAATACCTTTATGAATCCCACCCTAAAATTCCATACTTTATACTGCTCTGGAGGTTCTGCTCCGTATAGAACCATAAAGAGTTATTCATTCAGGTGATCTTCCTAACTGCATGAGATTTACCAATTATTATTTATTAGTTTAAAATTATTTTAAATTGAAAAAATACATAAAATCTATATTAATTTTAATGAATTACTAACCTACCTTTTCTTTTTCATAAACACTTTAAAGACGCTTGTTCAGATACTGGGATAATTCACTGAGTAGTTGTAGCCAGTTTCCATCTGCATAACCCAAGACAGATGGCTCTCATTGGTGGAAACTCCGCAGTTGCGGTGGTTTCAGAACACCTGGAGACAGCCAGGGCAGACGAAGAAGAAGGTAGCTCTGGTTGGGGAGGGAGCGTGGCCAAGGTATCTAAGGATGTACTGAGTCAGCCGATCCCCTGAAGAGACTCTACCAGCAGGGCTCCTGTTGTGGTCAGAGTGCCATTTTTTTAGGCAGTAGCTTGAGCAAAGCTAGGCCATTTATGTCTGCCCAAGCTGGGAATGATATCTCCCAGCTACAGTGCAGTTGTACTGTAAAGCTGCCCTCCCCCACTCTAACCTGGAGGAAGGCAACAGTGCAAACGGCGCCGACAAAGAATGTGAGTACTGAGGTGCTAGAGACAGAAGTTAATTGAAGGTAAAAGTGGGGATGGAGGGTGAAGCAATATATTTAGAGGGGAAAAGGGGCTAGAATTGTTGGATATAGATTAGGGTGAGAAGAGAATAGGCCCACACATGTTTTGTTCCAGCCCTGTAAATCTTCAGATGTAAACACTGTCTTCTTTCCCCAGTCATGAATTTCCATCTCCTTCTCCCCTGACACAGCACCCCCAGTGGCACTGGAAGTACAGTATAATTTGCACCAACAGGAACAAACTGTTCCCTGCAGCAGCATATATTATTTACTTTGGCTTTATTAACTGAAATAGTTACTGCAGCTTGAAATGGTTCACTGCCAAAACAAACAAACAAACAAACAAAAAACCCAGAACATCCCACAAAAAATAAGCAATTGAAATAATCTACAATCATTTCATTTCTTAGCCTTAACTCTAGAGTTAATATTTGTCCAGAGAGCCCGTTTCTCTAAAACTGTGTTAGAAACGATTTGAAGGAGTCAGCCAATCTAATTATGATGATGTGTGTAGGATGGCTCTTTTTTCTGATTTCGAGGCTGAGGGTGGCATTGTACACTTCAAATTACCAACAGGGATTGATATTTCCAGCAAAGGTCATCTTCATCCCCATCTGTGCTGCCTCAACCCACCTATTTTAATGGGCCTTCCATCTGCAGAATAAAGATTTTTTTTTCCTCCCCACCCCTGCCAAACCTGGACTTCGAACAGCCTCCTTCATTAATATCAGTTGCCAGTCAGTGCTGCAGATGACATTGATTAATTGTCCAATTAGTTTAACTATGAGGAGGAAAAGATGTGCAAAGCAATAAAACAAACGTATCAGCAGTGTTTATTGTTCAGTAGACATTGAACCCCAATAAGATTTTTTTAAAAGCTTTGCAGATTAGTAAGTATAGAGATTTTTATTTTTTTTGGTCACTCAAAATAAACACTACATTAGCAGGGAGCATTAAAGCCTCTACTCTAAAATGTTTGGGGTAAATAGTTTTAATGTTGCTCATTTGTGAGAAATCTGAACTGAATGGTCAATAACAAAGGTAATCCATTTAAAATATTTGAAAGTTAAAAGCTGTCCTGAAGATGTCTATTTTTGGTGCCTTCACAATATTTTTTTGCTCTGAATTTCAGTGATCTTTATGTTCTTTAAAAGATTGTGATGTTCCTTTAGCAACACTGCAGGAAATAGAAAATCTGTGATTTTTTTTCTCCATTTCATTGGTAATTATAAACAGGAGGTAGTCACAGCTCAGATACTTGTTTGTGGCTTTTGCTAGATCTTTTTTTTTTTCTAACTTTGATGGAAAAAGAAAAGCTATTATCCATGGTAAGAAAATGCCACCTAAGACGGAACTAAAATTCTTCCAATTAACTCAAGTAATTAGAATTTGGAAAATTTCCAGTGAACGTCTCATACTCAATCTAAACTGAAAAATAAGCACAGAAACCAGTGGTGCTCAGAAAGGTGTAAAGAAATAGAATAGACATTGCCCAATGAAGATCAAACCATACAGATGTGTGTTCCTGGCACTGCCCGCTAAGTAGAGAAGAATGTTCTGCAGAACCCCATATGGCACAGTAATAACACTGATGCTGTATGTTTATATTGCTAAATACTCCACTCACCATGCATTTAAAGCAACACACCGTATACATCATCAGTTTAAGCATATCTCATTGCTCAACAGTGAACAACAAATAATAGTTGCATGAGAAGTGCTATACTCAAGAGTTCCACTTTTCATTGAGGTTTCAAAACCATTTTAAACTTCAAAATTTACATGGATTTGCAATAAACCCTCAAACTCAAAGAGAAATTCCATCTGCCTTAGGCTCAGGACCACATGAAACCACCAAATTTTGTATGATGTACACCTAAAAACATAAATCAGTCCATGTTCATCTGAGACTCAGTCCATGTTGTTCCCAGGATCTGTAACCTGGCCCCACAATTTTGGATCAGTGACAAAAGCTCAAACAAGCAAACTTACCTAGTGCCAATTTTCATTATTTTCACTATAGCTCCAGTAGTTGCTCACTGAGGTGTCCAGATCTTGCTCCCAATGAAGTCAGGAACAAAACTGCCACTAAGTGAAGTACTGGCTCCATTGAATTGAACTCTGAAACTCTCATGGACTTCAGTAGAGCCAGGATTTCACCCATTGACTTCAATGGTGTAGGAACAGAGCCTGAGAACGTTGGTACTCCCATTATATTGGAGATTATCTATGGGCAGGTAATAGTTTTTCTTTAACAAAGCTGATTGCATAAGTAGTGAGTTTGTATTTTCTGATACTATTAATATTGAAAAATAGTTAACATATAACTGACTTTCCACCATGATTGCTTAGTTGCTTTCAATCTTTCACATGAGCTGGATAATGATACTTTTTTGTATCTTCAGGGTTGTGTTTTCAAGGCAGTTTCTGGTTCTCAGACACCAACAATGTTTTGTTTGGGCTCAAAATAAACATGGCAAGAGGATGTCTAAATGTAATTCAAATATTTAATTAAATGAGAATGATAGATGGAAAACTTTTCAATTCCTATTAAGATTTGTAAAAACATTTACATTTTTTTAAAGCCTAAGTATTAGGCTTGAAAAGTTAAAGTTTAAGGAGGGAGCCTGCACCAGAGGATAGTCAGTCTGAGAGTCGGGAGACCTGGATTCTATTCCTAGCTTTGCCATTAAGCTGCTATGTGGTCTTGAACAAGCCACTTCATCTCTTTGCCTCCCTCCCACACCCTACCCTACCCTACCCTTTGTTTGGTCTATTTAGACTGTCAGCTCTTGGGGATAGGGACTCCACTGTTTGTTTGCAGAGTGTCTATCCCACTAGGCTCCAGAGTCAGTTTGGGCATTTAGGTGCTACTGCAGTACAAGTAATAAACATAACAGATCTAAAGTAAACTGTGTCCATTTCAAGGGGACAGTCTCCTGTTCTCCCCTAGTCTGAAGGACTGGGTTAGACTCAGGATTCTCATGAGAGTTTGGGGGTGTAAAATGTTTGCTTCCCCCACTCAACACACAGTAGCAAAGCAACTCAGTGTTTGCTACATCAGCCTCCAGTACTTGTCAGGTGAGGCAGGCAAGTGGATCCAGGCATCATAGAGCCACTGCCCACCTATCCTGCCACCTTCATTCAGCTGGACACCAAAACCTCTGCACACTCCAACAAAGATTCTTAACAACCCACCTAATTTTAAACTGGAGACTTAGATCGTATGCCATGTTACATGGAAGGAAGTTTGTTTATGTAATATACTAAGATGAAAACGAAAGTTTTCTCTCTGAAAAACCTGAGCAGCTTTAAGTAACTTACCACAAAAAAATGGAGCATGATTTTTTTTTTTTTTTGCATTCTAGAGAGAAAGCTATATGGTACATGTTTATGAGTGTCATGGTGTGTGGCAGTGAAAATTTTTGTTAGCACTCTTTGGCAATTAAGGCGGTGAGACAACAGAAAAATAAAGGCTGAAGATGTGCGGGTAATTTATTTTGTCAGGATGTAGGAACCGTTAGCTGAATCTAATCCCAGGTAAGATACAGACTTTGTCGGTTGGGAGAGGAAAGCACTTAGATCACCTCACCATGTCCATAAAATCATCCTCCATCAAGGGTATCTGCATCAAAGGTATCAAGATAGTCTTTGGGGTGCTTCTGAACTCTGCCACAAATATGTACCTGAATAGCATGACTGCCACAAAATCCGGTTGTTCAGAAGATTGCATCCTATCCTATCAGACTGATTTGGGTGTAGTGATCTGCATATTTATGACCTCCAGGCTTGATTATTTAAATGTGTTCATAGTGAGGAATGAAACTGCTGATTGTCAAAAGGAATTTCTGGTACAAAGTAAAGCAGATGACCTCCACTGCCACACAATCCACTGAGAACAGCTCACCCTATCACTCTACTCTGTGGAATTCTGAATCAAATTGCAAGGTTTTGGTCTTTATCTAAAAGCCTACTCGGGGATTGGTCCAGGTTACCTGAGGAACCTCCTCCAAGTATTCCAAAGGAAAATGGAACAGTCAGTCTCAAGGGTGAGACTGCTGAATACACGAGGGCATCGTCTTCAATGGGAGTTGTCGGTGCTCACTACTTTTCGAAGTCAGGTAGGTACCTAAACATGGATTGAGCAGCCTAGCTTTAAGCTCCCATTTTTGACAATCTTGATTCTGGAGCCTTAAAATTCTTCTCCTGCGGCATGAGATTTCAATTCCTGTAAGGTGAATTCCACTCAGTAATACTGGTGTTAAAGCAGGGAGAGGTGATTGATGTTAGTGATCATCTAACCATGTCACCATGGATTTCTCCATGAACCGAAAACTGTTTTAAGCCCTAAAAATGAAGTCTTAGGAGTCTTAAAGAAATTATATTCATAAAATGATATATTTTGAAAGTAAATGTATATCAGGCCATGCATACCAACATCAGAGGCATACAGAGGCATAGTAGTTTTATACTGTGCTCCATTTTTAAAAGAAACATTTATTAAATAGGGTTTTAGGGAAATTTCCCTCTGTGGTGCATTTGTTGTTCTGAACGGTTGAATAAAAAATGAGAACTCACTTGTCGAGAAGTAACCTTATATGCCTTTTCTGAAACTTTATATACTATTCTTCCCCCCTCAAATATAAGAACAAATTATTGAAAATATTGTTGTAGTACCCAAGGGAAAACTTCTAAGTGAGGATCAAATTTCTCCATAGATGGGCATTGTGTGGGGATTCATAGAACCTAGCCATGTTGCAAATATAAGAGTGGATCCTAATTTCGTATCCGCACCAAATACATGCAGATGAGAAAATGGAAGGAAACGCCTAAGGGGAAAATAAATGATCCTATATCATTTGTCTCTCCATTCTGTCTGTTCAATATGCACTCTGGAGACATGACAGTATTGCTTAAGGGAATGAAATAGCTAGTGCAAATAAGAATAAAAGTAGATAGCAGACACTGAGGCAAATCAAATTATTTAAGTATAATATCCAGATCACCTAGTAACTAAGATAATACCAGTTTCTTGACTACAGAATCCAAAATTTAACTATTATATTCAAACTATCCATCTAGCAGTATTAATAATACAGTTTTCCAACCTGAACAGTTAGAATATATAAATACAGTGTTCGCAAAATGACATCTATTCCTCTTTACCTTTCACTGTCTGGGATTATGATGACAGGAAACAATGGAAACTGTAGCTAGTTACCGTACCAGCTGACTGAAAAAAATGACAATCACAACTTTTGCATTTCTGTTTTTTTTCTCTTTGAGACTCCTACCATCCAAAAATTAAAAATTTCGTCTGTTCCAGACCCACTGTTGGGAGGAAAGAAATTACCTGTCATTATAGCAGTTCATCTCTTTCTACTGCACCTTAGAATCATAGAATAACAGAGTTGGAAGGGACCTCTGGAGGTCATCTAGTCCAACCCCCTGCCCAGACCAGGACCAATCCCAACTAAATCATCCCAGCCAGGGCTTTGTCAAGCCTGACCTTAAAAACTTCTAAGGAAGGGGATTCCACCACCTCCCTAGGTAACGCGTTCCAGTGTTTCACCACCCTCCTAGTGAAAAAGTTTTTCCTAATATCCAACCTAAATCTCCCCCACTGCAACTTGAGACCATTACTCCTTGTCCTGTCATCTACTATCACTGAGAATAGTCTAGATCCATCCTCTTTGGATCCACCTTTCAGGTAGTTAAAAGCAGCTATCAAATCCCCCCTCATTCTTCTCTTCCACAGACTAAACAATCCCAGTTCCCTCAGCCTCTCCTCATAAGTCATGTGTTTCAGTCCCCTAATCATTTTTGTTGCCCTTCGCTGGACTCTCTCCAATTTCTCCACATCCTTCTTGTGGTGTGGGGCCCAAAACTGGACACAGTACTCCAGATGAGGCCTCACCGATGTCGAATAGAGGGGAACGATCACGTCCCTCGATCTGCTGGCAATGCCCCTACTTATACAGCCCAAAATGCCATATGCCTTCTTGGCAACAAGAGCACACTGTTGACTCATATCCAGTTTCTCATCCACTGTCACCCCTAGGTCCTTCTCTGCAGAACTGCTGCCTAGCCATTCGGTCCCTAGTCTGTAGCGGTGCATTGGATTCTTCTGTCCTAAGTGCAGGACTCTGCACTTGTCCTTGTTGAACCTCATCAGATTTCTTTTGGCCCAATCCTCCAATTTGTCTAGGTCCCTCTGTATCCTATCCCTACCCTCCAGCGTATCTACCACTCCTCCCAGTTTAGTGTCATCCGCAAACTTGCTTAGGGTGCAATCCACACCATCTTCCAGATCATTAATGAAGATATTGAACAAAACCGGCCCCAGGACCGACCCTTGGGGCACTCTGCTAGATACCAGCTGCCAACTAGACATGGAGCCATTCATCACTACCCGTTAAGCCCGACAATCTAGCCAACTTTCTACCCACCTTGTAGTGCCCACCTTCTCCTTTACTTACCTGAGCTACCTGACTGTCAAATTGCCTGCCATGTGCGACTTAAGACAGGGCAGAACCCAGGCCATTGTGATAATTCCATGTTTCTAATTGGCCTCCCCACAGCATGAGAAACAGACTCATTGGCAGATCAGCACACTGCTAAGAGTCTCTTCACTGGGCAGATCAGAGACACTACACCAGCTATACAGAATTTAACATCCAGAAGACAAAGTTAATACTCTAGTAGTGGGTTTTTTAGAATTCATTAATATCACACATAAAGTAACACAGTCCAAATATCTCTCCTCTAGATTACTTATGATTTTGACTGATTGTACTCTGTGCCTGCCACTTTTCTAGTGTTTTATGGAGCATGCAAAGATCTGTCATGGCCAGGTTGTGTGGGCAGTCAGGGCTCATGGATGGAGTCAGAGTCATGCTTAGTGAGTAGGGGTGGACCCAAGGGTTGGACATGGATTCAGAAGCCAGGAACCAAAGCAAGTCGAAGGAGCAAAGTCTGTCTTAGCATCCAGGCTGGGAGCCACTTAGTTACACGGACAACTTCCTAGTGCCTCTCCCCCACAGCTTTAAGTAGTGTCAACAGAGCAATTAGGGACCCTAGGAGCACAGCCATTCAGGCTGTGTGTGAGTGGCATTTCCTGTGGTGACCCCACAAGGGTCACACCCCCATCAATCACTGCTCTGCCAAACGGGGTTTGGAGGTGCTCCAGGACCAGCAGACGTAGGGTCTAGCCCCACAGTTCCCCAACAGAACATCTGCTTTCTATCAGTTCATTTGCCAATTACTCATTAGTCTTGCTCTGTCTGTCTATCTAGACAGACACATATTGGGAGTGGGATCCATACCACAGAGTGTTGAATTTTAGAAGTGTCACCTGCTCCCACAAAAGTCTGATCCACTTCCCACAGCTGAAAACACTCCTCTTGAAATGTTAGTCTGAAACCAGAGCAAACCAAAGCAATGCAGTAAAGGAAAGAACTGGAGACTTGTGTTGCGGTTCAGTTAACATATTAGCTGACCCAAATCTTCACCCAAAACTCAGACTGAACTTGAACTATAATTTTGAGGTTTCAAATAAAGTCCAGCTAAATTTCCCTTGAACTTTGTTTTTGCATTTTGACATGACATTGCAATTACCAGCAAGGAAGAGAAGCACTAAAATGGCTCAGGAAAGTCTGTCCCTATGGTATTTCTGGCCTTACTGAAGTCAGGAAGTATTTAATGTCTTGTGAGGTTTTCAGCTTGTATTTACAGACTCAAGAGGTTCATATAAGTTCAATTGGGGTTCAGAAAAATATCTGAACTTTTGAATGGCTGTTCTTCTTCAGGGGACTGCATTATTAGAGACAGCAAGGATTCAACCAGTTACAGAGGGGCTTCCTCTGAAAATAGAGTTTCTTAGAGGCCCACATGAGATTTGGGTGTTTTGATACACATGCTACCTTTTTGATTATCATTATTTTGCTTTCCATACATCTGTGAGGTAATATGCCCTAAAGTACAGGTCCAGATCATCCACTGCTGTAAACTGGTGTAGCTCTTTTGAGCCAGCCCATGATGCTGATTATGTCTACTGACTTCAATAAAAGACTGATTCTCACCAGTGTAAATCTGGACCAGAATCTGGACCATTGTTTACAAAAATGTCACATACTAAGCATGACCATACATAGGAAAACATAAATGTTCCTATCTGGAGCACAATATAGTGCCTTTTTAAAAGACCAATAAAGAACATTTGTGAATAAGAAATATACCAGAATGGAATATATTGGCTATTAAAATAGATTCCCAATTGGTCAATCATTATAAGCCATTATTAACTAATACAATTATTTTAAAAATGTAAAGAGAATAAATATACACAAAATAGTTTGTATGATGTAACTATCTTGAGAGGATAATGTACTTTATTTTGAGTTGTTGTTTTTCCAGCATATTAATGATCTGCTTGAGTTAGCACCTCAGGTGTTGCCTTGAGCTTTTAAATATATTGAGGTTACGTCTACACTTAAAATGCTACAGCAGCTCTAATGCAACGCTTCAGTGTACCATTCACTACAGCACCGGGAGGAGTTCTGCCATCACCATAGTTAATCCACCTCCCCAAGAGATGGTAGGTAGATCAATGGAAGAATTCTGCCACTGACCTAGTGCTGTCTACAGTGTGGGTTAGATTGGCTTAACTACACTGCTCAGAGGTGTGGATGTTTCACTCCCCAACTCACATAGATGGGAAACACCTAAATAGATACTAAGCAAAAGTAAATTGTGTACAGCTTTAGGCCAATGTTCATCTTGTGAACACAAGAAATAGTTTACAGCCAAATGCACTTTGAGTATTGCCACAGTATCCCTGTAAATGACAAGCTGGTACTGCATGTGTTTACCGTGTATGCGTCCTGAAAGGGTGTAACAATGGTTATTTAACCCAGCTTCTCAGCAGGTGTAATTTGGGTCAGTCTCCATTTAATCCAATGGAACTATGCTGATAAACTTCAGTTAAGGACCTGGACATAGTTTGTAAAGACATTCAGCAACCAAAAGAATTATGACTGGCCCAATCTGTGTAGCCATGTCACATTAGATCACCATCCACATTTCACTGTTCAACCAACATAGACAAAAGTGGCTGATTGCAAGGGGACCCTCCCCCAATAAATTTTCACCAACACTGCTTCATCTGCCTCCACAGAACTCTCCATGGGAAAGCGTGGGGTTAGATGATGGGGGGAGTTTGAAATGAAAAAGAAATCAAAATAAGATTATACCAAGTGAGTATAAGAGCCATTCTGGAAACAGGAGTTAACTTCTCCTCTCATTTAGACTGGTGTAAATCAGGAGAAACCCCATGGAAGTACATGGAATTACATCATTATAACACTGGTGGGAGAGGAGAATCAGGACCATAGTTTACCATTATGTTTAGTAATGCAAGCAGCTAAATTTTGGTACAATTAGAACACAACAATGAGAGCATGAAAGAGAAAATATATTGTTAAAGAATTGATCAGGATCAAAACATCTCTTTGGAACGCTTAGTTCAGCTAAGAACTTCTGGAAATATTGTTCTTAGCTTCAGCAAGTTACAGAAGTTAATTACTGAAGGGGCAGATTTTTCAATGGCACAAATGGAAATTAGGTACCCCAGACAAGTTTGGTGTCAGCTCTACCTAGCCCGCTTGATGGCCCATTAAGGACCATCAGCTGTACAGTTGACCCATTGAGAGAAGGCAGACACGCCATAGCAAGGTATGCAGAGACATGGCTATGGACAGAACTCTGAGGTTTTTCCATGCCATGTGATGGACAGCTTGTCTTTGGGACAAAGAAAGAAAGACCACATGACAAGAGAATATAAAAAGCTGTTGCAGCTCCTCCATCTTGTCTTCAATCCTGCTTCATACCTCTGGAGGAACTTTGTTCCACTGAAGCTTTGAACCAAGGACTGAAAGACCCATCCCAGCTGTGGATGTACTCCAGAGTCTTGATTTGAACCTGCAGTTTATTCTATCACTGCTGCAAGCCTGAACCAAGAACCTTGCCATTACTGTATGTAATTGATTCAATTTAACCAATTCTAGCTCTCATCTATATCTTTTTCCTTTTATGAATAAACCTTTAGATTTTAGATTCTAAAGGATTGGCAACAGCGTGATTTGTGGGTAAGATCTGATTTGTAGATTGACCTGGGTCTGGGGCTTGGTCCTTTGGGATCAAGAGAATCTTTTTTTCTTTTACTGGGGTGTTGGTTTTCATAACCATCTGTCCCCATAACGAGTGGCACTGGTGGTGATACTGGGAAACTGGAGTGTCTAAAGGAATTGCTTGTATGACTTGTGGTTAGCCAGTGGGGTAAAACCAAAGTCTTCTCTGTCTGGCTGGTTTGGTTTGGTTTGCCTTGGTGTGCATAGAAACCCCAGCCTTGGGCTGTAACTGCCCTGCTTGAAGCAATTTGTCCTGAATTGGCACTCTCAGTTGGGTCCCACCAGAACCAGCATCATTACACTGGGGCTTACCCTTTTTGCCTTGTCAGTTAACCAGACATCCCACCCATTACTGTGATATTAAACTTTTAATTTGAATCATACACTTACCAGGCTCTGGGATGGCTTTTCTCCCCTTTGTGTTCTCAGTGGGCTCAGCAGCAGCCTGTTCCTTGGGTGTGGGAGGCTGAAATAGCTCCTCCAAGAGACTGAGATTTTCCTGTTGAGCCTGATCCACAGCCTGCTCTTGGACTGGTGTCATTACAAGAGTCTCTCCACGATCCTGCCTGGGAGCCTGCTGCTGGCTACAATCAGTCCCCAGGCTGGATTGAGAGGCCAGCAGGATTTCATCCCAGCTCACCCCTCTGGTAGCAGTGTCTTCCAAGTCTTCATGTATTCGCTCTTCAGCCCCTTAATTCATTCCTTGCACTGATCACCAGTCTGGAAAATCTGCAGAGCTGCCAGCTTTTTAGCTATCTGCTGGTATGCATGGTCATTCCTTGGGCTTTTGCTGAAGTCCAAAGTTTTACTGGCCTCACACCAGCGATTCACCAAAATCTGGCTGTGCTCTTGTGACCAGGAAGCAACTCTCTTTGAAAAAAGCATTCAAAACCTTGAGGCTCTCTGACAGCGTGCTTGCAGGCCAGTGTTCAGCAAATAATGACTTAACTCTGATCTGAGCTGCTGCCATTTGCAAAGGGCTACTGATGGAACAGCGGTGGTGACTTCAATGGCACATATATTTAAGGGCTCAAGGCAACATCTAAGGTGCTAACTCAAGCAGACTATTAACACACCGGAAAAATAACAACACAACACAAAGTATGTTATTTACATCATACAAATTATGTTGTGTATATTTATTCTGTTCTTTACATTTTTTATAATTTTATTAGTTAATAAAGACTTATTGTAATTGTCCCATGTTCCCTTTCCTGATAATTCCAGTTCCCTCAGCCTCTCCTCATAAGTCATGTGTTCCAGCCCCCTAATCATTTTTGGCATGACTTGAATAATTATGGGCTGGTCAGCTTGACCTCAGTCCTGAGCAAGGTAATAGAGAGGCTGATACAGGACTCAATTAATAAAGAATTAAAGGAAAGCAACGTAACTAATGCAAATCAACATGGGTTTATGGAAAATAGTTCCTATCAAACTAACTTGATATTTTTATGAGATTACAAATTTGGTAAATAAAAGCAATAGTATTGATTTATTCTACATAGGCTTCTGTAAGGTGTTTGACTTGGTTCCACATAACATTTTGATTAAAAAACTAGAATGATATAAAATTAACATGGCACACATTAAATGGATTAAAAACTGGCTAACTGATAGATCTCAAAATGTAATTGTAAATGGGGACTTGTTGTCAAGTGGGTGTGTTTCCAGTGGAGTCCCTCAGGTGATTGGTTCTTAGCCCTACACTGTTTAACATTTTTTATCAATGATGTGGAAGAAAACATAAAATCATCACTGATAAAGTTTGCAGACGATGCAAAAATTAGGGTAGTGGTAAATAATGAAGAGGACAGGTCACTGATTTTGAGCCCTCTGGACCACACTGTAAACTAGACACAAGCAAACAATATGCATTTTAATAAAAGGATACATTTAGGAACAAAGAATGTAGGCCATACTTATAGAACGGGGGACTCTACCCTGGGAAGCAGAGACTCTCTGAAAAAGATTTGGGGATCATGATGGATAATCAGCTCTGTAAGTATCAAATGGGGAACAAATATTTAATAATGGGCTCTTCAATCTAGCAGAGAAAGGTATAACATGATCCAAAGGCTGGAAGTTGAAGGCAGACAGATTCAGACCGGAAAAAGGTGTAAACGTTTGAGAATGAAGATAATTAAGCACTGGAATAATTTACCAAGGGTTGTGGTCAGTTCTCCATTGCTGATAATTTTTTTTAATCGAGATGGGATTTTTTTTTAAAAAGAGCTGCTTGAGGAATTATTTTGGAAAAGTTCTATAGCCTGTGTTATACAGACAAGGTGATTGTAATGATCCTGTCGGCCTTGGAATCTATGACTCTACATTCTGGAATAATATTTAGGCCATCTACAAAACAACCTGTTAACTTCATTTCATCCCATATAAAATGCGCCCAGTGAAGTGGACACCAGTTAAAAAGTAAAAACTTCAAATGACCATAAACAATAGATGGTGGAACTGGGATCAGGAAAATTAGAGTTTGCTACACATATGGAATCAAATTCATCAGTGGAGTAAAAAAACTGGATGCGATTCTACTGACTCCAGAGAAGCCACACGCAGTTACTCAATGGTTAATTGGTTTGGTGTTTCAAACAGAAAAATAGTTCTGAAGAGGCATCATTAGACATATACATTTCATTTTAAATACGGATAATTAGTCTGTTGCAGTTGTCATTGAAGTCACTGTTTAAGCCCCCAGTGGGAGCAGGATCAGTGACCCTAAGATACCTATGGCTAGTATTTGAGTGACACATCATATCTAGGATACTATGGTATGTTTGTTGAAAGATAGCTTTTAGTATTGAGTATTTTAGTATTTTAAAATTTGAAATACTGTTCTAAAGCTTGCTGCTGTAGAGAAGTACACAGGATTAAGTGATCCAAATAACAGAGAGGAAATCACATAGCAGATAAATGATAAGTTAATGAAAAATATATGTGGTCTACTTTCCTTGAATTATATGAGTGTAAGTAAAGATTTGGTACTTTCATTCTTGTGTATACTTTATGGATTTTTTTTCTCTTATTGCTTCATGGTATGTATTATCTACATTTTCTGATTTCCCCCAACTTGACTATAATCAATCAAAAAACATTTCATGTTCTTCAGTCAAAATAATGAGTGTGCATGTGTGTACACACACACACACGAAAAAAACCTATTTGGCATGATTTGTCAGCATTTCCCTGTAACCCTTCTGCCAGGCCGGCAGCAACCAGGACCAACTTCAGTATCTAGAGGTTCCTTTTCAACAATACAACACAGAACTGGCTCGAGCCCCCACCCAGTAACCTAGGAAAATTACACACCACCCCTGGATGCCTCTGAGAGGAAATACTTCCCCATTCGCAAGCACAGAGTCCAAGTGTAGAAAAGAAACTTTTAATGAAAGGAAGGAAGGCAGTGGATATTAATTAGGGAAAATGCCACCATCAGGATTCATAATCATAAAACTATGAGCAGGACACCCAGCCCAGAGTGGATGGGGCAGTGTCTTCTGCCTCATGTTCTTGAGTTCTACAACCAACAGTTCCTTTTCTGTGCCCCTCTCTGTTCCCTCACCGTACCCCACTCATAGTGGTTGTCCTTGGTTAGAGAGAACCCAGGGTTCAGAGGTGCATCTGTGTGAGTTTACCTCCCACCTGGGGAAGAAGGCACCTTGCTTGCTCTGCATCTGAGCACTTGCTTTTGCTGGGTGCCCCGCCAGCTGCAGTTCCTCACCACCTGGCCGCCCCTCCAGCCACTGTTCCTCTCGCCTGGCTGCCCCTCCAGCCACTCATTCCTCTCCACTGGACACCCCACCAGCCACCCATTCCTCTCTGCTTGCTGCCTCATCAGCCATCATTCCACTTCCCAGTCACCTTCTGCCACCTGCCTCTCTGCTGTCACCTCTGCAGATCAGTCAGCTCTTAGTGATTTTTAGCTCTTAGGTTAGGCAGAAATGCTGTCCCACCACAAGTAATTGTCAGCTCTTTTGAGCACTTAAAATAACAAATATCAGGGGGTAGCCATGTTAGCCTGTATCCACAAAAACAACAAGGAGTCCGGTGGCACCTTAAAGACTAATATTTATTTGAGCATAAGCTTTCGTGGGTAAAAACCTCACTTCAGATGCATGGGGTGAAAGTTACAGATGCAGACATAAATATACTGACACATGAAGAGAAGGGAGTTACCTCACAAGTGGAGAACCAGTGTTGACAGGGCCAATTCGATCAGGGTGGATGTAGTCCACTCCCAACAGTAGATGAGGAGGTGTCAATTCCAAGAGAGGCAAAGCTGCTTTTGTAACGAGCCAGCCACTCCCAGTCCCTATTCAAGCCCAAATGAATGGTGTTAAATTTGCAAATGAATTTTAGTTCTGCTGTTTCTCTTTGAAGTCTGTTTCTGAAGTTTTTTTGTTCAAGTATAGCTACGTTCAAATCTGTTATAGAATGTCCAGGAAGATTGAAGTGTTCTCCCACTGGCTTTTGTGTGTTACCGTTCCTGATGTCCGATTTGTGTCCATTTATTCTTTTATGTAGGGACTGTCCAGTTTGGCCAATGTACATGGCAGAGGGGCATTGCTGGCACACGATGGCATATATCACATTAGTAGACATGCAGATGAATGAGCCTCTGATGGTATGGCTGATGTGGTTGGGTCCTCTGATGGTATCACTAGAGTAGATATGGGGACAGAGTAGGCAACAAGGTTTGCTACAGGGTTTGGTTCCTGGGTTAGTGTTTCTGTGGTGTGGTGTGTAGTTGTTGGTGAGTATTTGATTCAGGTTGGGGGGCTGTCTGTAAGCGAGGACTGGTCTGTCTCCCATGGTCTGTGAGAGTGAGGGATTGTTTTCCAGGATAGGTTGTAGATGGTTGATAATGTGCTGGAGAGGTTTTAGCTGGGGGCTGTACGTGATGGCCAGTGGTATTCTATTATTTTCCTTGTGGGGTCTGTCCTGTAGTAGGTGATGCTGGGCACCCATCTCGCTCTGTCAATCTGTTTCCTTACCTCCCCAGGTGGGTATTGTAGTTCCAAGAATGCTTGATAAAGATCTTGTAGGTGTTTGTCTCTGTCTGAGGGATTGGAGCAAATTCGGTTGTATCTTAGGGTGTGGCTGTAGACAATGGATCATCTGATGTGTCCTGGATGGAAGCTGGAGGCATGTAGGTAAGTATAGCAGTCAGTAGGTTTCTGGTATAGGGCGGTGTTTATGTGATGATCACTTATTTGCACTGTAGTGTCCAGGAAGTGGATCTCTTGTGTGGACTGGTCCAGGCTAAGATTGATGGTGGGGTGGAAATTGTTGAAATCCAGGTGGAATTCTTCAAGGGCCTCCTTCCTGTGGGTCCATATGATAATGTCATCAATGTAGCACAAGTAGAGGAGGGGCACTAGGGGATGAGAGCTGAGGAAGCGCTGCTCTAAGTCAGCCATAAAGATGTTGGCATACTGTGGGGCCATGCAGGTACCCATAGCAGTGCCACTGACTTGAAGGTATAAGTTGTCCCCAAATCTGAAATGGTTGTGGGTGAGAACAAAGTCACAAAGCTCAGCCACCAGGTGTGCCGTGGCCTCATCAGGGATACTGTTCTTGACAGCTTGTAGTCCATCCTCATGTGGAATATTGGTATAAAGAGCTTCTACATCCATGGTGGCCACGATGGTGTTTTCAGGATGATCACCAATGCATTGTAGTTTCCTCAGAAAGTTGGTGGTGTCTCGAAGATAGCTAGGAGTGCTGGTAGCGTAGGGTCTGAGGAGAGAGTCCAAATAGCCAGATAATCCTGCTGTAAGAGTGCTGATGCCTGAGATGATGGGTTGTAAGAGTGCTGATGCCTGAGATGAGTCCAGGGTTTCTAGGTTTATGGATCTTGAGTAGCGGATAGAATACCCCTCGTCAGGGCTCTGGGGATGTGTCCATGTAGATTTGTTCCTGTGCTGTAGCAGGGATTTTCTTGAGCAGATGGTGTAGTTTCTTTTGGTACTCCTCAGTGGGGTCAGAGGATAGTGGCCTGTAGAATGTGGCGTTGGAGAGTTGCCTGGCAGCTTCCTGTTCCTAATCCGACTTGTTCATTAAGACTATAGCACCTTCTTTGTCAGCCCCTTTGATTATAATGTCAGAGTTGTTTCTGAGGTTGTGGATGGTGTTGCGTTCTGTACAGCTGAGGTTATGGGGCAAGTGATGCTGTTTGTTCACAATTTCAGACTGTGCACATCTGCAGAAGCACTCTATGTAGAAGTCCAGTTTGTCATTTCGACCGTCAGGAGGAGTCCACACAGGATCCTTCTTCTTGTAGTGTTGGTAGGAGGGTTCCTGTGGGTCAGTGAACTGTTCAGTGGTGTGTTGAAAATATTCCTTAAGTGAGAGACGACAAAAGTAGGCTTCCAGATCACAATATATTTGTTAAAATAACAAAAAGCTCCTACTGTAGCCTATTTAGCACTATCTTTGAACAGTGGGGAGGAACAGGTTAAACAAGATCGGGGACCCTTAGGAAGCATCCACATCTCCTGGCTAGGATACTTGTCCCCGCCCCTCTTACTTTCACAGGGGTCAGGCATTCGAGCCCCTCGCTTAATGAGGTCCTTTCAGCTGAAGGTGATCCCCCCTCATTTGGGACAGATAATCACAGTTCTGCTCCCCTTTACTCAGACAATAAAGACTACAACATTGATAACAGCATTTCACTACCCCTGCATTCAGTACTAAAGTGATTTGTAACCCAACACCAGCCAAAGTTGATCACTTTGAGCAACACAGGTTTATCTGCTGGATATCTTGGTAGAGTAGGTGTGTTCATGTAAATACAGTTTGCTCCTGAAGTCTCCCCCTCACCCAGCTAGCTGTCAGAGGAGAACTCATTCAGACCCTGCTTACATTCCCATTGGCTGTGTCATAAATATAAAGGGAAGGGTAAACACCCTTAAATCCCTTCTGGCCAGAGGAAAAACCCTTTCACCTGTAAAGGGTTAAGAAGCTAGGATAACCTCGCTAGCACCTGACCAAAACGACCAACGAGGAGACAAGATACTTTCAAAGCTGGGGGAAGGGGGGGGGAACAAAGGGTCCTGTCTGTCTGTGTGATGCTTCTGCTGGGACCAGAGCAGGAATGCAGGTCAGAACTCCTGTAAAGAGTTAGTAAGCAATCTAGTTAGATATGCATTAGATTCTGTTTTGTTTAAATGGCTGATAAAATAAGTTGTGCTGAATAGTATGTATATGCCTGTTTTTGTGTCTTTTTGTAACTTAAGGTTTTGCCTAGAGGGATTCTCTATGTTTTGAATCTGATTACCCTGTAAGGTATTTACCATCCTGATTTTACAGATGTTTTTCTTTTACTTTTTCTTTAATTAAAATTCTCTTTTAAGAACCTGATTGCTTTTTCATTGTTCTTAAGATCCAAGGGTTTGGGGCTGTGTTCACCTATGCAAATTGGTGAGGATTTTTATCAAGCCTTCCCCAGGAAAGGGGGTGTAGGGCTTGGGGGATATTTTGTGGGGGAGACGTTTCCAAGTGGGTACTTTTTCTGTTATTTTTGTTAGACACTTTTGTGGTGGCAGCATAAAGGTTCAAGAACAAAAGGTAAAAGTTTGTACCTTGGGGAAGTTTTAACCTAAGCTAGTAAGAATAAGCTTAGGGGGTCTTTCATGCAGGTTCCCACATCTGTACCCCAGAGTTCAGAGTGGGGAAGGAACCTTGACAGGCTGTATTCTTATCTACCTTTCAATTAAATGTCTTTAGAACTTTACCTTGCTGATTTCTTGTCATCAGTAGCAGAGAATGGACTGATCAGATAATGTCCTGCTATAACACTGAGATTTATAAATCATGATGATGCATGGTGGTCCAATTATGTTAGATTTAGATTATTTTTTAAAAATGAATTATGTACTCTGGTGTAATTTATCCATGGTATAGAGGTCAGTGCAAAGTGCTCCACACCACTCAAGTGGCTAGATGGGGGAAATGAAGGATGGAGCAGCTACAGAGGGGTACTATTCATCCTATATATGTAAGGAAAGGGTCTGTATGATGTCCTCACATAGGCCAGGAAAGGGCTTGAGGGAAAGTCACATGATCCATGAGTGACGGGGTGTACCTACCCTACACTGGGCCAATGGGGACAGACCAATCACTGTGGGCCCAGGAGGCTACACACTTTCTCCCTTGCTATGCATGTTCCAGGTTGAAGGGACAGATAAAAGGAGGCAGCCCAGCTCAATCTGGGCTGGCCGAGAAAGAGGAAATATGCATGTTGCAAGATCCTGTAGAGACCCGGATTATGCTGCGAGTTATGAGACGACCACAGAGATTGATGGGGATGCCGAGCCAGTGTCAGCCAGGGAGATGCATGAGAAGCACCTTTTGGTGGGAAGTGACCCAGGGAATGGAATAGAAGCCAATGCTTAATCCCTTAATGGGGAATTTCTTGTCTTCATAGGCCCTGGGTCATAACCCAGAGGAGCAGGATGGGCCCAGGTTCCCTCCCCCCCGCACTTGCCACTAGATGTGGCTACTGTCTGTTTGTTCTGCCCCGCTTGGGGTCTACAAACTGACTGCTTGTTCTGCCCTGCCCAGAGGGTCAGAACCCTACATCAGAAATCCTTTTTTTTTCTTCTTTACATGGTGGCTGTATTTCAGTGACCAGCACGTGCTCTTTCTCTGAACTCCAAATTTCACTGGCCACCTCCACCAGTAAAAGGAAAGATTACAAACAAAAGACTAAAGTCTTCTCTGATTGACAATGTCTACAACCCAAATGACGTCAGTTAAATTGCACACAATGTAATGTAATGTAATGCAGAATTAGTCACAAAGGGAGAGATCCCTAGCTAGTATAAATCAACACATCTCTATTGATATTGATGCTTCACTGATTTACACCTGCTGAGGATTTGGCCCCCAGGGTTCAAAATTGCCTTCCTGATTGTTTGCATCGTGGCTTCTGCTGCAATAAAAGCAGCAAGAAAACAGCCAGCATCTTCTTCCGGGGTTGTTAAAATTGCTTTTGTTCTTACTTTCCCATGTGATTAAAAATATAATCAAGTGCTTTCTATTCCATGTGATTCAGTAGGTTTGGTGAGGGAGGGGTGGATGGGATTTTTGTTTTGGGTTGATGGGGTTTTTTTACAATTTCCTTTGCCTTTCCTCACCCTTAAAATGCTGCATCAGTGTCAGCTGGCCACTGTAGCAGTTTAATGAAGATGCTGTATGCCAACAGGAGAGAGCTCTCCTGTGGGTGTAGTTAATCCATCTCCCCAAGAGGCAGTAGCTATGTTGACAGGAGAAGCTATCCCACTTCTTACTCCCATGGTTAGGTCACTATAACTATGTAGCTCTGGGGTCTGGATTTTTCACACCTCTGACTGACGTAGTACTGCTGTAAGTCTGTAGTGTAGACCAGACCTTAGTGTATAGGAGCATGTCTACACTGAAAGTGTTTCAGCACTGAGCCTGCATTGTTGTACTGCTTCAGTGTAGACACTACCTAGACTGAAGGGAGGACTTGTCCCAGGGAGATAGGCACTCTAACTCCCTGACAGGTGGTAGCTAGGTCAGCGGAAGAATTCTTCTCTCAACCTACTGCTGTCTACACCAAGGGTTAGGTTGGTATAACTATGTCTCTCATGGGTGTGGATTTTTCACACCCCTGAGAGATGTAGCTATATCAGTGTGTACTCCTAGTGTAGACCAAGCCTAAGTAGCAAAGATATGGTATTATCACCTTCCTCATATGTGAAGAATTGACATACAAATAAAGCTTTCAGCAACCCATGTTCCCAAAATGTGACTTGGCAGGGTAAAAATTACAACCCATTCACACCAGCAGGAGTTCCTATGCTGCACTCAGGGTATGTTTACATTTAAAATGCTACAGTGTAGATACTACCTGTGCTGACGGGAAGGGTTCTTCCATTGACATAGGTAATCCACCTCCCTGAGAGGCAGTAGCTAGCTCAATGGCAGAATTCTTCCATCAACCTAGCGCAGTCTTCACCAGGTCATCTCTCAGAGGTGTGGATTTTTCATGCAACTGAGAGACGGAGTGATGCTGATGTAAGTTGCCAGTATAGACAAGCCCTCAAAATAGAGTTCGGAAGCCAAGTGGAAGCAGGGGCCTTAGCAACCAGTACCGAGGCACAGATGTTCCATCAGCTCTCTTGAGATCCTCTGGTTCAGGGATCCTAACCTACTATCTATTCCATTAGAGTAGTGGCAGGTGATTGTATGGGGTGGGGAAATGGTGGACCTCTCACTTCATGGAGAAAATTTTACAAGAGAAACCTTACTGTGTTTTCCTCCTTCTGGTGCTCTCTGATGGATTCTACTGCAGACAGGAGTAGAACAATTTAACAAGGGTCAAGGTAGATTCTCCATCACTGACAATTTTTACATCAAGGTTGGATGTTTTTCTAAAAGGTCTGCTCTGGGAATTATTTTGGGAAAGTTCTCTGGCTTGTGTTATACAGGTCAGACTAGATGAGCACAATGGTCCCTTCTGGCCTTGGATTCTATGAATCTGACACACAGAGTTCCCTGAAATGGACAAGCACATAAATAGTGAGGGGAAAACAAAGAAAGTGCATATCAAATTATATTTGTCTCCATTAAATATTTGATTAACTGAAACATATGCTGTGAGGAGAGGTTATAGAGTGGTAGAAGTGCCATTGTGAGGATCATAGAATCATAGAATAGAATCATAGAATATCAGGGTTGGAAGGGACCTCAGGAGGTCATCTAGTCCAACCCCCTGCTCAAAGCAGGACCGATCCCCAATTAAATCATCCGAGCCAGGGCTTTGTCAAGCCTGACCTTAAAAACTTCTAAGGAAGGAGATTCTACCACCTCCCTAGGTAACGCATTCCAGTGTTTCACCACCCTCCTAGTGAAAAAGTTTTGCCTAATATCCGACCTAAATCTCCCCCACTGCAACTTGAGACCATTACTCCTTGTTCTGTCATCTGCTACCACTGAGAACAATCTAGAGCCATCCTCTTTGGAACCCCCTTTCAGGTAGTTGAAAGCAGCTATCAAATCTCCCCCTCATTCTTCTCTTCTGTAGACTAAACATCCCCAGATCCCTCAGCCTCTCCTCATAAGTCATGTGTTCCAGTCCCCTAATCATTTTTGTTGCCCTCCACTGGACTCTTCCAATTTTTCCACATCCTTCTTGTAGTGTGGGGCCCAAAACTGGACACAGTACTCCAGATGAGGCCTCACCAGTGTCGAATAGAGGGGAACGATCACGTCCCTCGATCTGTTGGTAATGCCCTGCAATGCCATTGGCCTTCTTGGCACCAAGGGCACACTGTTGACTCATATTCAGCTTCTCGTCCACTGTAACCCCTAGGTCCTTTTCTGAAGAACTGCTGCCTAGCCATTCGGTCCCCCGTCTGTAGCGGTGCATTGGATTCTTCCTTCCTAAGTGCAGGACTCTGCACTTGTCCTTGTTGAACCTCATCAGATTTCTTTTGGCCCAATCCTCCAATTTGTCTAGGTCCCTCTGTACCCTATCCCTACCCTCCAGCGTATCTGCCTCTCCTCCCAGTTTAGTGTCATCTGCAAACTTGCTGAGGGTGCAATCCACACCATCCTCCAGATCATTTATGAAGATATTGAACAAAACCGGCCCTAGGACCGACCCTTGGGGCACTCCACTTAATACCGGCTGCCAACTAGACATGGAGCCATTGATCACTACCCGTTGAGCCCGACAATCTAGCCAGCTTTCTACGCACCTTATAGTCCATTCTTCCAGCCCATACTTCTTTAACTTGCTGGCAAGAATACTGTGGGAGACGGTGTCAAAAGCTTTGCTAAAGTCAAGGAACAACACGTCCACTGCTTTCCCTTCATCCACAGAACCAGTTATCTCATCATAGAAGGCAATTAGATTAGTCAGGCATGACTTGCCCTTGGTGAATCCATGCTGACTGTTCCTGATCACTTTCCTCTCCTCTAAGTGCTTCAGAATTGATTCCTTGAGGACCTGCTCCATGATTTTTCCAGGGTCTGAGGTGAGGCTGTCTGGCCTGTAGTTCCCAGGATCCTTCTTCTTCCCTTTTTTAAAGATGGGCACTACATTAGCTTTTTTCCAGTCGTCCGGGACTTCCCCCAATCGCCATGAGTTTTCAAAGATAATGGCCAATTGCTCTGCAATCACATCCGCCAACTTCTTTAGCACTCTCAGATGCAACGCATCCAGCCCCATGGACTTGTGCATGTCCAGCTTTTCTAAATAGTCCCGAAACACTTCTTTCTCCACTGAGGGCTGGTCACCTCCTCCCCATGCTGTGCTGTGCAGCAGTCTGGGAGCTGACCTTGTTCGTGAAGACAGAGGCAAAAAAAGCATTGAGTACATTAGCTTTTTCCACATCCTCTGTCACTAGGTTACCTCCCTCATTCAGTAAGGGGCCCACACTTTCCTTGACTTTCTTCTTGTTGCTAACATAACTGAAGAAACTCTTCTTGTTACTCTTAACATCTCCTGCTAGCTGCAACTCCAGGTGTGATTTGGCCTTCCTGATTTCACTCCTGCATGCCCGAGCAATATTTTTATACTCATCCCTCGTCATTTGTCCAATCTTCCACTTCTTGTAAGCTTCTTTTTTGTATTTAAGATCAGCAAGGATTTCACTGGTAAGCCAAGCTGGTCGCCTGCCATATTTACTATTCTTTCTACACATCGGGATGGTTTGTCCCTGTAACCTCAATAAGGATTCTTTAAAATACAGACAGCTCTCCTGGACTCCTTTCCCCCTCATGTTATTCTCCCAGGGAATCTTCCCCATCAGTTCCCTGAGGAAAGTCTGCTTCTCTGAAGTCCAGGGTCCGTATTCTGCTGCTTTCCTTTCTTCCTTGTGTCAGGATCCTGAACTCGACCATCTCATGGTCACTGCCTCCAGGTTCCCATCCACTTTTGCTTCCCCTACTAATTCTTCCCTGTTTGTGAGCAGCAGGTCAAGAAGAGCTCTGCCCCTAGTTGGCTCCTCCAGCACTTGCACCAGGAAATTGTCCCCTACACTTTCCAAAAACTTCCTGGATTGTCTGTGCACTGCTGTATTGCTCTCCCAGCAGGTATCAGGGTGATTGAAGTCTCCCATGAGAATCAGGGCGTGCGATCTAGTAACTAGGATGAAGTCTTCTCAATGCAAATTGAGATATTATAAAGGACTGCTGGAACCCCATGACAAAATGCCCAAGAGCTATAAACTCTTTGGCCTGACTCTCAGTTGCTTGGCACTCTGTGTAATAGAAAGGGAGTGTAAAGTAATTGTAAACTGTTATCATTCTAATTTAGTAGCATTCATCACCCACTTTGCACACTTGTAAATGACCACTAAGGTGCAAAAAAATAGAAAAAAATTACCCAGGGATTATAGGGCTGGAGGGAAAAAAGGAAAGAAGAAAAATACATTTAATTACTTTGATTTTCTATTTTCCATTACCTGTGTTAAATAAACCTTGTTTTATTTAATCTAATTGCGAGTTGTGGCTGTCATTAGGGATAATCACTGTGAGGGTTTTCCTGAGAGAAGGAAGCTGAGGCATGGTCTACACTACAGAGTGAGGTCAATGTAAGGCAGCTTACATCAACCTAATTATGTCAGTATACACACTACATTCTTGTTCCTGCCGATGTAAGCTTTCTACTACACCAACATAATAAATCGACTTCACAAAAAGCATAGGGCTTAGGTCAGTGCAGTTAGGGCCACACAGTGTTCATGTAGACACTGAGTTACTTACATGACTGTTGGCTGTCATTCTTGTCAATTTCACGACTCCAGAGCCATGAAATTGACAAGAAAGCTGAGCTGTCACCGCAGGGTGAGTGAGGGGCTCTAGCTAGAGCCCAGCTGCCCCCCAGGCTCCCCGCTCCCAGCAAGGCTGTTCCCTGCGTCCCAGCTCTCCCAGCCCGGCTGATGCCCGGGCTCCCTGCTCCCAATCCGGCTGCATCCCTGGGCTCCCCACTGGGAGCTTGGGAGCTGCCAAGACTCCAGGCACAGAGTTCCCCATCAGGCTCCTGGGAGTGGGGAGTGGGGAGCCCAGGGGGCAACGTGTACATGAACCACCACAATAAAAAAACAACAACATAGGTTAACTTAAGTTGCTAGTGTAGATATGCCCTCAAACTCAGATTGGTGGGAAGGTTGGCTGAAATCAGAGGTTTCAGCCTGTGTACTCAGTCCAAGGTGTGGCTCCCATAACTTCATCCCCAAAGCGTGTAGCCAGCAAGCTGGTTGTAGTTAGTTGGAAAGCCTAAAAACCAGGAGAGAGACCAAGCCTGGGAGACCGGGGTTCCAGTTGTGTTACTTATTTGGAGTAAATTCAGTTCTGGCATAAGTGGGCACAGCTCTTTGCCAGGGTTGAATTTGATCCACGTTGGGGCCAATCACTGCCATGAACTTCAAAGAAAAGGAAACAGGTTTTGAAGAAGCCATACTGATAAAATAATGGCTTTTGTATTCAGTCAAAGGTGAGAAGTTATGATTTCCCTCTCCAGATGGTGCTGTTAGGAAGGAAGACTACTGGCATAAGCCAATGTGGGCACAGGCAGAGCCAAATGACTTGAGGGTGCTAGGCCTGGTTACAGTTGTTGTATTTAATACTATGCTGGAACCAGCATTTGAAAGTGTTATGCTTGTATAATAATGTTGTGGTATATTTTTAGTGCTCTCATTTTACTCATATGTTCTAGAGCAATTCTGCAATCAACTAACACTGAAATGCAGAATTTAGCACTAATGTGCTATAAAAATTGGAGGCCTTGCTACAGATTTTAGTTTCAATGTGTTTTACAGAATAAATGAGGCCCTGCCCATATTATTTACTTCAGCTGAGAAGTTCAACATGCTATCAACACCACCATAATTATTCAGCTTTCCAAGGGTTGTCATACCAGCCATGTGGATACACCATCATCTTGCTCCTGTAAGTGCTACTGATCTTTCCAATAATTTAGCAGCAGCCCATGCTTGTAAGCAGGGCTGGCTCCAGGCACCAGCTTTGCAAGCGAGTGCTTGGGGGGCATTCAGAATGGGGCGGCAGTCTGTGTCCCGCAGCGGCAATTCGGCGGCAGCCCCGCTGCTCTTCCCGCCGCTGCAGCTTTTGGGCGGCAACTCCGCTGCTCTTCCGGGCGCAGCAGCAATTCGGCGGCGGCAGTTCGGTAGCGACTGCTTGGGGAGGCCAGATTGGTAGAGCCGCCCCTGCTTGTAAGAAATAAAAGAATAATTGAGTTTGACTTCTCATCTCTTTTTCAGTTACTCATGTTCCCTATTCATAACAGGTTTCTCCTGTAGCATTTACTAGCTTGAATATGAGCCTCCACACCTAAGTGGGGTTGTATAGTGCATGTACAACCCAATTCACAGAACTACCATTTGGCAAGTTATCCTTGCAAATATTATTCATTTGTAAACGAATCCCTTTTCTTCTATTTGTGCATCGTTTGTGATATGATCCAGGTTCATCTTTTGTAACTTTCTAAAAAGAAACAAAAATTCACTGACAGTTTGGACTAGAAATGTTCAGCCTGTGGATAGTTTGTGAACTTTTCATTTTGACTACCTGCTATTCAGGATATCTGATTGGTCATGCAATTCACACGGAATAGTTTCTGCTGCCAAA
Source organism: Natator depressus (assembly GCF_965152275.1). Taxonomy (NCBI): domain Eukaryota; kingdom Metazoa; phylum Chordata; order Testudines; family Cheloniidae; genus Natator; species Natator depressus. The sequence goes on from NC_134234.1 coordinate 280,675,295, forward strand.
CACAATGGCTGACATTTCTAAAACAGAAGAATAATGGCTAGCAAACAAAGAATACTCCTTTTCACACATGAATGCCCAGGGTAGCATTCTGATAGGGATCCTTTCACAAAAAAGACATCCCAGAAATATTCAAACTAACAAAAAAACAATTCATCTGAATGTTCACAAATAGCAAATAACAGTGAACATAGCTGAAGAGAAGAAAATGTTCACAAGCACTGAAATATTCAGCATTATTCACATTTCCCTCCATGACTATTTCTTTTTACCAGTTGAGCCTCACATCTGACTCTAACTTTGACATGCTTTTCAATTTACTTTTTTGTTAATCCAACAGTTAATAGAAAAAAAAAACAATTGTCCCATCAGTCTTATATTGTCATTAAAACACTGAAGTAATAGTGTCAACAAACATTGACTTCTTGTTCTGAGCCAGTTAATAAAATGAAAGTAATGGTACCTTTGGTAGAATAGATTTCAGATTGTATCGCTTTGCTGCTAATATTTGTTATACCTATTAATTTGCCTGTTTAGGCTGCCAAAGACTCAGTTCTATCTCCTGTTCTTCATGATGCTATTACAAATAGCAGAACTGTAACTGCTGATGGCTGTACCTCAAGAGAGTTTGTTTCAGTTTGCATAAGCAGCCAACTTTTTAGGGCTCAAATTCTCTGCTTCTGCAAATTGACACAGGTTTATTGTTTTTGCCCTGGTTATTGACCCCAAAATATATGTAAATTATCCAAACCTTTCATGGATGTCACTGATCAATCTGGTGGCAAACTGCAAGCAAATGTAAATATGGCACTATCATGGCTTAGCGCTGTGGCTACAAATTGGTAAGTTCCTTGATGTTCTAACCTTCCATTTTAAGATCCAATGAGACTGGAATATAGCATGAAATGCTATTTTTTGCTAACAATTTGTTTTATATTTAATTGAAATTACCTTGTTTTCTTTGGTATCCAAGCTATAGTGCAGGGGAAAAATATTCTTTGATTAAATATAATGGATGTCCGACGTGCAAGCTACAAGTATCAGTTAGCATCAAAAAGTTAAAATGCCTCATTGGTTTTGTGTCTGTTTAAAAATAGTTCATAGAATTTATATACAGTAGTGCACTTAAAAAATTCATTCTGGTATTAGATGTATTACAGTTTCCAGCTATATTCCCTATACTTAAAATAGGGAATATGACTGGAGCCAGAAATATCTTTAAACGAGAATAAACTTTTTTATGTGTGCCTACCTATAACCTGGAGTTTTTGCTTTTAGGAGAAAATATTGCTAAAGATTCTTATTGACTTCAGCCCATAAAGCACTTATTGCTAGACCTGATGGGTCATTAAACCTTCACTAGTCCAGCAGTGTATATTATCCACCCTGGGACTTGGGACTTGTAATTTTGGGAAGAAGAGATTGTATGATTTGGGGGAAGAGAAGGAGGCAGTTCTCAAGCAGACAGTTTTCTGAAGATCTCAGAGGTTTGGAATGTAAGAAGCAGTCCTGTTGGAGATATTTAGTGGGCAGAGCATAGGTGGGGTGGTCAAAACAAGGAGAATTAATGCTGCTTGTGTGTCTAGGATTAAATCCACTCAGGATGAGATGGGCAGTCTGCTACATATGGTTAGACCTAATACAAGTAGTGAGTCCCTATCTCCCTATCTCACCAAGGGTAAAAGACCTATTGGCTACCCTCACCTTCAAGTATTTGGGCAGTACCATCTCAAGTGATGGTTCCCTTGATTAGGAAATTTCCTCCAGAATTAGTAACACTGGACAGGCCCTTGGCAGCTCTGAACAAAAGTCCTTAACCAACACAATATTCATCTTTCCACCAACTTGAAGATCTACAGTGCAGTGGTTCTAACATCTCTCCTGTATAGATCTGAGATGTGGACTCTTCATAGACATCACATTAAACAGCTTGAGCAATTTCACATGTGCTCCCTCTGCTCAATAATGAGCATTTGCTGGCAGGACAGAGTGACCAATATTAAAGTCCTTGAAAGAGCAAACACAACCAGTATTTAGGGGCAGGGGACATGTCATCAGACTGGAAAACCACCACCTCCCAAAAGAGATCTTGTATGAGGAGCTGAGTCAGGGCAAAAGAAAGAAGTGTCATCCATATAAGAGCTTCAAAGATAATCTGAAGAGCAGTCTCCAGTGGGCTGGCACCAATCCCAAAGAACTTGAGCAAATTGCTCAGAATAGGATTTACTGGTGGTAACTGGTTGGACCGGGATTGACAAATTCATCTCCAGGCTTCACATGAAAGGCTTCACAGAGCTGCATCATCAAACATCCTAGATACAGATTTCCCCTGCCCTCAGTGTGGCTGACTCTGTGCATCAGGGTTTGGAGTTCAGAGTCATATGCGTAGCCATAGATGAGAACTGTGACAATATTGTCCTCATTGTCAGTGATAGACTACCAACAGTAGTGAGTGTTCATGGGCCACATTTTCAAAGAGCTCAGGACTAGATTTTCAAGTGCTCAGCACACACAGTTTGGGGTCAGATTTTTAAGAGTTCATCTCCCATTTAGCTGCCTGGTTTTCAAAAATGCTCAGCACCTAGCGTGACACTTGACACTGATGGACAGATTTTCAAAAGAGACCAAAACCCGATGTGCTTGACCCCCTTTTGAATACCCAGCTATTTGTTTCGATGCTTCAATGGAAGAGAAGCCCTTTTGACAATATGGGGGTGCTGAGCTCTGCTGAAAATTCTTGCGTAAATGCCATAGGGAATAAAAACCAATTGAGTAATGGCTTGAGCTGCTGGAGATTCATTGAGAGACAAGGTGGGAGAGGTAATATCTTTTACGGGACCAACCTCTCTCAGAGAAAGAGACAAGCTTTTGAGCTTACATAAAGCTCTTCTTCAGATCACTGGTCATTCTCACAGACATTGCAGAGGAACAAGGATACTTCAGGACTGTTAAGAGAAATGGGGTGGACATTGGAAGGCCATGGGGGATGTTTTTGCAGGTTGAAAGAGGCAAGAAAATTGACTTTACCATACTACAACATTTAAAGCCACACTACAAAATCTGCCATAGAGACCAATCCTGCATTTAGAGGGAGAGGGGTTGTCTGGTCTAATATGTCCTTTCTGTCTCTGGGGATTTATTACTATGATACTTTAACTCTGGAATAGATAATATATAGGCCTGAAAGCTAATCAGGCAAAAAAAATGTAGAAAACAATGCATTTTCTCAGATGCTTGGCTTTGGCTTTATTAAGCAAAAATAAATAAATAAATCTTAACGTAACTTTTTGAGTGAAGCTTTTATGACACATTTGCCTCAGGCTATATATGATAGCAGCTAAATTGCCTTCTTTCCATTTAAGTAGTACAAAAGTAAGAGCAAGGATGATTATTCAATACAAAAGGGAGAAGCAGCAATGATTTAAATATGCTTCAGCACACCTCATGCCCAATTTCTATAGACATGCAAGTGGTCTTGAACTGATGAGAAAACACGACAGCTGCATTAATCATTTGGAGATAAACACTAATTTATAAATGCTTCTCTCCCCTTCAGCTTTATATGCAGCATTTTGCCAATGGAATGGAAGCTGAAACTCAGTGCAACAAGCAACTATCGACAATCTTATATTAAATGGATTCTTAAAAATATTTCCACACCCACAACTTTTCTTTTATACCCAGTCTATTTATTTTAGGTTTTTCTAAGATAGCCTTAAAAAGGCACCTATCATTCTGGTATCTAAGCATATTTTCCTCAAAAGCCTTTGTACTTAACATGTTTATTATAGCAATGCCTAAAGGCCAACCATGGTGCAAGGCACTGTACAAACACATAGCAGAAGACAGTCCTTGCCCCAAAAGCTTACCTTTTTAGCAGCCTCTTTCTGTCACCAAAATGTAGAGTCTCTAAGACAATCTCTGTAGTTGGATCACTGAGATCCATGCTGTTTATTTCCTTTCCTGATCCCAACACAGAAACTCTGAACTAAGGCTACAAATCCTTCCCCTCCTTTTCACCACTCCACGCTCTGTTCTTCTGATCCAGATAGGTAACTTTTTAATTTCAACATCTATCAGTCTATTAAATTATATCCTGAGGCCCTCCCAGATGAGATCATGTGGCACATGCTCTTCGTGCATTTATACGTTGCTTTCACACCAGCCATGGTAACTGGTATGAATATGAAGACACCTGTACCAATCCATCCCCAGAGTGGACTCCTGACATTAGTGGCCTGATTCCCCCCTCAGTGAAGCTGATTTTATACTAGTGGTATCTCCATTGTGCCTGATTCTCCTCTTGCTTATCTTGCCTTTGCACCATGCAGCCTGAGACCAAAGTAAGTGGAATCAGACTAAAGTATCCAAGGGAATGTACAGTAGTTTTTAAAGTTAAATAAAATTCTCAGTTCAGATTCTTAACTCTGCTGTGAACCCTGAATAACTCTTATGGATCCTAATCGTATTGTTCAGGGTTTACACTGATGTCACGGCATCTGGCCCCTTGAATCAGCCTGGAGCTGATCCCTAGACTGTCCATTGTTTTTCTCCTCTTTTCTCAGGCTCAGGGTATTTGAATTGGAACAAAAATGCAATTTTGAGAACTCATCCAGCTCCTCTTGCAAGGATTTGAAACGGAGAAAAATATCACGAGCGTATTCTGTGGGAGCTCAGTGCTTAAGCTTATCCCCAGACATACCACAAAGAGCAACTTCATTCTGAACACAGTAATTAAACCTTGATCCAGTGGTGAGCTGGAGCCGGTTCACATCGGTTCGCTAGAACTGGTTGTTAAATTTAGAAGCCCTTTTAGAACCGGTTGTCCCTCAGGGGACAACCGGTTCTAAAAGGGCTTCTAAATTTAACAACTGGCCAAAAGTGGCACCTTAGGTGCCGACTCCATGGGTGCTCTGGGGCTGGAGCACCCACAGGGAAAATTTGATGGGTGCAGAGCACCCACCGGCAGCTCCCCGCCCCGCCCCACCCCACGCCCAGCCCCAGCTCACCTCACCTCCGCTCTGCCTCCGCCTCCTCCCCTGAATGCGCCACCCTGCTCTGCTTCTCCACCCCCCCACCCCCTGGCTTCCCACGAATCAGCTGTTTGTGCGGGAAGCCTGGGAGGGCTGAGAAGCAGGCGACAGCTTCGCACTCAGGCCCAGGGAGGCGGAGGCGGAGCAGAGGTGAGCTGTGGCAGGGGGGACATGAGGAGGGTTGCCCGCGCCTCAGCAGGTAACCCGGGGGGGGGGGTGCAGGGGAACCACTCCCCGCCCCAGCTCTCCTCCGCCTCCCTGGGCCTGAGTGCGAAGCCGCCGCCTGCTTCTCAGCCCTCCCAGGCTTCTCGCGCAAACAGCTGATTCGCGGGAAGCTGGGGGAGGGGGCGGAGAATCAGAGCAGGGTGGTGCGTTCAGGGGAGGAGGTGGAGTGGAGGTGAGGTGAGGTTAGCTGGGGCCGGGCGCAGGGTGGGGAGCTGCCGGTGGGAGCTCTGCACCCAGCAAATTTTCCCTGTGGGTGCTCCAGCCCCGGAGCACCCACAGAGTGGGTGCCTAAGGCTCCACTTTTGATGTGATCAGTGTGGGGAGCGGCCACTCCCCCACCCCTACGAGCCAGAGGGACCTGCCGGATGCTTCCTAGGAGCTGCCCCACGTAAGCACCACCAGGACTCCCGACCTCGCCCCCCAGCAGGTCCCTCTGGCTCTTAGGGGTGGGGTGAGCACCCACTACGCTGGCCCACGAGACCCTCCTGCCCAGTTCTGGGGGCAGTCAGGGGACAGGAGAGGGGGGTGGATGGGACAGGGGTCGGGGGGGGCGTCAAGGAATGCAGGGGGCTGGATGGGACAGGAGTCTCTGGGGAGCAGGGGTGGGCCACAACCCCCTCATGGGATGAGGAGGGAACCTGTTGTTAAGATTTTGGCAGTTCATCACTGCCTTGATCTAGTTCTAAACATTACCATGGGGTATCAGCAACTACTTGGTTTCCAAACACAGTGCATTTTGAATTCCCCGGTGGATTAGAGGCATGATTTTCCACTGAAGGGGTACAGTGCAGGGTTTTTTAAAGGCTTGCTATGAAGGATAGCATTACTGGGAGGAATGCTGTGAATCAACACCACTACCGTGTGCTTGTGAGCTGGGGTAGGGGGTAGAGGCTTGTTCCTCCTAGTCTGAATTTCCAGAAAAACACACACTTCATCTCTAATATACATTGAGAATATAAAGAGAAAAATAATAAAGCATTGTTGGGGTGTTTTAAGTTTAGAAGACCCACATTAAAAATACATTGAATAAAGCTATTTATTCTAAAAAGCCAGTGATAGATGGCATCAGATTTTCTCATTTACATTCATTTTTATGGAAACTGTTAGCAATTTTCCTGTAGCATGGTGCTTTCTTTATTAAGTCTAAGAGCCATGATTGGCTCATTACTGCAGAAAAAGCTAGTATTTGTCTGAATGATAACAGTAGCACTGAGAGATGTTAAAGAACATAATACTGCTATTTACTAATGTCCAGCTCAAACATTCATTGTATGGGTGCATTTTTTTCATCTTGTAGTTCTTGAAATTACAAGCGTGAAAACCACAAAGTAAATCAAATAAGAAAGAACAATAACTGTGAAAATCAGTTTGTTGATTTAGTTGTCCTTCGGCTGCTGATATTGGAAATGGAAAAACTTGTAGTATATTTATAAGTGGTATCAACCTTGGCTAGAGGAAGCAGGAGATTATCTGAGCCTTTCTTCAGAAAGAAAATGAAAAGGCCTTTTAAAATTATTTTTGTGGAGCTGGGAGCATTGAGAGATAAGTGATGCTAGCAATCATTTCTACCAGTACTGTTTACATTTTTAGCCATGCGGTACATTCCTTGCACTCACACATTTGTAATGGTTGGTAGAGTTTGCTTTAAGCATTTCATACTTTAAAACCATTTATGTGTCATGCATACTGCAAATATTTTACTTTTATTTAATTTACTGGCTGTGTAGCACCTCAGAGATATCCAAATGAATAAGGCGAGGCGACATAGTCTTAAAATCCAGTAATGCTTTAATGTAGCCAGAGCCGATACACAGCAGAGCCTGTCTCCAGTAGAACTGATAACATGCAGATCGCTATACTTACCTACATGCCTCCAGCTTTCATTCAGACCACACCACACGATCCATTGTCTATAGCCAAGCTCTATGATACAACCGCATTTGCTCCAACCCCTCAGACAGAGACAAACACCTACAAGATCTCTATCAAGTGTTGTTACAACTACAATATCCACATGCTAAAGTGAAGAAACAGATTGACAGAGCCAGAAGAGTACCCAGAAGTCACCTACTACAGGACAGGCCTGACAAAGAAAATAACAGAACACCACTAGCCATCACCTCTCACAGATCTTGGGAGACAGCCCAGTCCTTGCTTACAGACAGCCCCCCAACCTGAAGCAAATACTCACCAGCAACCACACACCACACAACAGAACCACTAACCCAGGAACCTATCCTTGCAACAAAGCCCGTTGCCAACTGTGTCCACCTATCTATTCAGGGGACACCATCATAGGGCCTAATCACATCAGCCACACTACCAGAGGCTCGTTCACCTGCACATCTACCAGTGTGATATATGCCATCATGTGCCAGCAATGTCCCTCTGCCATGTACATTGGTCAAACTGGACAGTCTCTACATAAAAGAATAAATAGACACAAATCAGATGTCAAGAATTATAACATTCAAAAACCAGTTGGAGAACACTTCAGTCTCTCTGGTCACTCGATTACAGACCTAAAAGTTGCAATTCTTCAACAAATAAACTTCAGAAACAGACTCCAACAAGAGACTGCTGAATTGGAATTAATTTGCAAACTGGATACAATTAACTTAGGCTTGAATAGAGACTGGGAGTGGGTGGGTCATTACACAAAGTAAAACTATTTCCCCATGTTTATTTCCCCCCCTCCACCCCCCACTGTTCCTCAGACGTTCTTGTCAACTGCTGGAAATGGCCCACCTTGATTATCACTACAAAAGGTTTTTTCCCGCCCCCACTCTCCTGCTCACCTTAACTGATCACTCTCGTTACAGTGTGTATGGTAACACCCATTGTTTCATGTTCTCTATGTATATAAATCTCCCCACTGTATTTTCCACTGAATGCATCCGATGAAGCGAGCTGTAGCTCACAAAAGCTTATGCTCAAATAAATTTGTTAGTCTCTAAGGTGCCACAAGTCCGCCTTTTCTTATTCCTAAAAAGGACACTTGGTTTTACTTTCCATTTCTCCAAGCCTCTTTCAAACCAAGCCTGCTTGCACCCCAGCTAGCAGGGAAGAGGATACCCACTGCAATAATACAACACTTTTGAGAGCCACACATGATAATTGCAATACATGTCTGAATTCGGTGCTGGAACCAAAGAATTGAATCTTATAAATCACAATGTCCCAGAAAAGAGGCTCATTGTTTCTTTGTCTCTGAGGAGACATACCATCGTTCAGGTTAATGCAATTCCCTTTCCAGGTGCTGTACCTCCCAGCACTGTTTGAATCAATTGTGTACACGTTCTGATAAATCACATGGCATAGCTTTTCGTTCCTATGCCCATTTTAAAGGAGTTCTCACTAGTGTAGCACTTGTTGTGGAATTGTTTGTTTCCATTCTATGATACTCCACACCTCTGAATTTTCAGCCTTTTTGCAAGTATTTTTGATTTGATTCACATAATTGCTGTTACCCTTGTTTCCTGAAATTTAGTATTCTATGTGCAGATAGTATTAATGATGCAGTCTTATGGATGCAAACACATTAATTTTGGGATCTACATAGATGCCATTTCTTTATACTGTTTCTATTCATAAACCATTCTCCTTAGACTGGATCTGGGAAGAAGAAAGTGACAAAACATGAAAGAGGTGGATGCCCAACAAGGGAGAAGGCTCAATATGTAGTTGAGGAAAGATGGACAGAGCTGGGAAATTATGTACACGATGACAGATAAGTTGTATGAAAAACAAATAGAAAAAAAATGCAACTTGAATTATTTGGCATTGGAGAAAAGCAATCTGTGGTAGAATAAAAACAGGTCATCCTGGGAAGATTTAGACTTAAGGGCTGAAAAGCTAGCAGGCTTAAGGACAGCAGTATGAACTCAGGCAATGGATTTCATGCTATGCTTCAGTCTTCAAGAAGAGCTTCTTGTACATATAACTGGATGGAGGAATGGTTGCCAGTAGTCCCACTTCCCACTAAATGACAATGGAACAAATTCTGTTACCACTGGGCAGAAGTGATTTCAATGGGGGTTGCACAGACGTGAAGAATTTGGCCCCAACTTATTTAAAAGGCTCAAATTTGAGGCAGCAGCTGAAGGGGAATTGGTAAAGGGAGGCACAATTCCCTTTGTAAAGACTACACTTTCTTCTTAAGCAATCTTACCTGTGAACTTGTAATTTATTCTGCCTTACCGACTACCTGCCTTTAAAATTTTGTTTGCCACTTAGACTTTTTGAGTTGTCAAATGTCAAGCATTTAAAATTCCCCTGGATTTATTGTCATTTCCCCAAATCTAAATATAAAATATTATCTAAATATCAAATAGCACACTTTAAGTTCAACCATGTTAAATGATATTCCCCTTTTTATTATATTACTATTGCTATAGGAACCTACTAAAGAGCTAGAATCTATGTCATTACAAGGAGAATAACAACAAAACAGCTGACATAATGGCAGAGAATTTAATCACACATGCTACTGCAAGGTAAGAAAGTAAAGGCCACAGACAAGCACTGAGCATCAAATGGGATTTGGTATGCAGAATAACCATGGGATTTGGCCCTCCAGCCCCCTGGATTGCCTGAAATCTGCTTTCTGGAGGATCCAAAAGAGTCAATCACTGCACTGGCCCCAGCTGTGCTCACTGGCTCTCTAACAGCAATCCTTCTCTGGTTCCAACTGTCAGGAACTTCTCAACCTCCAGCTACTGCAACCCCACTTTTTAAAGGTGTGCTTCACTTCCCTGTGTGGTTACGTGGGGATGGAGTTGTTGCAGAGTGTATGATGTGCTGGCCCTCTCTGTCAGACTGCTGGTCTCCCATTTTCCACATGCACATCTCTGGATACAGAGAGGACTCTCAGCAAGTCACGCAGAAGAGAGCACGGCAAGCCAGGGGCAGATGGCTGTACAGAGAGGGTCCTCTCTGTGTGCACATGAACAAGGCATGATCAAGCAAAGGAGTAGGCAAACCAGTTCAAAGAAAGTAATCTTTGGGGGCTTAGCAACTTTTCATGTCCTTAAAATAGAAATGGATTAGTCAAATGTTTTAATTGAAAATAATAAAAATATGAATCAATACAGTCACTGCTCTGTACTCTGTGCAAACTCAACTTTTCTTAGTTTGAGGAGTATAGAAGGGGGCAGGCCTCAGCCAGCAAGTAATTATTGTGATAATTCTTGTTTAACATTTTCATTTCTCAACTTTTTACTTCAAATCATTTTATAGCACTAAAAAGTTTGGTAAAATTGTATTCACTGCTTTATATAAATATTGATCAATATTTTTATTGGGAAGTTACTATTGGTTCTGCTTGAACAGAAGAAAGAAAGAAATTAAGAATTAAAATAAAAACATTGCCTGCTGAGAATTCCATTTTATTTTATAATCTATAATCCATTACTTTGGTACAATTAGTCTGTGCCTAGTATATTTATTCTCTACTATACCCATTCCACTAGATAGTCCACTAGATATTTCCAGTAACACATATTTTAGTGAACAAACCAAACCGGAGTAACAATTACTGTGCATTAGGCAGTGTGGTATCATATCTGAATAGGATACTAGATATCTAAGTGAATTTGCTTACTTCACTTTCTTTGAGGAGATGTGAAGTTCAAACCTTGTATAGCTCACTAGTAAAATGAGGTTGTTGTTTTTAGTATAGTAACTAGTTTAGGGAGCAGTGAGAATATGTCTGTTGTTTATTTCAATATGTATCAGGAAGCAAGACTGGGTAGGGGTAAACTCTATGGTGAAGTTGAGAGTCAGAAGGAGAGACAGAATAGCATTACTCTAATATAATTCCATCTAGCATTATTCTCATATAATTCTGTGTTCACTGTTAAAAGAATTATTTATTGTGATTCTTTATTAATGGTTCCTCGCAGGGATCTCCAACTTTTTCATTCTGTGGAACATTTTGTGGGATAAGGATTCTCTTATCTACTTCCTACCTTCTTGTCCCCTCTCACTACCACCCTCTAGCTTGGTTCTCAAAATGCTGATTTCTGTACACCTCCAACAAAGAACCACTGGTGGAAACAAACCATATTGTGAGAACTACTAACCTAGAGAAGGTTTATTTTTATTATTAGCAACAAGGGATAGATAAGAGATGCTACCCAGAGTTAATAATACTGATAATGAATTAATAATTAACAACAACAACAGAACCTAGTTCTTATATTTTTTCATCAGTAGATCTCAAAGTGCTTCACAAAGGAGGTCAGTATTATAATCCTCATTTTACAGATAGGAAATGGAGACATAGTTAAGTGACTTGGCCAAGGTCTTTTTGAGAAGCGGCATTATATCAGTGCTTTTCATTGAACTCATAACTTTTACCTTTTTTTTCTGTAATCATCCGGCTGATGGGAGATCTTTCTTTCAAGAAAATGAGTGGAGGATATATCAAAGTTTTCAATAAAGCCAAATTAATTTAGCAAATATTGTAGCAATAAGACACTCTTCTTCAAAAGATGAGTTTTGATGTCCTTATTAAAAATTCTGCAGAAGGAATGCTAAGTACCATTTGCACTAGATCAGAGGACTCCAGAGTACTTTGCCTGTACCAGTGGGAACCATTCCCTAGTGTCTTTCTCCATCTTGAACTCTGAACTTTTATTGTGAATATGCTTCCACTGGTAAAGTAATTGATTTTTTTAAGTAACTGAGTGATATGGCTCTGGGTTTTGACACAGCCCAGGTCTAAGTGTGTGAAGAGCATAGTGTGATTTGTAATGTGTATAAATTAGGGCTCTAAAGCTTTCATACTATTGACCATTTAAAGTCATAAACCGGCAGTATATATGAGCATTAAGAGCAAGTGATGAGAACAAGGCCTTTGGAAGATTCCTATTGCAAGTTTGTATAATCATGTAGATAAAACTCATGGTTCTGGAAATAGATATAAACACTCCTCAAGAACCTGAACAGAAAATCTTCAATGTAGAATTCAATTTCTCTGCTAGGCCTTTTCTTTCACATGTAGAAATCATACCAACCGACTCATTTGCACAGTACAGAGCTTTCCCTGCTCCATGAATCGATGCTGTAAATAATTTATAGTAACACTGGGTATATTGGCTTGTTGTATGTTTTGCCCTCAGAGCATAAAAGGTTATTTTGCTTACATTATTCTCTTCCCATTGCAATTATCACTGTTATATGATGTAGTCAATGCTCCTCTGAAAACTAGGAAGAAAGCAAAAATAGCTATTTTAACTAAGTAAACATAACTGCAACGTTGGTCACCTGCAAGTCTGGGCAAGTCACTTGACCTGTCTTAGGGCAGGTCTACACTTAAAATAGTTATACCCATGTAATTTTATGTGGAGACCTGGCCCCAATTTCCTCATCTTTAAACTGAGGATAACAATATTATCCATGTACCTTCATTTCATAGACTTATAGAGTTTAGAGCCAGAAGGGACCGTTAGATAACTTAGTCTGGTCCCCTGCATATCACAGGCCATAGAATTTTGCCCAATTGTCCCTGCACTGACCAAGTCCAGTAACATGGGCATACCATCCAGAAGGGCATCCAGGCTTGATATGAAGACATCAAGACACATGAAGAATCCACCACTTCCCTTGGGAGTTTGTTCCAGTGGTTAATCACAGTCAGTGTTACAGACATGTACCTTATTTGCAAATTGACTTTGCTTGGCTTTAGCTTCCAGACTTTGGTTTTTGTTGTGCCTTTATCGGATATATTAAAGAGCCCTTTAGTACTGGAAAGTTCTTCCTGTGACGGTACTTATTCACTGTAATGATTACCTCTCAGTCAACTTTTTGATAAGCTAAACAGATTGAGCTCTTTTGGTTTCTCCCTGTAAGGTACTTTCTCCAGCTCTCAAATCATTGTTATGGCTCTTCTCTGCACCCTTTCCATTTTTTCAACAGCTTTTTTAAAACATGGATACCTTTCAATGCTGTGAGTTTTAATTAATCACTTTGTAAAGTACTTTGAACATCTTAAACACTAGATAAATATTAACTGCTGTAATAATAATAATTACTCAGTGATGTGGGAAGAGATTTTTAAGGAACAGATGGGGTCTGTTTTGTAATTTATCTGTCTAAGTTCTTACACTGGCACATATTACAATAGTATCTGAGTGCCTATAGGTTCTTTGGGTTTACAGGTACATTTTCTCCTTCCCTCTGGAAATGAAACATTTTGGCAGCCATCCATAGATGCCTACTTGTTGCCATCATCATTCCAAACCAGTACCACATTATTAAGCAAACATGCTTTTGAACTATCTAGTGTGTATTTCTTTGACTGATAAATATTTTATATTTTAGATGTGATCGGCTTATACTAAATATTGGCCCAGACTTGTACTCCAGATCCGAACAGCCTGCAACTTTAACAGAGCTTGGATCAGGATCCTAATCCAAATGTCCTGGCTGACCCCATCTTTGTAAATTGTGAACCAAATCAAAACTTTGGCATCAAATATCACTGATATTTGGTGTATTTACTTTACTGAACAGAAAAGTTCAGACATGATCCAGATCCCAACTCTGCAGCTTGGGCCCATCTTTGATTTATATACATGGATCATTTATGTTGCAAAAGTATCCTACTCTTCAATATGTGTTGTATGTTTCCCTCTGTGTTTGAGCCATAGAAGCTCTGAGTCGGGCACAGCTGCCAGTTAGGGGATGTAATCCTTAAACTCAATTTGAAGAGTCTCATCATTTGGGAGATCCTAGTTTCAATAGCTGGGATGATCAAAATGACACTGATTGCACCAGCATTATTGTTACATCTGCACCTTAAAGGACATGACACTTTCCTCTTGTCTCTGTAATTTTTTCCCTTATCACAGGCAAATGTTGATTTTTTAGGAATAGCACTGGTCCCTTATGTGAGAGAGAGATTCACTTAATTTTGAACATTACAGGAGTACATAAGAACATAAAAATGTCCATACTGTGTCAGACTAGTAGTCTCAGAGTCCTGTCTACTGACAGTGCCAATACCAGATGCTTCAGAAAGAATAAATGGAACAAGGCAATTACTGAGTGATCTCTATTGTCCTGTCTGAACATCTGGCAGTCAGAGGCATAGGGACACCTAGAGCATGGGGTTGCACCCCTGAGCATTTTGACTAAAAGTCACTAATTGACCTATCCTTCATAAACTGATGTTTGTTTTTTGGAACCCAGCGCTACTTTTGGCCTTCACAACATCCTCTGGCAAGGAATTCCATAGGTTCACTGTGTGTTATGTGAAGAAGTACTTCTCTTTTTTGTTTTTGTTTTTTGTTCTGCCCCTATTAATTTCATTCGGTGACCCCTGGTTCTTGTGTTCTGTGAAGGGGTAAATACCAGTTCCCTATTCCTTTTCCCCACACCTGATGATTTTATAGACCTCTATCATCTCCCCCCTTTGTTGTCTCTTTCCAAAGCTGAACAATCCCAATCTTTTTAACCTTTCCACATCTGGAAGCTGTTTGATGCCCCAACTAATTTTTGTTGTCCTTTCTGTATCCTTTTCAATTCTAATATATGTTCTTTGAGTTGGGGCGAAAAGCAGTGAGTGCAATATTCAATGTATGGGTGTACCAGGGCTTTATATAGTGGTATTATGATATTTACTGTCTTATTATCTAACCCGTTCCTAGTTCCTAACATTCTATTGCACAGTGAGTGGATGTTGAAAGGGAACTATCCACCATGACTCCAAGATCTCTTTCTTGAGTGGTAATAGGTAATTTAAATTTCGTCATTTTGTATGTATAGTTGGTATTATGTGTTTCAATGTGCATTACTGTGCATTTATCAACATTAAATTTCATCTGCCATTTTATTGCCCAGTCACCCAGTGTAGTGAGATCCCTTTGTAACTCTTCACACTCTGCTTTGGACTTAACTACCTTAAGTAATTTTGTATCATTTGCAAATTTTGCCACCTCATTGTTAACCTCCTATTTCAGATCATTTATAAATATGTTGAACTGCACTGGTCCCAGGACAGATCCCTGGGGGACGCCACTATTTACCTCTCTCCACTTAAAAACTGACAATTAAGTCCTACCCTTTGTCTTCTGTGTTTTCACCATTTACTGATATCTGACAGGACTTTCCTTCTTATCCCATGATTTATTACTTTTCTGAGGAGCGTTTGGTGAGGGATCTTGTCAAAGGCTTTCTGAAAGTCCAAGTACACCATGTCCACTGGATCACCCATGTCCATATGTCTGTTGACCTCCAGCTCCAAAAATTCTAATAGATTTGTGAGGCATAATTTCCATTTACAAAAGCCATGTTGACTCTTCCTCAACAAATCGTGTTCATCTATGTGTCCGATAATTCTGTACTTTACTATAGTTTCAGTCAATAAGCCCAGTACTGAAGTTAGGTTTACCAACTTGTAATTGCCAGGATTGCCTCTGGAGACTTTTTTAGAAATTGGTGTTACATTAGCTATCCTCCAGTCATCTGATACAGAGGCTGATTTAAACGATAGGTTACATACCACAGTTAGTAGTTCTATAGTTTCATATCTGAATTCCTTCAGAACTCTTGGGTGAATATCATCTGGTACTGACAACTTATTACTGTTAAATTTATCAATTTGTTCCAAAACTTCCTCTATAGACACCTCAAACTGGGACAGTTTCTCAGATTTATCACCTAAAAAGAATGTCTCAGGTGTAGGAATCTCCCTCACATCCACAGCAGTGAAGACCAATGCAAAGGATACATTTAGCTCTTTCACAATGGCCTTGTCTCTTTTGAGTGCTCCTTTAGCACCTTGATCACCCAGTGGTCCCACTGAATGTTTGGCACACTTCCTTCTTCTGAGCTACTTAAAAAAACTTGCTGTTAGTTTTTGTGTCTTGTGTTAGTTGCTCTTCAAATCCTTTTTTTGCCCCACTAATTCTTTGTCTACAGTAGCATTTTTGTCAGAAAAATATTTGTCAATGAGAGGTGTAAAAAAGCACACACCCCCGACAGACATAAGTTTCAGAGACAAAAGTGCTGGTGTGGAGAGCGTTTCCCACCAACCTAGCTACTACCACTCTTTGGGAGTGGTTTATTATGCCAGCAGGAGAGCCCTCTCCCGCCAGTACAGAGCGCCGACACAGGAGATGTTACAGTGGTGCAGCTGGGCTGCTGTAAGGTCTGTAGTGTGGACATAGCCCAATTATACTTTTACACTTTGCCAGAGTTTATGCTTCTGTCTATTTTCCTCAGTAGGATTTGACTTCCAATTTTCCAAGGATGCCATTTTGCCTCTAACCACCTCTTTTACTCTGCTATTTAGCTGTGGTGGTATTTGTTTGGTTCTCTTACTATTTTTTATTGGGCGTATACATTTAAGTTGAGCCTCTATTATGGTGTTTTTAAAAAGTTTCCGGGAAGTTTGCAGGCATTTCACTTTTGTGACTGGTCCTTGTCATTTCTATTTAGCAAGCGTCCTCATTTTTTATGTAGTTCCCCTTTCTGAAGTTCCATGGTCGGCCTCTTTGGTATTCCCCCGCCCCATCCTGCAGGGATGTTAAATTTAATTAAATTATGGTTGCTATTATCTAGCATGTAGGGGCAAGGTTGCGGAAGATTAGCGAGAAGCTAAGTGGTGGACTGAGTATGTGACTGGATGTAAGCGGAGGATGCAGGC
The DNA here is from genome assembly GCF_965152275.1 of Natator depressus. NCBI lineage: Eukaryota > Metazoa > Chordata > Testudines > Cheloniidae > Natator > Natator depressus. The sequence continues at coordinate 280,692,203 of NC_134234.1, forward strand.
AGTTTCAATGAACTTTGTCCGACAGACCCTGCCAAAAGACATTGTAGCATAGCTCAGCATATTTTTGCCTGTAAACCAGTCAGTTTATGTAATAAGCATAAATCATACATATTAGAATGTAGCCAGCTGTTGACCCCATGTAACCCCGAGATAAGCGCGGAGAATATAGTGCTGCAGAGGACTCCCCCCCGGCGGCGTCCTGCCTGGTCAGCTGTCCCGAACGGCCAGAGTCCCCTGCAGCCCCTCCGCACGTCCTAGGGGCTCCCCACGCAGATTGGAGCGTAAGTTCTTCCTTCCTTCAATAAAGCATAGTTTATTATTCTTAGGCCTGAGTGTCCTCCTTTTCTCTGGTATCTTCCCCCCCAGCTCTTGCGGGCACATAGCAGTTCAGCTATATTCACATCTTGGACCAGACCCTGAGTTCCACTTAGGACTAAATCAGTAATTGCCTCTCCCCTTGTGAGTTCCAGCACTAGCTGCACCAAGAAGCAGTCATTAATAGTGTCTAGAATTGTTATCCCGTCCTGAGGTGACATGTACCCAGTCAATATGGGGGTAGTTAAAATCCCAAATTACTATTGACTTTTCTACTTTTACAACCTCTATAATCTCCCTGAGCATTTCACAGTCACTATCACCATCCTAGTCAGGTGGTCAGTAGTATATTCCTACTGCTATAATCTAATTATTCAAGCATAGGAATTATGTGATATAGTTTGATTCATTTAAGATTTTTACTATATTTGACTCTTTATTTTCTTTCACATATAGTGCCACTGCTGCACCAACATGACCTATTCTATCATTTGTAGATATTTTGTACCCTTGTATTACTGTGTCACATTGATTATCATCATTCCACTAAATTTCTGTGATGCTCAGTATATCAATAACCTCATTTAATACCAGGCACTCAAGTTCACCCATTTTAATATTTAGATTTCTAGCATTTGAATACAAGCACTTATAAAAAATGTCAGTATTTAGTTGTCTGCCTTCATGTGATGTAACTGAATGGGACTCTTTTTATTTGACTAAAAGAAAACGAGTACTTGTGGCACCTTAGAGACTAACCAATTTATTTGAGCATAAGCTTTCGTGAGCTACAGGGTTACAGGGTTTAACAAGAACGTCTGAGGAACAGTGGAGGGGGGAGGAATAAACAAGGGGAAATAGGTTACTTTTTATAATGAATCAACCATTCCCAGTCTCTATTCAAGCCTAAGTTAATTGTATCCAATTTGCAAATTAATTCCAATTCAACAGTCTCTCATTGGAGTCTGTTTTTGAAGTTTTTTTGTTGAAGGATAGTCACTTTGAGATCAGAAATGGAGTGACCAGAGAGATTGAAGTGTTCTCCGACTGGTTTATGAATGTTATAATTCTTGACATCTGATTTGTGTCCATTTATTCTTTCACGTAGAGACTGTCCAGTTTGCCCAAAGTACATGGTAAAGGGGCACTGCTGGCACATGATGGCATATATCACATTGGTAGATGTGCAGGTGAACGAGCCTCTATAGTGTGGCTGATGTTATTAGGCCCTGTGATAGTGTCCCCTGAATAGATAGGTGGACACAGTTGGCAACAGGCTTTGTTGCAAGGATAGGGTCCTGGGTTAGTGGTTCTGTTGTGTGGTGTGTGGTTGCTGGTGAGTATTCGCTTCAGGTTGGGGGGCTGTCTGTAGGCAAGGACTGGCCTGTCTCCCAAGATTTGTGAGAGTGTTGGGTCATCCTTCAGGATAGGTTGTAGATCCTTGATAATGCATTGGAGGGGTTTTAGTTGGGGGCTGAAGGTGACGGCTGGTGGAGTTCTGTTATTTTCTTTGTTAGGCCTGTCCTGTAGTAGGTGACTTCTGGGAACTCTTCTGGCTCTATCAATCTGTTTCCTCACTTCTGCAGGTGGGTATTGTAGTTGTAAGAATGCTTGATAGAGATCTTGTAGGTGTTTGTCTCTGTCTGAGGGGTTGGAGCAAATGCGGTTGTATCGCAGAGCTTGGCTGTAGACAATGGATCGTGTGGTGTGGTCAGGGTGAAAGCTGGAGGCATGTAGGTAGGAATAGCGGTCAGTAGGTTTCCGGTATAGGGTGGTGTTTATGTGACCATCAAGGATCTACAACCTATCCTGAAGGACGACCCAACACTCTCACAAATCTTGGGAGACAGGCCAGTCCTTGCCTACAGACAGCCCCCCAACCTGAAGCAAATACTCACCAGCAATAAATAATTAATAAATAAACCAAGAATAGATGGACACAAATAAGATGTCAAGAATTATAACATTCATAAACCAGTTGGAGAACACTTCAATCTCTCTGGTCACTCCATTTCTGATCTCAAAGTGACTATCCTTCAACAAAAAAACTTCGAAAACAGACTCCAATGAGAGACTGCTGAATTGGAATTAATTTGCAAATTGGATACAATTAACTTAGGCTTGAATAGAGACTGGGAATGGTTGATTCATTATAAAAAGTAACCTATTTCCCCTTGTTTATTCCTTTCCCCCCGCCCCCACTGTTCCTCAGATGTTCTTGTTAAACCCTGGATTTGTGCTGGAAATGGCCCGCCTTGATTATCATACACATTGTAAGGAGAGTGATCATTTTAGATAAGCTATTACCAGCAGGAGAGTGGGGTGGGATAAACACCCATTTTGTAGTGATAAACACCCATTTTCTCATGGTCTGTGTATATAAAAACATCTTCTGTATTTTCCACAGTATTCATCCGATGAAGTGAGCTGTAGCTCACGAAAGCTTATGCTCAAATAAATTGGTTAGTCTCTAAGGTGCCACAAGTACTCCTTTTCTTTTTGCGAATACAGACTAACATGGCTGTTACTCTGAAACCTTTTTATTTGACTGTTTCTCTTCAGTTGCTACTTGTACTTTGTCATCCTTCATCCTCTCCTCCTTACTAGGATATAGAGAATCTCCATTAATAGATCCTTCCCTAAGGGATGTCTCTGTCCAAGCCATGTGCTCTTCTACACCTGTCGGCTTTCCGCCAGCCCTTACTTTACAAACTCCTCTACAACCTTTTTAATTTTACGTGTCAGCAATCTGGTTCTGTTTTCGTTGAGGTAGAGCCCAACAGAGCTTCTTGTATAGGCTCCTCCTTTCCCAAAACGTTTCCCAATTCCTAATAAACCTAAACCTCTCCTCCCTTTGCCATTGTCTCATCCATGCACTGAGACCCTGCAATTCTGCCTAACTGGCCAGGCACGTGGAACAGAAACATTTCAGAGAATGCACCATGGACATTCTGGACTTTAATCTCTTACCTAGCAGCCTAACTTTGGCCTCCAGGACCTCTCTCTTACGTTTCCATATGTTACTGGTACCTACATGTGCCACAACCACTGGCTCCTCTCCAGCACTGCTCCAGTCTGTCTAGATGTCTTGAGAGATCTACGACCTTCACATCTGGCAGGCAATTCATCATGCGGTTCTCCCTGTCATCATAAACCCAATTATCTATATTTCTAATAATTGAATCCCCCATTAGTATTACCTGCCTCTTCCTAATAACTGGGGTCCTTTCCCACAGAGGGGTATCCTCAGTGCGAGAGGATACCATGACCTCATCTGGGAGGATGCTCTGAACTATAGGATCATTTCCCTCCACTCCAGCTTGATGTTCTCCTTCCCCAAGATGTTCTCCTTCCTCAACAACAAGCACAGAGGCTGTCAGACTGAGTGTGGGAACATGCTTCTGTGTCCAGGAAAGTCTCTCTGTCTCATTTAACTCCTCCAGTTCATCTACTCTGGCCTCAAGAGCCCATACTTGGTTTCTGAGAGCCATGAGCTGCTTGCACTGAATGCACACATACAACACCTGCCCACAAGGCAGGAAATCATACATGCCACATTTAGTGCAATAAACTGGATAGCCCCCACTCTGCTGTTTGACTTCTGCCTGCATTATTGTTCCTCTTCCAGCTTTGGCAGGAAGGGGGGTTGTGTGTTTGTTTTTTTTTTTTATTTTTTGTTTTTTTGTTTTGTTTTGTTTTTTGTTGGGGAGTGTTTGTTGATCTAAGTTTAGAGAATATTAGGTGCATCTGGCTCTCATAATCCCTCACTAAACTACCTCACAAATCCCCTGTTTGTGGCTCCTGTTTGCTAGCTCCTGTGGCTGTTTAGGAGCTGTCTTTTTAAACCCTTGTTTTCCCTAAGTAGCCTCCCTCCTCCTTGTCAAGGAATCCTAAAGGGATTAGGGATCAATGGATGGCAGGCTAGGGCCTCTTTAAGAAGCTCTCAGGCTTGCCTAGCAGGCCACTGGGGTCAACACACAGAGCCCCCACTAAAAACTTCAATCAAATAGGCACATGGCATGCAGCAAGCACACAGCAAACAGGAAACAAACTCACCCGGGTAGCCTGGTTGTCTGGGAATCAGTGACAGAACTGCAGGCGGAGACATGGTTTTTCTATAGGAGTTTGCAGATCTTCATCCTATGAGTGGTGCATGAAGAGGAATTTCCCTCTGTCCCCAAAAGCCCAGCGTCTTTCTGCTGAGATGAGGCTGAGAGACGCTGCTCTTTGTTTTGTTCTAGTATTATGTTTGTGTTCTGCTGCTGAACCTCATTAGCCTACATTGCTGCTGTGCCATGCTGAATTAGAAGAAGAAGATGCAGCATAGCAACACAAGAAAGGGAAGCTCTATGGGCACAAGCAGCATCATGGGGACAGCCAACCAAATGCAGCTTTGCAAAAGGGAGGCAGCAGCTTAATTACCCTCGAAAACTTAGCCTTTTAGCTGGTTGCCTGCATGTATTTAAATCAAGGGCTGATGTTTTACATTCTTCACTGATGATAGGAGACAGTAGAAGAAAGCTCTCCCTTCCCCTCCAAAGCAACAGAAAATACTCCAAAGTATACATTTGCCACCAATAGAAATAGTTTGAACATATGGATCTCAGTCCCAGTGTCAGCAAAATTCCCATTGTCTTCAACAGGAATTAAAGAGTGATTAAAGAGTGAAGAACCAATCTACTGATCCATTTAATAATTTCTAGCTCTCTAGTGGCATCCCTTAATCCATCATTTTTGAAGTGACAACCCTGCTCAACATTTAATCCATTATACATAATACAGATGGAAACTTCCGACAAATCAGAAGGAACTTGAAAGACACAGCAAAAATACAGAAAAATCTGAAATTGAGAGCTGGGCTTTAGTGACTAGATTCATAGATTCATAGATACTAAGGTCAGAAGGGACCGTTATGATAATCTAGTCTGACGTCCTGCACAACGCAGGCCACAGAATCTCACCCACCCACTCCTACGAAAAACCTCTCACCTATGTCTGAGCTATTGAAGTCCTCAAATCGTGGTTTAAAGACTTCAAGGAGCAGAGAATCCTCCAGCGAGTGACCCATGCTCCATGCTACAGAGGAAGGCGGAAAACCTCCAGGGCCTCTTCCAATCTGCCCTGGAGGAAAATTTCTTCCCGACCCCAAATACGGCGATCAGCTAAACCCTGAGCATATGGGCAAGATTCACCAGCCAGATACCCAGGAAAGAATTTTCTGTAGTAACTCAGATCCCACCCCATCTAGCATCCCATCACAGGCTATTGGGCCTATTTACCATGAATATTTAAAGATCAATTAATTACCAAAATCATGTTATCCCATCATACCATCTCCTCCGTAAACTTATTGAGTTTAATCTTAAAGCCAGATAGATCTTTTACCCCCACTGTTTCCCTTGGAAGGCTATTCCAAAATGTCACTCCTCTGATGGTTAGAAACCTTTGTCTAATTTCAAGTCTAAACTTCCCAATGACCAGTTTATATCCATTTGTTCTTGTATCCACATTGGTACTGAGCTTAAATAATTTGCCTCTCCCTCTCCAGTATTTATCCCTCTGATATATTTATAGAGAGCAATCATATCTCCCCTCAACCTTCTTTTAGTTAGGCTAAACAAGCCAAGCTCCTTGAGTCTCCTTTCATAAGACAGGTTTTCCATTCCTCGGATCATCCTAGTAGCCCTTCTCTGTACCTGTTCCAGTTTGAATTCATCCCTCTTAAACATAGGAGACCAGAACTGCATACAGTATTCCAGGTGAGGTCTCACCAGTGCCTTGTATAACGGTACTAAAATCTCCTTATCTCTACTGGAAATACCTCGCCTGATGCATCCCAAGACCGCATTAGCTTTTTTCACGGCCATATCACATTGGCGGCTCATAGTCATCCTATGATCAACCAATACTCCAAGGTCCTTCTCGTCCTCCATTACTAATTGATGAGTCCCCAGCTTATAACTAAAATTCTTGTTATTAATCCCTAAATGCATGACCTTACACTTCTCACTATTAAATTTCATCCTATTACTATTACTCCAATTTACAAGGTCATCCAGATCTTCCAGTAGGATAGCCCTGTCCTTCTCTAAATTGGCAATACCTCCCAGCTTTGTATCATCCTCAAACTTTATTAACACGCTCCCACTTTTTGTGCCGAGGTCAGTAATAAAAAGATTAGTTCTAGCAAGCTCAGGTTTCTGGTCTCATTTCCTTTAAAAAAAAAAACATTTCACATGTCCCTCTATTTTGTTTTCTGGCTCCCTGAGATAGAAAAAAATCTAATTTATTCCTAGTGTTTTTGTACTTTTATCTTAAACACTTTATATTGGACATTTTCCAAGCCATCATTAAGTCTCCTGCAATATTATTTTTTTAACATTCAGATTAAATTTAGAAAGCTGAAGGAAAACATTACATTACACTTTGTCCAGTGCAAAGTTAACTGACTGCTGCTGTGTAACCTGTTATAGGTTAAAAAAGAAAAACAAAACATCCTTTCCCAAATCAAATTCACTTTCCTTCAAAATCACATGTGAAAATGAGAGCAAGATGCTTTTTGGTGGTTTAGATGGTGCTGTTCTTTTCAGTTATCTGTGAATTTCCCTGAAGGGAAGGTTCCAGTTTACAATGAAAATAACACTTCAACTTTCTGAACCTCGGCTAGCATCATGGGATGTACAGTCAAATAGGCAGGAAAGGTAAGGAATCATCCCCACTCTCCAGATCGATGTGTAAGAACCCTCTGTTCCGCATCCTCGCTCTCCTATATAGAAATGAGGGGATCATCTGTCTCCATAACACTATATTCCACTTTGCTTATAGCTCCATAAGGAGCTCTCCAAGGTCTAAATGAGGAGGGTGCGAAGAATGAGGGAGGGAGGGCTGTGGCAGGAGATAGCTTGATACTTAAACAGTTAATGAGGGGTCTGCACAACTTTCTTTCTGACCTCCTGCTTGTTCCATGCAGGAACAAAACCCATCTTGAATGAAGAACTTGGAGGTAATTCCAAGGAGACGTTCATGGAGGTTTTTCTCCCCTGAGGCATTTATGTGGATTTTCTCACAGAAAAGAATCATGTGATCCAGTATAAGCAAATGTTGGACATTCAAAAATGGATTTCATAAAATCATGCCGCTAATGCCATCTCTGGTGTGAAGTTATACCAGGGATGAACATGTCCTATTGAATTTGGAGGTGGAAAAGACCAAATTCATTCAACTAGTTCTTCCCCTTGTCATGGCAGAATTGTTCCCTACAGAACAGTTTAACAGCACAGGCACTGACTTTTATTTTTCCTAGCGGAGGCTCCACCCCTGCTCTGCCCCAAGCCCCCACCCGCAGTCCACCCCTGCTCCCAGGCCCTGCCCTCACCCCGCCTCTTCCTGCCCCTGCCCCGCCTCCTCCCTTGAGGCCCCACCCTCACTCTGCCTCTTCCCACCCCTGCTCTGCCCCATCTCCCACGGCACCCTACCCACCTGCCATTCTCCACCCCACCCTGTAGCTGGTGGGTACTGACCCCTCCCCCCTATTTTTTCCCATGTGTGCTTGAGCCACGGAGCACTCCTGGAGTCAGCACCTGTGGTTTCTAGAGCTGAGACAGACCTCATTTTAAATGCCTGATGGGATGAATCTTCCACCTGTTCCTTTGGGAGTCAAATCCACAATCTAACAGATGTCGCTATATATATATATATAAAGTTATTACATTCTTCCTTTCTACCACCTGGGCAATCTCTATATCTTTAGTTCTTCACTAATATGACAGGGTTCTTTGTCCCTAAGTTAGTTTTAGTGTTCTTTCCATGTATATTTCAGCAGCTTCAAAAGACAAACTCCTGGGGGGGAAATAGTTTGAAAAGGAAACATTCCATTACGTTTTCAGAAGCTATTTTTGTACTTTGGGTGGATCCATGAAGGGGACTTAGGTATTGCAATGCTGAGTGTCACGGCACCTATCTTTTAGGTGCCTAGAAAATCCGGGAACAATACTCTGATCAACAAATCCTGAGTTAAGTGCCTATGCACCCTATACAGTGAACAGGGAAAGATAGGCGCCTGAGAATGCAAAGCACAAAATCTACTATGCTAGGTAGGAACTGACCTAAGATAGTCAATCGGAGAGGCAGCTCAGAGGGGCATGTGCTAAGCCTCACTCGTCTCACTGAGATAGGCTCCTGAGTTCAGACTGAACAAAGGCCCCTAGCTCTGTTTAGCAATCCATGAATGGGAACTATTTGCCTGTAGTCAAGTGACTTAAGTGCCTAAAGTACTTCTTCATATGACACACAGTCAACCCGTGGAACTTGTTGGCACTTTGTGAAGGACAAAACTGTAATGGGGTTCAAAAGCGAATTAGATAAGTTCATGGAGAAAAGATCCATCAATGGCTATTAACTAAGATGGTCCAGGATGCACCCCATACTCTGGGTGTCCCTAGCCTCCGATTGCCAGAAGTTGGGAGTGGATGACAGGGGATGGATCACTCTATGATTGTATGTTCTGTTCATTCCCTCTAAACCACCTGCCTTTGGCCATTGTTGGAAGACAGGATACTGGGCTAGATGGACTATTAGTCTGACCCAGTATGGCTGATCTTATGTAAAGGGTTTCTTGAGGGAATGAGCAAGCACTTGCCTCATGCCACACAAAATGGCTAAAGGCAGTGGTGATGGTGCCCATCTTATTGCTTTTAGCCCAGTGGTTGGAACAGTCACTGGGATGTGGGAGATCCTGGGTTCAGTACCCCTCCTCTAATCACTCTTTAATTATGTATCCACAGTGGGACAGCTTCAACAGGTGCACCTGAGAATGCTCCATATCAAAATATCCCATAGCTTAGTGGTTAGAATACCTTCCTGAGACATGGGAAACACCTTTTCAAATCCTTTATCCTCCCCTGTCTCCCACGTCCCAAGTGACTGCTCCAACCACTGGGCTGAAAGTTGTAAGATCAGCATCTCCTCCTCCAGAGGGATTTTGAATGGTAGGAGGAGATGCTGGTAGGCACCCTCTGAGCATGCCTACAGGATTAGGCCTCACATGTGAGTTAGGCAGCTGAATACCTTTCCTCACCTGGTTTGTAGATTACTCTGGGACTTAGGCAGGAGGCATAGGTCCAGACACCTACTGGGAGGCAGCAGTACGCATGCCCAGAGGCTGAAACATAGGCTGTGATGCTGTATGATTAAAGATGACCACTTATATCACTGATATTTTCACTGTTATACAGTTGCAACGAATCTTGCACAAAGTGTATAATGTAAGACGTCAATGAAAAAGCTAAAATCTAACTAATAAGATTATCCTGGTAAAATCCATGTATCACCTTTGTATCTAAATTTATGGATATTGGCTATGTATTTGTAGCTCTGACATGTGTTTTGTTCCCGGATGACACCCTCCAGATAGATTTATATAATGGCTAGACAGCTTTGTGCTGATGGCCCATTAAAGACACTTTCCTGTGGATGCCACAGAAAGAATATGGGCAATTGCAACCCCTGTGATTCAGCAAACCATCTAAGGACATCTGATATGCTCATGTGACCCTGGACTCCACCTTGGGCCAGTCACTTTCTATACACAGGGGCTGTGGGCTTTGTTTGGGGCAGGAAACTTCCATGCACAGGGCAAAGAATATGAAAGACCTCTGAGATACCTCCATTTTGCCTCTTTCCTGCTCTAATTTGCTGGACAGTTGATTTAGAACTAAAAGGACTGAGGACCTTCCAATCTTTTGGAAGTTACCAGAGAGACTTTTACAAGCCAGCAGTCTGTTCCATCACTGCTATACACCCGATACAAGGACTTTGCAACCACTTGTGTGTTTATAACCTATTAACCATTTATAACTCTCTTCTTTTCTTTTATTTTATTAATAAATCTTTAGTTAGTTTACTAAGGATTGGCTGACAGCTTATATTTGGGTAGGATCTGAGATTCATATTGACCTGGAGATAAATGTCTGATCCTTTGGGATTAGCACAACATCACAAATGATGAAATTGGTTTTCAATATCCCCTCACTATATTAGACTTGGTTGGGAGCCAAGAGCTGAAATGGCTAAAGAGGACTGTGTTTGGCTTCTGGTTAACCAGTGTGGTACTGCAGAAGCTGACTACTGGCTTGGTTACTCTAATTATAGAGTAAACCACCAGTTTTGGTGGATTGTCTGCCCTATTTCTTGCAGTCTGCCCTGAATGTGGCATTCTCAGTGTCGCCCACCCCTGGCATCTGGTCACATAGGCAACAAGGGAACTTTTAACCTGAAAAACTTAGGCACCAAGTGAATTTAGGCACCTACAGGGCTCAGTGGGAGTTTTATGGATTTCAGTGGAGCCAAAACTGTGACTTAGATGAGTGAGTTTTTGTGGGTGTTGTGTACTTTTTTGGTTTTGTGGTTTTTTGAGGGGAGGGGTTCTGTTCAGTTTGTAGAGGCTGGTAGGGGCAGTGTGCTGTGAGAGAAGCAGAGCCCTGATTAGGGGACGGGGATTCCCTGCTTGGGGTCCTATAAAGACATTCGAACAGTCACCCGGCAGCACAGGAGCCAGCAAACGGAGCTGTAAATAAGGGAGTTTGGGTGGGAGTTTGGAAGGAGAGTTTGAGGGGGTGGTTCTGGTTTTGTTTTTGTTTTTTGTTTTCTTTTTCCTTGACAGAACTTTAGATGGTAAGGTTATGACAGATACAGAGGTAGCAATGGTAGTGACCCAAGCAATGGAAGAAACAATGAAGATGACTGGATGTGGAAGCTGTGGGATGTACATGATCCTGGAGCAGGTATCTATATGAAGTGCTGCCTGATACAGATGACGGAAGAGAAGATCCGAGGTTTGGAGATGCAGGTGGAAACTATGGTTGAGTTTTGAAGAGGTTCAAACAGATGATAGAAGAAAGGCAAGAGGAGGCTGAGGGGAAAAGTCAAGACTTGAAGGTGCAAGCTGGACTGAAGAACTCTTAGAGGAGACTGCTGAGTGAGGAAAGTGGCCAGTGGAAGCATGTGATTACAAGAACGAGGCAGAAGAAAAGACCCCAACTAGTGAAGGAGAAATAGAGCTCAGGAACAGGTTTATTGAGTTGGAAAATGTAACTGAAGATGGGAGGGCAAGGAAGAAGAGAAGAAAGGCTATTCCTATAAGTAGAGGGGAAGAGTCATTGGAGCCCCAGGAGAATACAGGAAGACTCACAGAAGATTGCAAGTCCTTGTGTCTTTTATTCTCCCTTGCAAGCAGAAAGAACAAGAAGAAGGCATGGGAATCACACCTTCACCAGGAAAGGTGGGTCTACGTGACTGGGGACTCCCCATTAAGAAGAACAGACAGGCCTGTCACCAGAGAACAGATCCAGAGAACAGAAGGCTGTGCTGTCTGCCTGAAGCTAAGATTTGGGATGTGGATCTGAGGCTGAAGAGGATCCTAATGGCAGAAGGAAAGAATCCACTTATTGTCCTTCATGTGGGAACAAATGATACAGCTCAGTTCTCACTGGAACATATCAGAGGAGACTGTGCCAGGCTGGGGAAGATGCTTAAGAAAATGGAGGCTTAGGTGACTTCAGTGAGATTCTACCTGTCCCTAGAGGAGGATAATGAAGGCGAGACAAGATTATGACCATCAATCAGATGGTTCAGGCATGGGTGCTAAAAGGAGGACTTTGGAAAATTTGACCACTGGGAAGCATTCAAAAAAAGAGGACTGTTCTCGTGGAATAGACTCCACCTGAGTAGGGAGGGAAATAGACTTTTTGGGATGGAGGTTGGCACAACTCATTAAAATAATTTTAAACTAGGAACTCGGGGACATGGTTGGAAGATGCTCATGTAATCTTCATGCCTGATTCTAACACTGAGCAGAAGGAAAATCAAGTAAGAGAGGATACAGCAATGGAGAAAGGAACAGCGGTGGATAGGAGAATGGACAATAAGAGGAAAGATAGTTTCACTGGTATTGGCACTAACAGTCAGGTAGGTGATACTGGCAGTAGAATGACTGTATCCAGTTGGGCAAGGAATGTGGGTGAAGCCAAGCAGCAAAAACTAAGATATCTGTACATCAGTGCAAGAAGCCAGGGTAACAAAATGGAGAAACTAGAACTACTGGTGCAGGAAGTGAAACCAGAGATTACAAGATAACAGAAACATGGTGGAATAGTAATCATGACTGGAATCATGAAGGAAAGACAGAAATAGACATAAAGGTGGCAGAGTAACATTGTATATTAATGATTAAGTGAACTCTAAAGAAATTAGAAATGATGGAATGTATAAGACAGAGTCTGTTTGGGCCAAAATCACTTTGGGGAAGAAAGCTGCTAATGGTTCCCCTGGGCTAGTACTTGGAGTGTGCTACAGACCCTCAGGATCCAATCTGGATATCTATTGAGATTTCTTTAATGTTTTACATGAAATAAATACTACTGGGAATTGTGTGATTATGGGAGACTTTAACTTCTCAGATATAAATTGGAGGACAAGTGTTACTAATAATAGTAGGGCTCATATTTTTCTGGATGTGATAGCTGACAGATTCCTTCATCAATTAGTCACTGAACCAACAAGAGGTGATGCCATTTTTGATAGGTATTGGTGAGCAATGATGACCTCATTGAAGAACTGGTTGTAGAGCAGAACCTTGGTTTGAGTGATCATGAGCTAATTCAATTTAAACTAACTGGAAGGATAAACAAAAATAGATCTGCAACAAGGGTCCTTGATTTCAAAAAAGCTAACTTAAAAAAAGTAAGGGAATTATGGATGTGGACAGATCTGAAGAACTCAAGGATCTGAATGTGGAGGAGGCTTGGAATTGCTTTAAATCAAAGTTGCAAAAGCTATCTGAAGCCTGCATCCCAAGCATTCGTAGGAAAGGGTTGCAGACCAAGCTGAATGAGTAAGCATCTCAAAAGGTGATTAAGAGAAAGCAGAAAGCCTACAAAAAATGGAAGATGGGATGGATCAGCAAGGAAGCTACCTGTTAGAGGTCAGAAAGTGAAGGCATAAAGTGAGAACTGCCAAAAGCCAAGCAGAGTTAGACATGCAAAGGGAATTCAAACCAATAGTAAAAGGTTCTATATCCATATAAATAAAAAGAAAACAAGGAAAGAAGAAGAGGGATCGCTAAGCACTGAGGATGGGGTGGAGATTTAAGATAATCTAGGCATGGGCCAACACCTAAACAAATACTTTGCCTCAGTTTTTAAAAAGTGTAATGAGGAGCTTAGGAGTAGTTGGCAGAGTGGCTAATGGGAACAAGGCTACAGAGGTAGAAATGACCACATTCGAGGTGGAAGTCAAACTCAAACAGTTTAATGGGACCAAATTGGGGGACCCAGATAATCTCAATCCAAGAATATTAAAGGAATTGGCACATGAAATTGCAAGCGCAATAGCAAGGATTTTTAATCAATATGTAAACTCGGGGGTCATACCCTATGACTGGAGAATTGATAATATAGATCCTATTTTTAAGAAAGGGGATAAAAGTGATCCAGGAAACTACAGGCCTATTAGTTTGACCTCAATTGTATGCAAGGTCTTGGAACACATTTTGAAAGAGAAAGTAGGTAAGGACATAAAGGTTAATGGTAATTGGGATAAAATATAACACGGTTTTACAAAATGTAGATCATGCCAGACCAACCTGATCTCCTTCTTTGAGAAGATAACTGATTTTTAGACAAAGGAAATGCAGTAGATCTAATCTACCTGGATTTCAGTAAGGCATTTGATACAGTTCCACATGGGAAATTATTAGTTAAATTAGAGAAGATGGGGATTAATATGAGAATTGAAAGGTGGATAAGGAACTGGTTAAAGACTACAACAGGTCATACAGAAAGGTGAACTGTCAGGCTGAAGGGATGTTACAAGTGGAGTTCCTCAGGGATCAGTCTTGGGACCAATCTTATTTAAAGTTTATATTACTGATTTTGGCATAAAAAGAGGGAGTGTGCTAATAAAATTTGTGGATGACACCAAGTTGGGAGGCATTTCCAGTATGGAGGAGGACCGGAATATCATATCAGAATATCTGGATGACCTTGTATGCTGAAGTAATAGAAATGGGATGAAATTTAATAGTGCAAAGTGCAAAGTCATGCATCTAGGGACTAACAAAAAAATTTGCTATAAGCTGGGGACATATCAGTTGAAAATGACAGAGGAGGAGAAAGACCTGAGTGTATTGGTTGATCATAGGATGGCTATGTGATGTGGCTGTGAAAAAGGCTAATGCAGTCCTCCGATGGCCGATGATGGAACACTAGATGGGGAGGGCTTTGAGTTACTAGACAATTCTTTCCCAGGTGTCTGGCTGCAGGATCTTTCCCACTTGCTCAGGCCGTATTTGGGGTTTGGAAGGAGTTTTCCCCCAGGTCAGATTGGCAGAGACTCTGGGGGTGGTTTGCTTTCCTTTGCAGCATGGGGCACAGGTCACTTGCAGGTGTAAACAAATGTAACTTGAAGTCTTTAAACCATAATTTGAGGAATTCAGAAACTCAGCCAGAGGTTAAGGTTTCTTACAGTAGTGGGTGGGTGAGGTTCTATGTCCTGTGATGTGCAGGAGGTCACACTAGATGACCATGAAGGTCCTTTCCAACTTAAAGTCTATGAGTGCATGAGTCTAAAATAGGGACTTAGGCACCTAAGTGCTTTCACGGATCCAATCCTTTGTATCTGCTGCATAGTTTTCTACATTATATTTTTTGTAAATTTGTATATTTAGATAGTAATGTCTACACAGGCATTGCGCTAACTCTATAAATATATGAGGTAACTAATTGCACCAATCCTTATTCTGTGTAAACATCTGTAGCTAAAATTACAATATAATTACATGTACATAAATATTTCATTAACTAGGAATTATACATTATTATTATGTTTCTAATGAAAGTGATGTATGGAAGAGCCTTTTTGATATTTGCAGCACCATGAATCTGCCTTTATGATTTATTTTCGTTTAGAAAAGTTGAGTTACAAAAGATGACAATTGTTCAACTCATGCCATTCTTCACTTACACTTGTATTAAACCTGCTGTTAATTGCTAACTCTAGAATGTCAGAATGGCATTAATATTTTGTTAGAAAGTACTTGAAAAAAGTAAATGTGCCTAAACTCCTACTTCAAAAACAACTGCACGAAGGTAAAGGTGATCTTTTAGGGACAGATTCATCAAGCTTTATTCAAGCCAGAGAAATTAATAGGATTAGTCAATGTGGACATGAGCTATTTATTATAAGTAGCTAGAGAAATCTGCCCCTTTGTGTTTATATGTTGTTTATAATAATAAATGAAAAAGCTTTCATCTTTGTCTTTTGGTTTTACCATATGTATTGAACATACACTGTGTTATCAACTGTTCTTGATATTAGCCAATATAAGACTTAGGCCCAGACCCTCAAAGGTATTAAAGAACCTAATTTCAAAGACAGTAAATACCTTCAAGGATCAGGGCCTCAGATGCTATGGCCCAAAGCATCGGGGTAGCTTCATTAACTTAAATGGAACCATCCCAGTTTACACCAGCCAAACATCTGGCTCTGTACAGGAAGGATTGTCCCCAGCAATGGGTAAAATAAAGAGTTGAACTTAAGTTGCTTGGGTTGGATCCAGATCAAGGGGCAAAGGTCCACAAAATTTGAAGGTGTTCGGGCTCAATGGATTTGACTCAGGCCCATCAATAATAAATGGAAAGCACGAGAGTGTTAAAATGTGATTCATGCTTTTAATTCTGTGAACATTCCAGTTCAAGAAATAAAAATAACAAAATGCCACACTGACACCCTAAAGCTGTTTCAAAGCTTTCATTTTTTTCCTCAAATTGTTTGAGTTAGAGAAATTCATCTCTTCAGTAGAACAGAAGCAGGATCAGAGGGGTCAATACCTCTCAACAAACAGCATGATTGTTTCTAATTTCAATCATAAACTCCTACCTCTTAGCAAATGTTTTATGTGGAGAATAATTTCTGTGCTCTTTAAACATCATAACAAATAATATTATTTAGAGGAAGGCAAAGGAATTTTTGGAACTATGTGCAAATCAGGGGTTGTACAAAGGCAGATATAAAAACCCCACCATTTCAAAAATCAGGTATATGTACTTTTCATTGTATCAGCAGTAAAAGGAGTGAGGGGGGCAATTAATCTATGCAAAGCAGAGTTCTAGATCCTTGGCACAGTAGTCAGCTAGGTATATATCAGGAGTACTTCTTCCTGCCATTATTTGTAGACACCCACCTTGCCCTCCTATGTATTTCAAGTTTGCAGTACACCACGTCATGCAAAATGGTCAGAGAGTGGGCGTAGCATGAGCAAGCTCTCTGACTTTCCATCTTGGATGCAAAACTCAAGTATTTAGCATCCATTTGGTCGAAAATCCCTTATTCCAGCACCTGAGTGGGGTAACTGTAGACATGAATCTGAAGCAGAAGAGTGAATAGAGACGTGAGGCAGCCAATCAGATGAGGAGTAATGCTGCTACAGGCTCAGGTGTGTAATCTCTCATTAACTTCATTGTGAGTGACTGATGTTCAGCACTTATAAAATTAGGGCACTTACTGAAATGTGGCCTTAAAAGCCTAACGTTTTTGAAAAATCTTGGCCATAATTCCTTCTATTTCCAAATAGCATCAAGCTAAGGGAGGGTGAAGAGGACAAAGCTGAGGAAACTTCAAATGGATTAAACCAGCTGTTCACAGGTATAATTTCACTGAGCAGAATATTAACTCATTATATATATATATATATATATATATATATATATATATATATATATATAATGGATATTGTAGAAGGTCACCAGACTTCATAAGCTATATAATTTCTCATAAATGGAGACCATTCAAATATGCATATTGGTTTTTTTAAAAAAAACTTTAAAATTTTCCAATGTATATTTGAGAGATATTCAGAAATGCTTTAAGCAAGTTCTAACGGCTGTCACTATGATTTAAAGCTTTCCACAGAATCTCTTACATAGGGTATGGCTGCCTAAATTACTTTGGCCCTAATTTTAGATAAAGTGCTACAGGAAGTGTTGAATAAATGCATGAGTAAGCAAAGAAAAGCAAAACAGATATTTAACATTTGTGACTGGAGTTATCTTTTCAGAGTGTTTGAATGGAAGTAGTTTAAGTTTGTTAATTAGTTTCCACGAAAAAAAAATCATGCTCAAAGACATTACATTACATTCATCATCTTTCTAAAAGGCTTGTCACTGTATTATCACTGGCTAAAACACAACATAGATCAATTCCAGATGCATTTCCCCCTAAAATACCTCCTCATCCTTTAGCACAATAGCACCAAAGCATGAGGCGAGCTCTCCATATTAAAATGAATTTAGACTAAGAGTGTTATTCTGGGGGGAAAATATTAAGTCTATGACGTAAAAGATGGTGTCTTGGTCAGTTTTAATTCCATTGCAGAGATCCACATTCACACTGTGTACATCAGTTATTCTCCTGAGCTCTCATTTTTGTTAATACATTTGAGGGGATTACTAAACAAAGGCTTATTACATGACATTTGTACTTGTCAGCCTGATTTATGAAACAATTAGAGCAATATATTTCAGCAATAATAAAATGTCCTATAGTTTAAACTCCAGGCCCAACAGTTGTTTTACAGCAAATTCTGGAAGAGAAATTGAAGACTAAAGCAACTGCTCACCTCCGAACTGATTCTCTATTCCTTTCACAGCCAAAACTCCAAGTGATGTCAGTGTTAGTTTAGGTGAACCATGAAGTCAGCATGGGGCCTTTATTATATAAATAATAATAAGAGTAAAGTTTAGGTGAGTGTGCAATGGGTGTATAAAAACTGTATATGGTCATAGAGAACTTTTTGTTTCAGTCACAGGGTCACAGCTAGAAATTATTACAGAGTGTACATCTAATTTGATCACAGATCCAATCCAACCATCTATTTAATCCAGTCCAAACTTAAGGAATCATATAAATTGTATTGAAAACAACACTACTTTCACCTTTTTTCTTCAATCATTTTTGACTGCTTTAGGTAGGTATGGTCAGATAAATTGTTCACTGGACATTGAAGATGGTTTATTAGTGCTTGATTCTAGAAGTGTTCTGTCTGCAGAAATTCCACTGAAACCAATGCTATTTTGAATGCTGACTGATGGATGGATCAAGCCTTTAATCAATAGGAAGGCCGAATTTCTAAAGACCAAAGGGAAAAAAGCTCTAGGAAGATGCATAAAAGAGTGATATTAAACATTTCTATTTTTCATCTGGTATCTTTCAAAAGTACAAAAGGCATCGGAAAAAAACATTAAAAGAAAAACCTAACATCTGTGAATAAGTAATGGCTGCATTTATGATCCAAAACACTACAGCACAATTCCCGGTATTTGGCCAACTGCATTTGATTCATCAGAACATGTGCATTCAGGGGTGGCTTGCAAGAATGGCATAAACATCACCTTTGTACTCCCCTGATCTTGAGTCTGGACTGTGTTGGGTCAGTCCCTAGGCATAAGTCAAAGCAGTCTAAAGGTTGCTCTCATGATTGGCTGTCAGTGGCCTTAGGGGACCAAAATAGGAGCCATGGTTCAGCAGGACATAGGGAAGCCTTGTCCATGCCCTCTTCTTTCTAGCCATTCCTCCTATGACAGCAACTGGGCATAGAGAAGCAACACACCAGGAGACACGCATGCACTTCCCTATGGGAGGAGCTCTCTATATAGGGGAGTGTCACAGGATGATAATAGCCCTTTAAGAAGGAGCAGGGCCAGTGTATTTGTGCCAGGTCAGCTGACCCTAATTGGGCTATAAGAGAAGGCATGTGGGCCCTAGAGTGGGGAAGTCTGGGTGAATCAGGCTGGAGAGTCATCCAGGAAAGGGGTAGAAAGAGCAGACATGGGGCTTTCATTGCTGGCTCCCTGGAAATAGGGAGACAGAGTGAAAACAGGAATAGGAATTTCCTTGGGAGTGTGACTGTCAGAGTCCCCTGGGAGGAGAGGTAGTGGAAACCTGCTGTTGAAAAAGGGGCCTCCAGGGAGAAACCCCTTTGTGGCAGTGCTCAATAAAGAGAGCACAGAATATTCCTGAGGAAGCCTGAAAACAGGACCAACTGAGAGGTAAAGAGGGGGTGTCATAAATATAAAGGGAAGGGTAAACCCCTTTAAAATCCCTCCTGGCCAGAGGAAAACTCCTCTCACCTGTAAAGGGTTAAGAAGCTAAAGGTAACCTTGCTGGCACCTGACCAAAATGACCAATGAGGAGACAAGATACTTTCAAAAGCTGGGAGGAGGGAGGGACAAAGGGTCTCTGTCTGTCTATATGCTGCTTTTGTCAGGGATAGAACAGGAATGGAGTCTTAGAACTTTTAGTAAGTAATCTAGCTAGGTATGCATTAGATTGATTTCTTTAAATGGCTGAGAAAAGAATTGTGCTGAATAGAATAACTATTTCTGTCTGTGTATCTTTTTTGTAACTTAAGGTTTTGCCTAGGGGGATTCTCTATGTTTTGAATCTAATTACCCTGTAAGGTATCTACCATCCTGATTTTACAGAGGGAATTTCTTTACTTCTATTTACTCCCATTTCTATTAAAAGTCTTCTTGTAAGAAAACTGAATGCTTTTTCATTGTTCTCAGATCCAAGGGTTTGGGTCTGTGGTCACCTATGCAAATTGGTGAGGCTTTTTATCCAACATTTCCCAGGAAAGGGGGGGGGGGTGCAAGTGTTGGGAGGATTGTTCATTGTTCTTAAGATCCAAGGGTCTGGGTCTGTAGTCACCTAGGCAAATTGGTGAGGCTTTGTACCAAACCTTGTCCAGGAAGGTTTATGAGCTGGGGAGAAGGCCAGCTTGGTGGAGGTGGTGGTGTTGTCTTTTAATCTCCTTCCTCTAAAGCATCAGCCATGGGCATGGCTGGAGATGGGACAAGGCATGGGCTGTGGCCCTGAGCATTCTGTCTCTCTTAGGTGTTTGGCTGGCTGGTACGTGCTCACATGCTCAGGGTCTAACTGATGGCCATATGTGGATCAGGAAGGAATTTCTACCCAGCTCAGACTGGCAGTTACCTTAGAGAGTAGGGGGAGGATCACCTCTCCCTGTGGCATGAGGATGGAGGTTACTTGCCAGGATTATCTGATTATATCTCCCTTCATCATGTTCCTGCTATTGCAGGGGCCTCAGGAATTGGTACACCTCAGTGCCTCATATTCTCTGCCTGTGTCACATAACAATCTAACCTCCTGTGGGCTGTAATATTTTGGTCTAATTTTGGTGGGTGGGTTTACTGTGCTGGGTGGTGCTGGTGGCCTGTAATATACAGGATGTCAGACTAGACGATACGGTGGTCCCTGCTATCTGTAAACTCTGACTCTGTTACCTGGAGTAATGTTCCTGTGGCTGGCTAAGCTATTTTCATGGGTAGAATGTGCCAATGATAGGGCACCCAGTGGCCTCATCAGAAGATAAGCCAATATTTTTATCATGAGAAGTACTGAAAAGTATTCTTAGGATTTTGATATTCCTCAAAATCAAATGAAGGAAGACCTTTTTTTTTTTTATTGGAGCTATTTTGTATCTGATTCACCACTGTGTTACTCCAACTTTTTACCAGAGTGACTTCATTGAAATCAATCAAGTTACCCTCATCTGAAACTAGAGTAATAAAGAAATGAGTTGGGCTCTCTGTGATTTAACATATGGGACCAGATCATCAGTTGGTGAAAATTGGTTCCATTGAAGCCAATGGAGTAATGCTGATTGACACCAGCTGAGGATCCACTCTAATATTTAAGAGTAAATGTGCCAAAATTTTGGCTAATATAAACAGGCAGTGCTCTGTGAAGTTACACACAAGATGACGACCTGACTCTTTCGTAATGACTGTTTAGGATACTAGAATTCTCCTGATGGCTTGCTTAAAACAGCAAAATTGATTAAAAGGTAACTGACTGGTGTGAGTGCTATGTTGTATTCTGCTATTCCAAAGGCACAATAATTCATATTTCCCCAAGTTGTTTGGCTGTAGTTTGGTATCTATTTGTACCCGTCAACATAGGAAATATTTTATAACATCCACAAAATGGGCAGTAAATACATAAGTCCAGGGATGAGCTGCCAAAATCTTAACGGGTTCCCTTTTCACCCCATGAGGGCGTCGTTGCCCACCCCCACCCTCCAGGTCCCCTGCCCCATCTACCCACCTCCTCTGTCCCCTGACTGCTACCAGAACTGGGCAGGAGGGTCTCGTG
This sequence comes from Natator depressus, assembly GCF_965152275.1. Classification (NCBI taxonomy): domain Eukaryota; kingdom Metazoa; phylum Chordata; order Testudines; family Cheloniidae; genus Natator; species Natator depressus. Next base: position 280,713,746 of record NC_134234.1, read on the forward strand.
GGTCACCATACTGGGTGCCCACCCCTAAGAACCAGAGGGGCCTGCCGGGAGGCGAGGTGGGGAGTCCCAGAGGTGCTTACCTGGGGCAACTCCCAGGAAGCATCCGGCAGGTCCCTCTGGCTCCTAGGGGCGGGGGAGCATAGCTGCGGGGGAACAGGGGGAGCGGCGTTCCCCCACTGATCACATCAAAAGTGGCACCTTAGGCGCCAACTCCCTGGGTGCTTTGGGGCTGGAGCACCCGTGGGGAAAATTTGGTGGGTGCAGAGCCCCCACCGGCAGCTCCCCACCCCGCACCCAGCCCCAGCTCACCTCTGCTCTGCCTCCTCCCCTGAACGCACTGCCCCGCTCTGCCTCTCCACCCCCTCCCCCGGCTTCCCGCGAATCAGCTGTTCGGCAGGAAGCCCGGGAGGGCTGAGAAGCAGGCGGCTGCTTCACACTTTGGCCGGTTAAATTTAGAAGCCCTTTTGGAACTGGTTGTCCCTCGCGGAACAACCGGTTCCAAAAGGGCTTCTAAATTTAACAACTGGTTCTAGCGAACTGGTGCGAACCAGCTCCAGCTCACCACAGCATAAAACTGCCCTGTGGCAAGCTTCATCATGCATATCTTTTTTTTTTTTTTTTTTTTTTGCCAAAGTTTGCAGTGAGTTCTGTACATGGATTTTGGAGCATGAGATTCCAATACTTTTTTTTTAAATTTAGCTTCAATAGGCATTACTATATGACTCAGGTTGCTTAAAGATGGGGGGGGTACAAATGTGGAGGAGAAAGTTCAATGAATTGCATAAGCTTTTGGCAGTCTTTGAATTTTTTTCTGAGTAAAAAGTTTAAAAGTAACAAACAAAGGCACACTAGCCAGCATTGCATATAGGATGGGGAATCTAAACACTGATTGCTATTTAATTTCATCTACTCCATATTCACATGCTAAACATACTATCATTATTATTGTAGTCATTTAGACTCTAACAATGTGGTAGGTGCTACACAGAAATAATAGAAATAACCAGTCCCTACCCAAAAAGAGCATACAATGTTAGGACCACAATTTGCCAGTGTGTGCATATGAGAACTTTAGGTGCATGAGTAATCTGATTGAACTCAGTGGGATTACTCACGTGAGTAGAGTAATTCATGTGTATAAGTGTGTACAGGCACAGATCCTAATGGTAAACTTGAAATCATGGGTGAAATCCTGAGCCTTTGAAGTCAATGAGAGAGGGGCTGGAGAGACAAGACAAAGGTGATAGCAATGTGGTAACCTAATTACTCAGCTTGGACATGTGCATTTCTTGGTGGTTTTGTTAAGCATTTTGGATTTTTATAAAAGTAATTGGATAAGACAGAGTGAGTAGAGGTAACTCTATTGTAGATAACACGTAATATGTGAGTTGTCAGGCAGGATTGAACTGAGGGAGAGTATAGTGACTAGGCAGACCGGAGAAGGGACTGTGGCAATGAAATAGCTTGTTATGAATAATAGGTCCTTGTTGCCCTGCTCTGTAGTGACAATAGTGACATTGCTTAAATATACTGTTGTAAATTTGGTGTAGTGCAATTGAAGCCAATGGAACTCTGCTGATTTACCAGTTGAGGACATGGGATTCCAGTCATTAAAGCATTTATTTATGGGCTGCATTTGCCTAGTTTCTTTGGAAGGCTAACACCTTCTAGAGCTCACAGAAGAGGAAGGGGGCCTTTTAGAAAGGTCAGAAAGTCATACAAAGTACATCTTGATCCCATAACATTTGTGTAGATTAGAAATGTCTTAATTCATGGAAATAGATTAGAAGCTACAATACTCGAAATTGATTTATACTTGAATTGTCCTTCTCAGTTACTCAGTTTGGCACATCTACAATTCATGCTTGTGTATATTTTAGCTATTTTTCTATTGGGCTTGCAAAATGCATCCGATAGTAATCATATTCCAATTCAGCTTGACTCAAAAAGACACAACATATGGCTGTATTATGCAATAACTGCTGCAAAGTGATACTGCTGGGAAAGTACATTGGATAGAAAATGTGTTTCTCTCTACAGCGATCAAGTCTGCCACATGTAATATCAGCTTCAACATCTGACGTTATGACATCCTGATGGATTCCAAGAGGAACTGTTGGAATCCACTGACAAATCAAGTCATACTGGAAGTTGGCAGTGTTTGTGGTAGTCAAATACTCCAGAGGGGCACAAGGAAGAAAATATCTGTGTAAAAAAAAAAAAAAAAGTCAGCTCAAGAAGGGGGGGAGAAAGGAAAACCAAATTAAACTACTACAATGTGCACGCTTTAAATGATTTCCCACTCTACCCTCTGCTCCTTCTTTTGACAGTTTTGCTGTATTTGTTTTTCAATCTGCTCACTCTCTACTTTCATTTCACCTTGTTTTTAATCCCATTCTCTCTGGCCCCCTTGGTGGCTTTTTACATAACCTTTCACAAATAGATTGCAAATCAAAAAATGTCTTAGTTGAACTCTCAAACCCATGATGTGAAGAGTGGATTTGAAATTTCAGGCTATCTGGCCATAGGGCCCAGCTCTGCTCCAATGACATCAACATACAAATCTATTGACTTCATTAGGAGCAGGAATGGGCTCCTAGTAAGGTCACTAAGCCACTCTAGGAGCATCTGTTCCCATATATCCCAGGCAGACACAGTGACTGTGTCCCAGAAAGGATAAACTCATCCTCTTATCCAGAGAACAAGTGCAGATTACAGACCAGTTAGCCAATCCTTGCTACAATTTCTGACTGTTCTGTATGGTTTGGCCTCACAGCCAGAGGAAAGGTATCAGTGTAAACAAACAACAACCAAATAGGACTGAAAGAAGAAAAGAAAATAGAAGGAAAAATCAATCAAACTGAAATGGTGGGGGGAGGGAAGTAAGTGATCCTCTTTGTTCTCAGTTCTGTGGGTGCAGGTATAGCTATTAGAAGATAATCCCCAGTTGTTCTCTTCTTTGACAGCTTGATATGTGTGAGGATTTAGACTGTAGAGAATGAAAATGTCACACTTATACCTTCAGGCTTGTTCTCATATGTCTGAGTTTGATGTGATTTGATGGCTCACAAGGCTGGTTTAGAATGATTGTAAGCATGTTCAATACCTGACCTTCCGGGGACTTGCTGGTGGCCTGAGAGCACAAAACATACTGTATAACATTCTCCCCTCTCCAGTGCTGACATCTGTCACCTTGGCACTTGTTTGAAAAACAAAACTAACTCAGAGCCTTAAAAGGCATTTCTTTGCAAACTACTTTGACACACAGATATGAAATATTTATATGCAGAAAAGAATAGAACTTTAATTTTAAAAAAGTAAAACACTGTTTATTTAGCAAACTTTTACTAAAGTAAAAGTGGCCGTTTGTTGTAACTTGTATGCAACGTGGTTAGCATATTAACATTGACTTTATGATATAGAGTAAGCAAATTGTTTCTGTAAGCCTTAAATATACAATTGACCTTTCGTACCAGGAAGTAGTTCCTTCTAGGATAATGTACAGCTATCATGGATTTGCCAGTTCTAGTCTACTTGACTTAAAAGTATTTCATACACACAACTGTTAGAAAAAAAAAATCCCTAAGTCTAGTGAACAGTTGGCTTTGTGTTATATTTGAGTGTAAAATATAATCCACCTGAATTTGCAGCTGATTCATATCAGCTTCCTAATACAAAACATGATCCCAATCCTACCATCATTTATATGTGTGCTTAATGTTATGCATTTGATCAGTCCCACTGAAACCTTGAGAGGAAAGATAAGCACATGCAAAGTGTTTGTAGGATGGGGAGCCGAAGATGAATCAGTCCCAGTATTTCTAGAGAAAATGCAAGATACCTAAATGATGGCCACTTTCATGGTATTTTTAGTACAAATATGTTTGAGATATTGTGTGAAAGGCAGCCTCAGAGAATTGTCTCAAAACATTTCTGACACAGATCATTCTGTTCCATTAGGGAGAGGAGGCTGCAGGGGGAAAGTTGTGCCTCTGAAACAGGAGAAAACGAAAGGAAAACAAGGTGGGACAAATTGTCCAGAAGCAGACCATCTACTGCTTGCTTTCACCACTGGAATAAGATGTAAAACATTTTAATCTATAGCAGTGCTTCAAGCCTTTACAGTGGTCTGAATTAAAAAGCTAACATTTACTAACACCATTAACAGTTATTTCCCATTGTAAGGATAGTGCCAGTGTGAAACTGTGATGTTACCTCTATATAGTAACTTTTGCCAATGATTACTATTTAATTGCAACCACGGTACTTGAACGAGTAAGGGATGTCTATAAAATGTGGGCCAAATTTATTGTTTGGAGCAAACAGGTCTTGTGAGTCTACTGCCCATTTCTCCGCTTAACACATTACCCATCTAGAAACAACTAGCTTTGCTAGAGATAATTTTAATATTTTGGATAAGACTTCTTTTTGGTAGCCCAAGATAATTTTGACTCAGTAGAGTTCACAAGGTTTATCTACATCTTTGGTGTATTAGAGCCCTCTTGGCAGTTGCATATATCTGAAAAATTTCCCCTTAGGCAGCACAAGTTGCCTTCAGCCTGACTAATGTACCTAGAATGACATACCCTGCTGCAGAGTGTACTCCTCCACTCAGCAATGGAAGGGAAGTGGCCAAAAGTCGTTACCATCTGAAGGCTACCTGATTTGAAACATTTTGTAGCTCCGGTCCATATATCAGAGGACAGAGGTCAACAAAATGTCACCATTGCTGGATATCATTTAGAAATTTATGCAAATTCTAATTTTTTGGCTCTCATTGTACTGTTGGGGTCAATGCTTTCTGGAGCCACAGAGTGCACGACTTAGGAAATAAGCTTCTGACAAAGAACTACTCCCGATATCACTCAACATCTGTTTTTCTTTTTTAAATGATGAAATATTTTTAGTATATTTCCAATCCAATAGTTTCCAGTCACTAAATTTAGATGACTCCTGCTAACAAGTTTCATAGTCTTGTTCCCATTCTTATAAGGTGAGATGGAACTCTGAGAATTTTGTTAAAAAATAGAATTTTCTAAAATATTTTAAATTGTCCAACAAAACTTTCAGCTCAGTGGAGTCTATGGCCCAGCTGTACTTTGAAAACTAGGCCAGTATTTTGTTTAGTTGTCTAAATATGAATGTAGGGGGTTAATTTTAGGCACTCAAGCTTTGAAAAATTTGCCCCAGTTAACTTTAAAATTACTACTTTTTTCCTTTGTCTTCTCATAGATGTTTCACATTATTTCCTAAAACTTGTAATTCATGTAAAACAAAACATCTTAATATCCTACAGTAAGTCTTTTTGTTATTTGGCAATGTATTTGGTTAAGCTGTACAAAGTTTGTGTCATGCTGCTATTGGAAACAACAATTAAGAAAATATTGAACTTACTACTGTAAATACTTCACAAAATACTGGGTCCTTAGCTACAGAGATACATGAACTGTGTTAATTTTCCTGGCAGGCTCAATAGAGAGGCCACAGCCTTGATCCTGCAACCACTTATAAGTAAAGTTGCACATATTTTTAAGACTAATCCTTTGGAAGCCAAATGGATCATTCATGCGAGCAAAGGTTGCATGTGATTACATGTTTGTGGTACCGTGGCCTAAAAAATTTAGTGGGCATAGATGCTCTGTTATCAATGTACCTCAACAGGTGTTTCCTCCCCTCCCAGCCCTCTCATCTACATCCTATTCAGCACAGTATGTAAGTACTTAAATTAGCACACCCTTAAATTCCCTGCTGAACAAGTAAGGCGACAAGGTGGATGAGGTAGTATCTTTTATTGGACCAACTTCTTCTGAAAGCTTGTCCCTCTCACCAACAGAAATTGGTCTAATAAAAGATATTACCTCGCCCAGAGTGTCTCTCTAATATCCTGGGACTGGCCTGGCTACAACTACACTGCATGAAAACTAGTAAGGCAGCACACTGGCAAAGCAACATGAAGAAACTTTTACTACTAAGTCCTGTACTGCAAATGTTCTATGGATGCAAAGGAATGTCTGGATCATCAGACTACTGTGTTTCATGAAAACTAAATCTGAGCGCATGAAATTCATTCAATCTTATTTTTTTTAAAAAATGAATATACCAAAAGCAGTGGTTCTTAGTTGAAATCATACGTTTGGCTACCACTGTGTGGCTGATTCTGCATACCACTACTGAAAGCAGCAAGGAGGAAGCATCTTCAGGAGTATAGTAAAAATATGGCCTCACCTGGTACTTGAGGTACATTTTGTATTTCCAGAATACCTATGGGCAACTAGATGGCTTAGATATGTCAATGCCCAACCATCACCAGTATCGAAACAGTTAGTCTTGCAATTATCCTCCCAATTCTGACAGGTTCTTCTAATCTACTGATCTCTACTGAAATAATTGCTTATAGAAAATGCAGAGCATTTAGCGTCTCAAAGTTATTTCAAATATCTTGTAAAGACTGGCATTAATGTAATAGATGATTACTACAAATTCTGACTTAATAATAGCCTGTCTGGCTACTGGCGGCAAAACAGTATCTACACAGAACTCTGGGTGTTCCTGTCTTCCTTTTGTTAGTGGCATTTTTTCACTACACTTACATACAGCAATAAAAATTAAACTTGTCTTGCTGAGTTGTTCAGTTTCAATGAAAGAGGTGGTGATTGTTATGAAATTAGAGTGAATATGTAACCCACTGACTCTTAAGGCAAGCACAGAGTTTCAAGTCACTACATGTCTCTCTAAATTTGGCCAGTATTTTATTGCTAACATATATGCTTGGAATCATTTTGCGCAAAATGATTCCAATGCCCATAATTACTGGCAGCTTTTAAGCACACAGCTATTCTTTACTCAGACTGGAGAACAACAATTCCATTTCACAATTCTTTGAGGTTTTAAAATTTGTTTGCATTCTTCATTGGAATAAAAACAAAATATTTCCAACATTATCAAAATATCTGTCTTTTAACCCAAAGGTCAAGTTTTTGATACCTTTCTCACACATCAGAAGTGATCACTTAGCCCTGGTCCTCCAAAAACCTTCAGAACAAAACCTCAGTCGATACCGATACGTCTCTGTGAAATGCTTCTGCTTCAATGAAAGAGTCTATTCTGGCAAAAATACATTTTGCCAAAAATGTTCTGACCCTGCTCTACTCCAGAGTCTTCTACAGTAGAACCTCTGAGTTATGGACACCTCAGAAATGGAGATTGTTTGTAACTCTGAAATGTTCATAACTCTGAACAAGATGTTATGGGATGCTCTTCAGGGCAGACTGATGAGAGCAGGGGCTCACAGCTGTATCTGCAACTGTGCCTGCAAACTTCAGCATCTTCACCTCCTACCTGTACATGGCGAGTGGGAGTGTGCACGGGCAGCTGGTTCTAGCCCCCTACCTGTACATGGCTACAAGGGGTGATGACTTGAGCACCATAGCATCAGTGGGCACGTGGTGCAGGCTGCAGCTCTTTAAAACTCAGCTGCTCCTACAGAGCACAGCATACAGGCAGGAGCTTGGGCTCCAGCTCCAGCAGCAAACACTCCAGGCCAGATTCCAGCAGGAGCTCGGGATGTTTCAGGGGACTGCACCTGCGGCTTACAGGAAAGCCCCAGACCCCAACACTGCTCGTGCTCCACCTGCTTAGGGTCTCTGCTTAGCTGTGCTTGTGAAACTCAGCATCTTTACCTCCTACCTGTAGGTGGCTTCCACCACCCACCATGTGCAAGTAGGGGGTGGGGGTGGGGACAGGCATCCCATATGTGTCTACCTTTAAGATGCAATACCAACATAGTACAGTCAGTATTTGCTGGTTTGGGGTGGGGTTTTTTTTTGGGTGGTGGGGGTTGTCTCCACTGCTGCCTGATTGCTTACTTCCAATTCCACATGGTGTGCGGTTGACCGGTCAGTCCGTAACTCTGGTGTTCGTATCTTTGAGGTTCTGCTGTACTTTTAAGCTGATTTCTTTGTACATTTTGGGCCAAGTTTTGCATCAAGAAATCTCTTTGAAGTCAATGGGATGATTCATGTTAGTAAGTGCTCACTATTGTGATTAAAGGCTGCACAACTGGGCCCTGGTTCTTTTTCTTTGACTTTATCTTGGGTTCCCTGCTGATCTTCAGAATTGAATTCTTTACTTGAGTTCCCGTCTAAGAGTTCGACTTTCTGTATGTGTACGTGTTTCCCTCAGTTGGCAGGTTTCTATTTAGACCTTCTCAATTAGTTGACCTATTGTTTCTCATGCTGCATTGTCAGCAAGCAGAGCCATACTTACTGAGGGTGGTGGGGGAAGCTGGATTTTCTGCTCATCTCACTTGTAGGCAACCAGGTCATCCAGGACCTGTCACTTAAAGTCAATCTGCTGGTTTTGTAAAGTGCATGCAATCCCAGAATTGTGTCCTCTGAGAATGTTGCATCTAGCAGGTGGCTAGAATTGGAAATTATTCACATGTGGACCAATATAAGCACAGCGGCAGCTCAGTGGGGTGGGATACAACTAGCCAATTTAGTCTGCAAGTAAAAGGTTAATCTATCTAGAATGGGTAGGAGGAGGGGATTTGAAGGAATGCAACAAAACTAAGCCAGAAAGGTCTCATAGGAGAAGAATTATGATAGTTTTTTCCCTCAGAACTGGGTCCCATTTTTTAGTTGCTTTGCTTTTTTTTCCCTCAAGTATTTTGGCTTCTCTGCCTAGTTCTGTGTGCAAAATCATTTCACAGTGCAGCAGCAAAAGCTGAAGAGCGTGCACAGTCAGGCTTTATTTGTAGGAAGTTGAGGTGCATGCAGGTTCCCTCTAAGCTAGCCAGAGGGAAGAAGCAGTGTCTTGTGAAAGAAGAAGCTATCATTAAAGAGACTTTGGGCCTTCATGGCCCTTTTGGGGAGGAGAAAGAAAAGCTTCAAGTCTCTGCAGCCCGGAAGAAGGACAGAGAGGTGGGTAGTTTCAGGCCTCCATAATTCTCCATGGAGTACTATGTGCATAGGCACTGACTCCATGGGTGCTCCAGGGCTGGAGCACCCATGGAAAAAAAGTAGTGGGTGCTTGGCATCCATCCCAGATCAGCTGTTTGGTGCCCCTGATCAGCCCACCTTGGAGCAAGAGCCGGGCCTTGGGGGAGGGGAACAGAGCAAAGGTGGGACCTTGGGGGCAGGGGTTAGAGCAGGGGTGGGAAGAGGCAGAGCAAGAGTGGGGCCTTAGGAAGGGGGTGGAGTGGGGGCTGGACCTTGGGGCAGAGCACCCCCAGGGAAAAGTAAAACTCAGTGCCTATGACTATGTGGCTGTTGGGGGAGAGCGTGAGGTGCGGAAGGGGAGAAATCAGGAGGACAAATCTAATGGTTTTGTATTTGTGGTGGGTTACAATTTCATGGCCTTCAGCTGAACTTTGCTATTCTCCTCTGTTGGAGAAACCTTGAATATCATCACTTCTGTGACCAGTAAATATGTAACCAAATGTCCTTATTCCCCTTCCAGTATAATGGACTCTCTTGTAATAGACTCCTTTTATTTTCCAAATACTGCTCTACAGTTGGTTGGGTTTTTTGTTGTTTGATGGAAAGATCTGTTTAAAGTCCAATATAAGCCAAGATTTGTACAATATAGGTTAGTGCTCCCCTGTGTTGTGTGGCGGGAAGAAAATGTATGCTGTTCCAGATGAAATGTGACTGGGGAACCTGTGAAGAGGAAACCACAACTATGCCACCTGTTGTGTGTTACGGGAGGGAGGAGGATGCCCAGCCATAAGAGTATGAGCTAGGCTTGTGTCAAGGTTCCTTCCCCACTCTGAACTCTGGGGTACAGATGTGGGGACCTGCATGAAAAACTCCTAAGCTTACTTTTACCAGCTTAGGTTAAAACTTCCCCAAGCTACAAATTAATTTTACCCTTTGCCCTTGGAATTTCCACTGCCACCACCAAACTTTAACTGGGTTTACTGGGAAAACGTAGTTTGGACACGTCTTTCCCCCAAAAATCCTCCCAACCCTTGCACCCCACTTCCTGGGGAAGGTTTGGTAAAAATCCTCACCAATCTGCAAACCCTTGGCTCTTAGAACAATGAAAAAGCATTCAGTTTTCTTACAAGAAGACTTTTAATAGAAGTAAAGGAATCGCTTCTGTAAAATCAGGATGGTAGATACCTTACAGGGTAATTAGATTCAAAATATAGAGAATCCCTCTAGATAAAACCTTAAGTTACAAAAAAGACACACAGACAGGAATAGTCATGCTATTCAGCACAACTCTTTTCTCAGCCATTTAAAGAAATCATAATCTAACACATACCTAGCTAGATTACTTACTAAAAGTTCTAAGACTCCATTCCTGTTTTGTCCCCAGCAAAAGCAGCATACAGACAGACACAGACCCTTTGTTTCTCTCCCTCCTCCCAGCTTTTGAAAGTATCTTGTCTCCTCATTGGTCATTTTGGTCAGGTGCCAGCGAGGTTACCTTTAGCTTCTTAACCCTTTACAGGTGAGAAGATTTTTCCTCTGGCCAGGAGGGATTTTAAAGGGGTTTACCTTCCCTTTATATTTATGACAGCTTGCTTTTTCAGTGCAGTGCATGCTGCAGAATAGCTGGCCATAACCTACATTGGAAACTGGTGCATAGGTTAATAGTGCTTGCTTGCTGCATCATTAACTAACATTCCACAGCTTTCATCACTATCAAAGGGAGAGGAAGTGCACAGCTATGATGGGAGAATCAATGGCAGCATGACAGCGATCCGGCAAAGCTCCCAGTGGAATGGAGGGACATGGAAAGCGTACTTCAGGGCAGGTATTCCAGACATATGTCCCAAGATCCATGGGTCAGATTCCTGGGGTTATTGCCAGGTTTAGCAATAACAGCAACTTCCATTGAGAAGGCCCTTTGGATTTGAAAAAGCTAGAACTTTAAAGTTTTGAAAATGAAATCTTAGGTTCTGTAGAAAGGAGTAAAAAAAATGTGTCAAGACTCTAATGTTCATACTTGGCAATACTCCTGAATAGAGCACATCACGTTGTTCGGCTTCCTCTCCTTTGGAGTCGCTGACTTATGCAGTGGAGGTACATGATGCCCAAAAGTAGCACAGTGGGTACATATATAACAAAGATCAATTTACAGCATGTACTTACAATATCCCAATTTCCATTATCGCTGTCTTCCATTACAAAAATCAGACATTCAGTAATGGTGATCATGAATGTCAGTCCCTGCCCTGCAAAGCTAACTATTTACTGATTGTACTGTGCCTAGCACAATTGGTCTCCAGTTTAGGGGAATATCAAGGATGTGAATAGGGAGATAGCCAATAGGGTTGAAGGAGGAGGTTCCCACAATTTTTGCCTAAGGTGAGGATTCAGATCATTGCTTTGCAATACACTGTTGGCCGTGGGATGAGACTGGCCAGATAAGTTAACTAATAACTGACCACAATTCTCTTTAATATTCTTTGAATGCTGAATTCAGTCACACCATCAGAGTTGGAGAAACTGGTCCAGTTAATTCACAGGACAAATTTAGAGGAATACTTCCATTGATGATGCTCCTATTTTCCCCACCCCATTTTCACTTCAGTTCTCAAAAGTCTATATGTCACTGCTCTTCTCACTGAGGACAGCTGAATGGAATTCCTTTTGGAGCCTATCAGTACTGCTTCCAGTTTAGAAAAGGGGGTGATTGTAGAGTGATGAGGTATTTCTTATCTTAAAGAACTGAGTGTTCTGTGTCCAAGACTCTAACAGACTTTGCAATGCACAAGTTCCAATCTAAGTTCCCTCTAAGCTGCGTGGCCACACAGCAGGGTATCAAGGGCCGCGCAAACCCGGGGGAGGCGCCTCTCCCCCCAGCCCCAGCCTCGGAGCTGCCGCAGCAGAGAAGCACCTCTCCCCTGGCCCCAGCCTCAAAGCTGCCGCCGCCAGGGACAGACGCCTCGCCCCCAGCCCCAGGCTGCTGCTGTGAGAGATCTGGGGGGAGTCCTCTCTCCCCACTGCAGCCCTGTGGCATCCTCCACCCCAAACCCCTCATCCCTGGCCCCAACCAGAGCCCACATTCCCAGCCAGAGCCCTCACTCCTCCCTGCAACCCAACCTTCTGCCCCAGGCTTGAGCCCTGTCCCACACTCCAAACCCCTCAGCCCCACCCCCACCACACATCACCTCCATATTGGTGCACATAACAAAATTCATTGCGCACATTGACATAAACATTTAGAGGGAACATTGGTTCCAATGTGAATTGATCCAGGCCATTCCATGTTCCTGCCGAGGGCCATCCTTAGGATTTTTGGAGCCCTACACAGTATTATTGGTGCCCCTATGCTCAACTGAAGGCAGGCCCTAGCCAGTGCCATTGACCCCAGTGTGTTGAGGAGGCACAGCCACCACCCCCATCCATGGACCCCCAGAACCTCCCCCCCATTGCTGGCACACACCGAGCTTCATACGCACTGTTCCTGCCTGAATTGTATGTTAGCCACTCATGCCCCAGTTTATATTTACACTGTGCTTTGGCTTGTTTCTGTCTGACTTTGCCTGATTTCTATCACTGAATTTAAAAGCTTTCCTATATTTGTCATGTTGAATAACTCTTAACAGTTTTTTCTTCTGTATATTAAAGTCATTGTGTCTTACTCTATTTCTCTTTCTCTCACCTCTAATGATATTACATTTGTTTTAATCTAAGATGCAGACTCCTTTGGGGGAACATTAATATCAGTATATTTGATTTCCTTTTTTTAAGTGTGTGTAAGTCAGAGTCCCAGTCTCTCATTGGATATATTGCTGATATCCTCTTGTGGCATATTGGTTGTATTATGTACTTTTGCTTTTTTGAAATATTAATAATCTGAGTAAAAAGCTTTAAATTTTAATATAGTAGTATCTATAAACCAAATTCACTATATACTCAATTATGTTTTTCTAAAACTATCTGTGGTTTTAAATCAAACAATTTCATTTAAAATTTGCTCATGGTGTACCTGATGAGAATTTAGAAAACATGTGGCTTCTTTTATGACTAATAGATATGAATTACCCATAATTTCAAACCTGATACTAATACTAATAACAGCATCACATCAGTGAAATGAACTCCCAACTCATGAAGCATTGTCATTGCAGGCATCTGGCAAATTGGTTGTTAACTTCTAACACAATTGATATGCCTTTTATTATTGCAATATTCTGTTTCAACAAAAGATTGCCCATTTTCTTTCCAGCATCGAACCATTCTAATGATTTTTTACATAGAAATCCAGCTAATGAAAAATAATGATAGAGGACTCTGAATTTAGCTCTTTATCCTCTGTTCCACAAGTAATTCATTATAATAGCACAGAATAGTCATGAGGATGCCATGCAGGTACCCTCCAGCCTCTTTATAAGGCTCTCCATTATAGCTGAAGAGATGAAAAATTATCCTAATATGATGAGTCTATCCGAGAATTTTGGGATTGCCAAGCAAATAGATGTGTTAGAATTTATTTCTGTTCAGTCTTGAAAATGCCTTACCTGATGCATTCATCTCTCCCAATTACTGTTCTCCCCTGATTTGAGAATCCAAATGAGAGCCCTAACATAGTCTAGGAAGTTCTGAAATAAGGCCAATAATATTTCCAGTCTAAAAGGATGCATAAAGTACCAGAAGTGTTATGGCAACCAATTATTACTACTATTGCTTTATTATTCCTTCATTGAGCATCAGCATATGCCAACTAACAATAAGAAGAAATATAGGAATTCACCATACCAGAGCAGATCAGTAATCCAGTTGACTATCCTGTCTCCAGCAGTAACCAATACCAGAGGCTTCTGAAGAAGGTGCAAGAAACCTCATGAGGTATTTTTTCTTACAAACCCACATCAGTTAGGGGGTTAGCTTATCCTGAAGTACAAATGTTTATATATTACATAAGAAATGTATTCTGTCTAACGTAACTGTGGATCTGATTTTCCACATACTGTCTAATCTTATTTTTAATCTTACCAGTCTCTTGGTATCAATGATTTCTCATGCAATGAGTTCTGTAGGTTAATTATGAACAAGGTAAAACATTTTTCCTTGAATCATCAGTAATTTGTTTTTCAGTTTCACTGGATGACCTTTTGTTCCTATAAGTAAGAGTAGATAGTAGTACCTGGTTTACTGTCTTTGTCACTAATTAATTTGTATAACTGTCATGTCCCCTTTTTGTCTTTTCAAACTTGTTGAAATGATTCATTTGGATAGAGTTTGAAAAATGATATGATTGGAATGAACTGGAAGATGGCCAATTGTGCCTTAAACTTTTGCTCTGTTGACAATTGACCATTTACCCCTTTTTAGTTTTCAGACTCATGAGAGTACTTTACCTTTCAAACAATTGACTACTTAGTTTCTTTAATAGTGTTTTGTGATGAGAAATGTTAAAAGTCCAAATAAATTACACCAATAGGTCAGTTATCTTTATACTGACACTCTCAAAGGACCAGATCCTCATCTGGTGTAAATTAGCATAGCACCAATGATGTCAGTGGAGCGATGTCAATTTACAAGAGCAACGGATCTGACCAATAGACTGAAGAAGCATAATTTTCTATCTCCTAGTTTACTCCAGTCATATCGTTTTATTCTAGGTGGGTTTTTTAAAACTCTATCCTTAATTTTCAGCCAGTTTAAGTAGTACCGAAGTAAGACTCAGTGATCTGCAATATCCATGTGATTTTAATATTTGCTCCTTCCCCTTTGCGAATACAATTTTCCATTGATATATTTGCTATCCTACATATTTTAATGATAATGGATATTTTTATTACCTCAGCCATTTAGTTTTTTCAGAACTCTGAATTCAATCCAGTCCTGAGAACTTACTGTTTACCAACTTGTTCCAGCACCTCCTACTAAAGTAGCTTGTAGACACCGTAAACTGAAATATAGGGCCTCCATGATAAAGTCCAGCATCTTGCTGAAGTGGCTTGTAAATACAATAAGACGAGAATTGATGTACTTGCAGAAAGTATGTAATTGCTACTTGCTATAAGAACACTGTACGGTTCAAACACAGTAAATGGCATGCTGTTCTGAGTTGGAATTAATGGACCAATCTTGTAGCAAACCATTCCAGGTTTCATGGAAGAAATGTTTTAGAAGGGATTCAAAGGAGTTAGTTTGCAACCAAGGAAGGGAAGATTAATCCATGCACAAGGGATGGCATGGGGATAGGTTTGAAAATGGCAATGGGAGAAGGATATAGTGGAGCTGTTAGGCAGAAGGTTTAGGTTGAGGGAAAGTGTGGCAGCCACCCTCTTGGCCATCACACCAAGGACTGACCCAGAAGTTAAAAACGTGAGCTGCTACAGCCTGAGCTAGAGCCAACTTCTTGTAATTGGGAACTGTAAACATGTATGTCCTCTGGGGAGTGGCACAGAGGGGGACCTGTAACACACACTCACTACAGGTTTACAAAAAGATCAAGGGAGATGAAGTGGGTCCTGATTTCATGGGGAGTAGAGAGGGTTGGAAAATAGGGAAAAATTCTAGTGGGGAGTAAATGAGAATCCCAGTGGCTCTCCCCCCTTGAAAATACACTGTACATAAAATACTGCTGGTTTTGGTAAAGAATTTTTTGACCTTTTTTTATTTAGCTGTAAGTGTATTTTTGGTGTGTGTGTATATATAGTGTAACTGCATAAAAACATTTGAAATAACAGATGGCCTTCTAAACAAACATCTTCCTGTGTATTGTGTATATTGCTTATTTTTGCTTTGACATAGCTCCGTTAAACTAATCATTAGCACATCTTTGTTAAACTCAGTTTTAATAATAATGGCACTGTGTCTCATTGTGACAGCAGTAGAAAGAACTTTGTGTTTAAAAAAATATTAATAGGCCAATTATTTTTCTTCAATTTGTCACAATTAATTGATAGAGAAATTCTGTTTTGAATAATGCAGCAATTAAAATTTGGTTGAGATTTTAATCTAAGATACAAAGTGACATTAGCATAAAGGCAGTTTAGTGCTCATCCTGACAGAGTACAGTACTAATAAAAATGAAAATGTGTGTTAAATGTCATCTGTTAGTCTCTTAAGACCATTGCCCCATTCTGCTGACTAGCAAGTCCGCGAGCGTCTGGTTTTAAATCATATGTTAACTGAAGAAAATACCCTGAAGTCTAACTCACAGAGGCTACATGCAGTAAATTCTATTAACCTATATCATGTTTCCTAGATGATAAAAAGCACTATACCATGAATCTTTTCCTAAATAGACATTTCAAAATTGCAAAGAAGGTATTAACATTGTGAATCAGTCAAGAGCACATTAGGAATTGTGGTACAGTTCATTACTCATGAGATGTTACACAGCGTTAGAGATTTCCATAGGCTTAATTTGACATGAAGCCATCAAACTAAAATAAGTGATAAGAAAACAAACTTCAAATACCTTCCAAATAGATGTGAGTTTGTACACACTGAGACATGAATAGGTGGACTGTGATAACAGAAGTGATGTGTTTAATTTAGCAAAAAGCAATGTTAAAGGCAATCCTTGTTTCTTCTTAGTTATTTAACTCACAATTAGTTAAAGGAAACAGTAAAAGTATGTTCAACCCGATATGACATATATTGATACTGAATGCTTGCTTGAGCAGGAAAAAACAAAGAATTCCAATTCCTTTTTAATATTATAAATAAATATACAATGCACTATTAGAACTTCATGAACAATGTCAGCAATTTATTTAGTGAATTTAGTCCTATTTTCTGTCTGTAAATTGTCCACAAACTATTAATATGAATTTCTTCCCTATTCAGAATGTTTTGATTCTTCCATGTGAACACATTTGAGCCTTGGGATGATTTGGGGAATCTGTCTATACACAATTTATGACTTCTGGTTGATGTTATGAAACTGCTGTATCATGGAATGCTTCAATGATTCAGCCATGAATTGACAGGGGTTGTCTCCCATACCTGCCAGATCAGGGGCAATGGGGTGAGGGGCTCATTAAATTTTAACAGTCACCCATTCAGGTAGAAACATGTTAGGACAACAGATTGACTACATCTAGGAAACTAGAATTGGATTCACAAATGTATTTAGGTGCCTAACTTCCATTTATTTCAATGGAAATTACTCTAAGTATTCTTGTGAATCCCAACCCTAGTTCCTTCAACTTGTCTGTTTTAGGCTCTGATCCTGTACTTAGACAGGCAACCTGATGCACTGTGAAAAGTCTCATTCATTCCAATGGGACTGTTAACTGTGTGCACAGTTAAACATGTATGTCAGTCTTTGTATGGTCAGGCAAGGCCTTAGGGTAGAATCATAGAATATCAGGGTTGGAAGGGACCCCAGAAGGTCATCTAGTCCAACCCCCTGCTCGAAGCAGGACCAATTCCCAGTTAAATCATCCCAGCCAGGGCTTTGTCAAGCCTGACCTTAAAAACCTCTAAGGAAGGGGATTCTACCACCTCCCTCGGTAACGCATTCCAATGTTTCACCACCCTCTTAGTGAAAAAGTTTTTCCTAATATCCAATCTAAACCTCCCCCATTGCAACTTGAGACCATTACTCCTCGTTCTGTCATCTGCTACCATTGAGAACAGTCTAGAGCCATCCTCTTTGGAATCCCCTTTCAGGTAGTTGAAAGCAGCTATCAAATCCCCCCTCATTCTTCTCTTCCGCAGACTAAACAATCCCAGCTCCCTCAGCCTCTCTTCATAAGTCATGTGCTCTAGACCCCTAATCATTTTTGTTGCCCTTCGCTGGACTCTCTCCAATTTATCCACATCCTTCTTGTAGTGTGGGGCCCAAAACTGGACACAGTACTCCAGATGAGGCCTCACCAGTGTCGAATAGAGGGGAACGATCACATCCCTCGATCTGCTCGCTATGCCCCTACTTATACATCCCAAAATGCCATTGGCCTTCTTGGCAACAAGGGCACACTGACTCATATCCAGCTTCTCGTCCACTGTCACCCCTAGGTCCTTTTCCGCAGAACTGCTGCCTAGCCATTCGGTCCCTAGTCTGTAGCGGTGCATTGGATTCTTCCATCCTAAGTGCAGGACCCTGCACTTATCCTTATTGAACCTCATCAGATTTCTACATCTACACAGCAAAGAAAAACCTGCAGCTGGCCCATGCCAGCCAACTCGGACTCACAGGGTTCAGCTGCAGGGCTATTTCATTGATGTGTAGACTTCCGAGTTCAGGCTGGAGCCCGAGCTCTGGGACCCTGCAGTGTGGGAGGCTCCCAGAGCCTAGGCTCCAGCCCAAGTCCAGAAGTGTGCACAGCAAGGAAACAGCCCCCCAGTCCAAGCCCACTGAGATAAGTTGGCTGGCATGGGCAAGCCACGGGGTTTCTTGTCTGCATAGATATACCCTTAGATTGTAAGCTCATTGGGCAGGAATTGTAGCTTTTTGTGCTTCTACAATGCCTAGCACATCGTGGACACTACCAGAAACAATAACAAAAAGTAATACTTAGGGAATAGTTTAAGCCAAGCTGGGTGAGACCTGTGTTTTTGGCCCTGAAGAACACTGGTTCCAGGACTGGCTTCTGAGGTGTATGTCATTCCATAAAGTACATGTCTGTTTGTCCACACTGAGTCATTACAGTATGGAATCAGAATTCATACCCAGAAGTGGCATGGGGATCAGTATGGGATCCTATACATGCAGGCCAAGGGGATGTTTGAACTTAAAGTTCAGGCAGCCCCTGGCAAGGAAATGAGTTTGAGGCTGAGGGTATAGTAGTTTATCCAGTGATGAGCTGCCAAAATATTAACAGGTTCCCTCCTCACCCCATGAGAGGGTCGTTGCCCACCCATGCCCCCCAGGACCTCTGCCCCATCCACCCCCTTCCCCTGTCCCCTGACTGCCCCCAGAACCTGGCAGGAGGGTCTCGTGAGCCACCGTACTGGGCGCCCACCCTGCCCTTAAGAGCCAGAGGGACCTGCCGGGGGGCGAGGTGGGGAGTCCCGGAGGTGCTTACCTGGGGTAGCTCCCAGGAAACATCCAGCAGGTCCCTCTGGCTCCTAGGGGTGGGGGAGCGTAGCTGGGGGGGAGCAGGGGGAGCAGCCATTCCCCCACTGATCACATCAAAAGTGGTGCTTTAGGCACCGACTCCCTGGGTGCTCCCAGCTACGCTCCCAGGGCTGGAGCACCCACGGGGAAAATTTGGTGGGTGCAGAGCACCCACCGGCAGCTCCTCGCCCCACACTTGGCCCCAGATCACCTCACCTCCACTCCGCCTCCTCCCCTGAATGCATGGCCCAACTCTGCTTCTCCATCCCCTCCCCCGGCTTCGCGTGAATCAGCTGTTTGGCAGGAAGCCTAGGAGGGCTGAGAAGCAGGCGACGGCTTCACACTCAGGCCGAGGGTGGCGGTGGTGAGCTGGGGCGGGGAGCGGTTCCCCTGTGTGCCCCCCTCCCTGCCCCCCAGGTTACCTGCTGCTTCTCCGCCCGCCCTGGCTTTCCGCGCGAACAGCTGAATCACGGGAAGCCTGGCGGGGGGCAGAGAAGCAGAGCGGGGCAGCGCATTCAGGGGAG
This sequence comes from Natator depressus, assembly GCF_965152275.1. Taxonomy (NCBI): domain Eukaryota; kingdom Metazoa; phylum Chordata; order Testudines; family Cheloniidae; genus Natator; species Natator depressus. The sequence goes on from NC_134234.1 coordinate 280,733,251, forward strand.
GAGGCAGAGCGGAGGTGAGCTAGGGCCGGGGGTGGGGCAGGGAGCTGCCAGTGGGTGCTCTGCACCCACCAATTTTCCCCTTGGGTGCTCCAGGGCTGGAGGACCCATGGAGTTGGCGCCTAAGGCGCCACTTTTGGCCGGTTAAATTTAGAAGTCCTTTAAGAACCAGTTGTCCCTCGCGGAACAACCGGTTCTAAAAGGGCTTCTAAATTTAAGAACCGGTTCTAGTGAACCGGTGCGAACCGGCTCCAGCTCACCACTGAGTTTATCTGCTGCCATGTCATGACAACAATACCAATAAAAATAACTAAGTTGGTCTGTTTCCCCTCCCCAGAATCCTACGGTTTTGGGGACCTAGATACTATGGGTGAAATCCTGGCTCTATTGAAGTCGGTTGCAAAACCCCAGTTGACTTCACTGAGGCTAGATTTCACTTGATGACTACAAGGCAATAGAATAAAAACAAAATTTCCTGTCAGAATCCATCCTACATGCAGACCTGACTCACTATTGTTGTGACCATTTCAGGAAGGCAGTATTTAGAGAGAGCTTCTAAGACCTAGCTTACACACACACACACACACACACACTCCAGCTGATATTATTGCATAAGCCCTCTTTTTAGGAGCAATTTGAAGGATAAAGGATGTTTGAAAAGGCTGTTTGTATACATTAATTTCTCCTGTTCTCACACATACACACACACACAGGTAGTGAAGAGGAAGTTTTATCCCTTTAACAATTGAGAGAACCTATTTTTTCACTTATAATGTGAGTTGATGTAGCCCTGGTGTTTGGGTGGGGGGAAGTTTCCTTAACACAAAATTATCTTGATTTTATTTCTATCCAGTATTTTGATTAGACTTGTTCTTCGTTCTGAGATACCAGGGCTATAAGCAGCTGCGTGTGACTTACGGAGGAAGAAAACATTGCCCCACTAATGGAATGAAAGGATTTTCCTTGGTTTTACTACAGGACGAGATAATCCAGGCCAGAATGTTGCTTTTACTTAAGGTTTTAGACAACAAATAAAATCCATAGTCATTGGAATTTAGTGAGTCTTTGCGAATACAATTTTTGCATCAGTGTAGGAGGGAGAGGGCACTTACTACTTTGACCCTAATACCAAGTTCCTTGAGCTCCCGGACTAATAATGTAAGATCAAACCCTACGACTGCTACAGTGTCTTGAAAGAAACACAGACATCAACAATCAGCCACAATCTCTCTGACTCATAAGACTAGAATTAGTGAACCAAGCACAGATAAGGGCCATGTCTTTTTGGGAATCTGCAGTATGGTAACCCAAGCTGTAGCACTTCAGTGAAGGTGCTACTATGCCGAGGGGAGAGCTTCTCCCACTGGCACAGTTAATCCATCTCTGCAAGAGGCAGTAGTTATGTCAATGGGAGAAGCCCTCCCATCATCAAAGCACTGTCTACACCAGGGGTTAGATCTGTATAACTATGTCGCTCAGGGCTGTGGATTTTTCATACCCCTGAGCAACAGTTATAGCAATTGTAAGTTTATAGTGTAGACCTGGCCTAAGGCTCTGATTTAGCAAAGCACTTAAGTAGGATCTTAAATACCATAGACAATCTGATACTTAAGTACTAACTGGGGTTTAAGAGCTTGTCTGTGAGCAAATCAAGGGGGGCAAAGTCAAAATGGAGCAGTGATAACTGCAGCTGCAGCACTGGAAAACAAATATACACAGCATGTCAGATCAACAAGGACTCAATGATTGTCCCTTTCTTCTTGAAGAAATCATTAATGGAGCCTTAGGCAACCATGGGGATTAGTGTGGAAAAGTGCAGTGTAACGCTACATTGGCTATTTGTGTTTGGCTACAGTACAGCATTCTAAATCCAGATGTTTAAAATTGTTCTTCTGTTTATAATGAATACATAATTATATTGTAGTTGGCTTACAACGTCCCCTCCCAAAAGTAGTAGTTTTCAAGCTGGGGAAGAGGTATAATGCCATCTTCCCTTCTGCACTTATGAAAACCTAATTGTAAAACCCCCCAGTCACTCACCTGCTCTTCTAAAACACATCCCCCAAAAGGGTCATTGTTCTTTCAGTTCTTATGCTTATTTTTGCAAGTGTAACCCTTCTGCCCATCAGAGTTGGCAGCAACAAGGGCCGGGTTCAATATCTAGGGGATCCATTCCAATAACACAATGCAAACCGGCTCGAGCCCCCACCCAGTGACCTGGGACAAATATATACCACCCCCGCTGGGCGCCTCCAAGAGGCAATACTTCCCCTCTCGCAAGCACATAGTCTGAGTGTAGCAAAAAGCCTTTTAATAACAGAGAGAAACAATGTGGCATTATGTTGGGGAAACACCACCAACAGGGTTCATAACACAACCCATGAGCAAAAAAAACCCACCCCAAGCAAATTGGGGCATGCCCCTTTCCCTCGGGTTCTTGAGTCCCAGCACCCAAACGTCTCTTGAGTCCAGCAATCCACAAATCACCCAAAGTCCAAAAAGTCCAGCCCCAGAGTTCAAAAGTTCATCTGCATAGTGTTACTCCCCAGTCTGGCTAAGTCTCCCCAGTCTGTGTGTGGGGGAAAGGGGTAAGGGGCACCTTACGTGTCCTGAAGCTGACTGCCCCACAGGGCTCTGCTCTGCTACGCTGTCTCACGAACGGCTCTGCTCCACCACGACTGGCTCCGCTCTGCACCGCTCGCCATCTCACGAACAGCTCTGCTCAGCTCAGCTCACCGTCTCACGAACACACTGCTGTCTCACGAATGGCTCCACTCCACCACGACCGGCTCTGCTCTGCACAGCTCGCTGTCTCAAGAACAGCTCTGCTCAGCTCGCTGTCTCACGAATGGCTCCGCTCCGCACAGCTCGCCATCTCACGAACACACCGCTGCACTCTAGATCTTCCGGCTCCCCACTACTTGACACATAGCTCAGTGATTTCAGCTCATAGTAGTGGGGGCCTTAGTGCTGGTGTACCTTAAGGCCAAAGTGAATGCAGCACAGTACCTGTAGCAAGACTCTTAATAGACCCAAAATTAGCTCTGACATTCTACAGTGGAGAGAGACAGAGGTGCAATTGGTGCTTCAGACCCTCACAAAGGGGCCTACACCACCAGCTACTAATACCTGTCTCAAGTCTCTCTCCATTCACACAGTTTTGGAACCCATGACCCTTGCCTAGCGAGTGCTACTTAGTTGATGGTGAGTCCCTCCATCATAGCAAAAGGCCAAGTACAGTTCCAAGCACAGTTCCCATAATCAGGGTAATAACAATTTATTCTTCCTGCCCCAATAACAGAGACACTGGGGATCCCACAGCAGCCGAAGTGACCATTTGGGCAGCTATGGCCTCAGTCTAGGCGGGGTGGGTGTGCCTATGCAAATGAGATCAGCCCCTGAAGTTTTTTTTTTTTCCACAACTTGCCACACCTCACCACCAGATGTCAGGGTGGAGCTCATCCTGACACTGCTTACACAAGCAAAATAAAATTCTTAATTTATATAAATTTTAACTGAAATATATCACTAACAGCAAAAGCACTGCCTAATGGAAATGGTGATTTGCAATTTGAGACACTTTGTATTGAAATATTAATTATATTCATAAAAGTCTAAAAATCTGGGGAAAACTTTTCATGGTGCCAGGTTTCAGAGTAGCAGCCGTGTTAGTCTGTATTCGCAAAAAGAAAAGGAGTACTTGTGGCACCTTAGAGACTAACCAATTTATTTGAGCATAAGCTTTCATGAGCTACAGCTCACTTCATCGGATGCATGTGTTTCATGTTCTCTATGTATATAAATCTCCCCACTGTATCTTCCACTGAATGCATCCGATGAAGTGAGCTGTAGCTCACGAAAGCTTATGCTCAAATAAATTTGTTAGTCTCTAAGGTGCCACTAGTACTCCTTTTCTTTTTTCATGGTGTGTTATTCAGCCACTTGATATACCTGTAGCAGAGATGTCAAATGCAAACTTAAAAATCTAGTACAACATTTGTTACATTTGTTTTTTCCTTCAATGGGACAGCCTGAAAAGTTCAGATGCCGCTGAGGATCTTCATTTCACAGCCGAGGCCCATCTAAAATTGAAAGCCACCTCACAGCAGGTGTAGTTAATACCAATACAAATAGTGGGGATCTCTACAATCTCAGGTCTTGTGCAATGCATTTGAAAGTAAATTATGTGGATTTATTCTGTCAAACATATTAACTGTTATTGTTTTCCTAAGGAAACATGGAATTCTCCTTTTACCTTTTTTAATGCAAAGACATCTATATCTCTCAGGAGATTCTATTGTTTGGAGAATGTTCCTGTGTGGAAACAGTTTCATTTTCAAAACGTTCATCCAGGGGAGAAAATATTTCTGTGGGGGAAGCTATTTATTGTGGCAAAAATGGTGCTACTTTTCCCATTGGCTGGTATTAACCATTTGCTTGGAAAAACAGTTGAGGCAAGAATTTTTTTTCTTTAACTCATTGTAGCCCTCAGGAATGTCTCGTCTCATTCATTCAATGTTGTCAATAAAAATCCAACAACACTTTAATGCGGCCATCTTCCTTATACTGCAGAGCCTGTCTCCAAGAATAAGCGACACCACAGCCAGAAAGACTACTTTGTCTTTATTGCTAAGAGGAGATGTGTTTCTTACCACAGGCTACCTGTCATGTGTCGGTTATCCTGATGTAAAAACATAGGTGAGACAAGCCACTCTAGTTTTACCATAATGTAAACCAGGCACATTCAGTCCTATGCCCCTGCAGGTAGTGTGCAGGATATGACTACACAGCAAAAGCTGTGCATGCGCTAATTTCAATCCAACTAGCACAGGTAACAATAGCAGTAAAGACATCTCAGTGGAGGCTTCAGTGTGGGTAGTACAAGCCCGGCATGAACCCTGAGCATGTACTGGACTCACTAGCCCATGCTGCATTGTCTTCACTGCCATTGTTAACCTGAATCCAGCTACTGTGGGTAACCCATGCATAGTTTCTACTGTGAAAACAAGCTCACAGACAGAATCTCATATGCCATAGCCTTGAGTTGTTTAGGTCTTTTTCCCCTTCTGAACTCACTTTTTGTTCTTGTCCTCTGACTCTGCATTGTTTCACCCTACTCTGGTGTGATGCTCTGTACCTCAAAATAGCACCCTGGAACCACCATATTTGCCACTGCCATAGAATTGATATGTTTTGCATAAAGTATACCTTGTGAGGTATCATTTTAAAAGTCTGAGTCTGTTGAACATTGATATCCTGTTGGACTATATGTGCTATCATTATGTGTGAAGTTATGAAGTATTGGTGTATGTTACTGAAATATGTTATGAGGTTGGGAACACCCACAACCAGCCTTTCAGTTACAACAAAAGATAGCCATAGATAGCCAGACAGCCAATCCACTGTCCCAAAGACTTCTCAGAGAAGACACTGTGACCCTGAGCCACAAAGAGTTAAGCAACTTGCATGCTAACTTATCCAAATTCAACCTTTAAAGATATATTTAAAAAGTATATAAATGGTAATTAGGATTATTCCTTATAAATAGTTAACAAAACCATGTTAGATAGACTAGAGCTTTGAAATGTAGACTTGTATTGTTAGAGAATTGGAAGAAGGTAGTGATTGTATTGGTCTGTGTTTACTTATATATTGTTAGGGGTTAACAATGTAACCAGATGGTTCCTGTCTGCTACTATATTCTATTGATTCAGAGATCAAAAGGGAATATTAACTTTAGATCAGGGGTTCCCAAACTTGGTTCGTGGCTTGTTCAGGGTAAGCCCCTGGGGTGTCATGAGACACTTTGTTTACCTGAGTGTCCGCAGGTACGGCCGCTCACAGCTCACAGTGGCCGCGGTTTGCAGTTCCTGGCCAATGGGAGCCGCGGGAAATGGTGGCCCAGCCCGTGCCGTTTCCAGCATCTCCCATTGGCTGGGAACTGCAAACCGCAGCCACTGGGAGATGCGAGCAGCCATATCTGCAGAAGCTCAGGTAAACAAAGCATCTCACAGTCCACCAGGGGCTTACCTTGAGCAAGCTGCAAACCAAGTTTGGGAATCCCTGATTTAGATGGAACTGGGGTATAATAATATTTTTGTCTATATTTCTCTGAAGTTTTTAGTAAACTGTCTATGAACTGAAGCTCACCATCTGTACTATGAAACTGACCTAAGAACTTTTTTCATATATAGGTTTAATGATCTTTTAACCTATACTCTTTTCTTTTTGAATAAATCTTAGTTTAGTTAATAAGAATTGGCTTTAAGCGTGTGTTTGGGTAAGATCTGAAATATTCATTGACCTGGGGAGTAATGTGTCCAATCCTTTGGGATTGGTAAAACTTTATATATGATGAACAAGACTTTCAGTAATCCTCATCATATTTGACTTGGCTGCCTGGGTGGGTACCCAGAGCTGAATTGCTTTCAGGGAACTGTGTTTTGGCTTCTGGGTAACCAGTAAGATATTGTAGAAGCTGGTTTGCTGAATTTAAGTATTAGAAATAACCACCAGTTTTGGGGATCGTCTGGCCCATTCTTTGCAGTTTGCCCTCATTGAGCAATCTCAGTGAGGCCCCCTGGGACTCCAGTCACAGGCATGTACGCCATGGGAGCAGACTAACACACGTCACAGCAGAGATTTCTAGCAAGCTGAAAGAAGCTATTAAAAGAGAGACAGTGACATCATCACTTGGTCTCTCTACCCTGACCCCAGCTCAACACCTGGAAGAATATCTGGAGGACAATGACTTTGAATTGGGGAAGTTTAGTCCCAGGCTAGTAGCTGGAAGATAGTTCCAGCCTATGTATTGAGGAACTGTAATCTGCTTGTACCATCTGTCAGGGTGAGAAAAGCTGTTTGATTCAACTCTTGCTTAGACTAAACATTTAGGATTTAGAATGCATGTTCATTTTTTTATTTTCTTAAGGTAACTATCTCTGACCTTTATGCCTACCACTTATAATCATTAAAATATATTTTTTCTGTAGCTAAACAAACTTATTTTAATGTTTTATCCATTTATCCAGTGAGTTTGTCTAAAGTGCTTGGGAAATCTCAGCTCAACTTACAAAGGCTGGTGCATGTCCACTTTCCTATGAAGAAGTGGCAAATTAAGTAATGAGTTTACACTGGCCAGGCTTCTGACCGGCCCAAGATGGTATAGTTCTGGGGTGCAAGTCTGTGGAGCTGGTGGAATTGGCTGGAGCCTCCCTAGTGATGGTTCATGAGTGACTGGGAGATCATTCATGTAACATGATTGGGTGTGTCCCTCCCTGTGAATGGCTATGCAGAGCCAATCAGAGGTTTGTAGCTTGACATCAGCATCCCAGTGTGAAAGGCAGCCAAGATTGGTGGGTTTAGAGGGATCAGTAGTCCCACAGTCGTGGTTGCACCCTGGGGACCCTGTCATACCTGGCTACTTCTCCTTTGTGCAATAACAGTACTGCCAACCCCAAGCATTCAAAATCCATTGCTGGCCCCCAAAAATGAGCTTGATTAAAAAATCATGAGACTTAATAATACATATCTGAGGGGGTGGGAGAAGACAGCCATCTAGTTTATGGGCCTTTATGGTGCACTCACTCCATGTTTTACAAGCTTTCCTCCACAGCCATGAGAGCAAGGCAGGGGGGAAGTAAATTAAAGCCGAGATTCTCTTGCAATCATGCGGTTCCAGCAGTTGTGGCTTTAAGAAAAACACCAAATATGGCAAAACACCTAATAAAATCAAATCACGAGAATTTGCAACACTGATGTAACTCCTGATATTGCAATTGTTCAGGATTCAAATCTAGGACCAGGTCCACTCGCAACTCCAATCTCTTTGAATAACAAAACTGTCGAAGCAGTCTCCAGGTTTTGCTATTTGGATTCTATACTCAACAATTCCTCCAACTCTCACATGGAGGTTTTCAATCAGATTGGCATCACAGTATCTGCCATGGGTCATTTACAACAAATATTGAATCAACGTCATCTCAGCACAACAATCAAGTTCAGGATCTATTCGAGCTGTATCCTCCCCATACTGTTGTACAGCTTCAAAACATGGACACTATGCCACTCAGACTGGGAAAAGCTGGAGGCTTTCCACACAAAGTGCCAACATCATATACTGGGCATAAAGTGGAATGACTTCATTTGTAATGCAGATGTTTATGGTCGCTCCAGTCTACAGACTACTGGGGCCATTGTCTGCAGACAGTGCCTTACGCTTTTCAGACATGTCGCAAGGATGCCACAAGACATTCCAGTGAACGCCATTCTCCTGGTGGCTTGTAACATCTGGGATAAAATTCCACCAATCGAGGTCAGAGGTGGCCCAGAGGCAGACTCCATTACATGCGTTCATCAAGTCTGTTCCGATGTTGGACTCTCGGGCTGTCAAGCCTTTATGGCCGTGCAGGACTGGACCAAATGGCAAACAATCGCTACAGCTGACCGCTCAGCTAAGTGTTGAAGAAGAAGGATTCAAATCTCCCCATAAATACAACACCACTTCCACGAGCAGACTAAGTGCAGGACTGGGCAAGAGCTGATGCAGATTTTTAGACTAGGCAGGATTCAATTTTAATGGATCACTGTCAGTAAATGTCAATTTCAGCTGACACTGAAATCAACAACAAAAAAAATCAATCAATAACAGTTGGCATGGCGGCAGGGAGCCGATGTCACCCACCCTGAGGCAGCACAGGGAGCCCTCAGCAGCCCTGCTGTCACGGAGTGAGTGAGCGGGTCCATCAGAGGGGAGCTGCCGAGTGCTCTCTGTATTGCCTCAGGGCTGCTGACACCTGACCCCTGCAGGGGCAGGCTGCAGACATCTTGGGGCAGAGCAGAGACCACCTCCTCCCCTCTGGGATTGCAAGGAGGAGGAACCTGCAGCAACTGGCCACCCCACTGCTGAATGGCTCCTGCAGCAGTTCCAGGAGCCTTCTGCAGCCCTGCTGTCACAGACCTGTGCTCTCCCGCCCACTTGGAGTGCTGGCGGTCTCTACTGTGCCCTACCAGGACCACAGCCTTCCCCACACCTTGTGCCTGTAGGGAGGGGCTGTCACTGGCCCAGAGCCACAACAGCTGAGCTGCTGGGTGCTCCCTGCATGGCCACAGGGCTGGTGTCATATAATCCCTGCAGGAACAGGTGTGGGGGACACTGTGGTTATCCTGGCCCAACAGAGCAGAGACCCCCAGCCAGGTCTGCTAGGAGGAGGACAAGGCCTCGGCTATGGAGGAAGCCACCCCAGGGCTGACCATTTCCTGTCTGGAGATGACTCACTCACTCCTGGGTGATGAGTGAGTGGCACTAATGATACCCAATCCCTGTGGGCACAAGGTGCAGGGAAAGCTGCAGTCCTGGTCCAGAAGATCCAAGACACACAGCCATTACTGCGAGGAGTCATCTGTTCCAGACACAGATGTAGCCACTCCACCCCTGGGCAGGAGCCCCACAACTTGTGCCTGCAAGGACCCAGTCTCATTGGCCCTGTGGCCATGTAGGGACCTGTAGCAACTCCACAGTCACAGCCCCACTTGCTCATTGACTAGCCAGCAGGGTGGGGCACCCAACCCCAGGCAGGAATTGTTCGGCAGTAAGATATCTTCCCCCAGGGGTGGGGGCTCATCCATCCTCCTCAACCCCGCTCTTAGGGTTACCACCTTTGAAATGCAAAAAAACCACACCCACACCCCACAAGGCAAGCGGGTTGCAACCCCAATACCCAACCACAAGGCAACTCCGCAACACCACCTACCTTCAACAGCCACGTATAGTATCTAGAGAGATAACACAGAGATAAGATTGATAACATCCTTTTTTTACTTAAACTGCAGAAGTGGGAACACTGAAGTGTCTTTAGCTGGACACAGAAATTTTTAACATTAGATATCAGTGTATTGTAGTGATAAAGCCAATCTGTAGAGCCACGTAAAAAAACACCCGGTGAATTAAATTATTTTTCTGGCAAGTCCATTAAAACAACAGCCAGGCCAGTCAAATACCTGCTCCTGGTCTCTGCTCTGTCAGCCCAAGAAAACTGCAGCCTCCCCCATATCCTGTGCCCCTTTAGCTTGGCCCCTTTGGCTCTTCAGGAAGCCCCCTTCAGCTCTGCTGTCAGCACTGCCCTAACTATAACCCTACCTACCTCCCCAATGGTAAAAGAGAGTTTTTAAAATAGGGGGGAAATCTTAAATAAACATTGATAACAATCATCAAAATTGGAAAAAAATAATCAAATGGCGCCAAGTTTACTTCTCTTGCTGTTAGATCAGTGTGCACCTTAAAGTGCAGTTCTATCCTGAACAGTTTAAAAAAAAATGAAAAGGCACTTTCCTACCAACAGGTCTTCTCCCCACATATATTCCAAGTCATGTCTGCTTACTTGAAGGAAGGAAGTACCTTCTACCATCTTTGGTCCTTTTAGCCCTGCAGAGCCAACACATCTAAGACAGAATGACCTTTAGTCGATTTCTTGTCCAATCACAAATTGTTTGCCAATTTCTGATTACAGGCCCAGTCGGATACACCTATACAACCCTATTAAGGGCAATGAGTGTATGCTGTGTATGACAATTGTCATAAATATAAAGGGAAGGGTAAACCCCTTTAAAATGCCTCCTGGCCAGAGGAAAAATCCTCTCACCTGTAAAGGGTTAAGAAGCTAAAGGTAACCTCGCTGGCACCTGACCAAAATGACCAATGAGGAGACAAGATACTTTCAAAAGCTGGGAGGAGGGAGAGAAACAAAAGGTCTGTGTCTGTCTGTATGCTGCTTTTGACGGGGATAGAACAGGAATGGAGTCTTAGAACTTTTAGTAAGTAATCTAGCTAGGTATGTGTTAGATTATGATTTCTTTAAATGGCTGAGAAAAGAACTGTGCTGAATAGAATGACTATTCCTGTCTGTGTGTCTTTTTGTAACTTAAGGTTTTGCCTAGAGGGATTCTCTATGTTTTGAATCTAATTACCCTGTAAGGTATCTACCATCCTGATTTTACAGAGGGGATTTCTTTACTTCTATTAAAAGTCTTCTTGTAAGAAAACTGAATGCTTTTTCATTGTTCTCAGATCCAAGAGTTTGGGTCTGTGGTCACCTATGCAAATTGGTGAGGATTTTTACCAAACCTTTCCCAGGAAGTGGGGTGCAAGGGTTGGGAGGATTTTGGGGGGAAAGACATGTCCAAACTACATTTCCCAGTAAACCCAGTTAGAGTTTGATGGTGGTAGTGGAGATCCAGGGACAAAGGATAAAATTAATTTGTAGCTTGGGGAAGTTTTAACCTAAGCCGGTGAAAGTAAGCTTAGGAGGTTTTCATACAGGTCCCCACATCTGTACCCTAGAGTTCAGAGTGGGGGAAGAACCTTGACAACAATGAAGGCATAAATTGAAGACAACTACATAGTACTGGCGGAACTGGGGGCAGAGTTTGACTTTCATGGCCTCTATTACTAGTGATGAGAAGTAAAAACTCAGCTTGATGTTGAGATCTCAGGTTAAGTTTGCAGGACTGGCAGTTAAAAAAACATCATTTTTACTGGTCAACGGAGCACATTTGCTCTGGAAGCCTTGGAGAGACAAATATGGAACATTAAAATGCCACTTTACAGAGCCACTTTTCAGAGTAGAACTGCACTTTAAAGTCAAATTTGTCAAAACGTCAAGAAAACAATGAAGTACCCCACAGAGTCTGCAAAGCATCAAGGAAAGCCATATGTTGCCATTAAGCAAAATTAGTGGTCACAATCTATCCCCTTTTAGAGTGTGACAGGAGATCATTGAAATCCGTTTTTGCTGTTCAGCACTGACAAACCTTTTTACGAATAGCAGCTTAACCTCCCTGGCTTAGTTTATCAGGGCTCAGGAAGACAGGCACCAAATGAGAGGGAAGGCCCTTTTAGTCTATGACCTTAATGTGATAGCAACTCACTGAAGGAATTTTTCATATTCATTTTCCCCCATACATTAAATAGCAAGCTCTGGTCATTTTAAGTGAATTTTATCTTCCATTGAGATATGGGATGAAATGGAAAAGAAGTATTCCAATGTGTATATATTAAGTATTTTATATTGTCAGCAGAACATAACTGTTATATTAATTTACATGTTGACTAAACCAGTTTAGAATCTTTCAGACTGATGATAGCCGTCCCCCTAGATAGTTCAGACTACTTTCCAAAAGTGCTATATTAAATATACTTTTCAAATGCACAGAGTCAATCATATGAGTATAAAAGCTGGTGATGCTCCTAGTTCACTTGAACAGAGGTAGGCAATATTTTGATTCAGAAAATAACTCAGTTATAGTGGTTTGGTTTTATGAGGAAATAACTGAAAGCACCTGAATAATAGAGCATTTTATACTCTCCCAGTTTCTTTTGCTCAGTTGTGACAGAGTACAGCTAATATAATCTCCATTTCCACTTCAAACAATTCTTGTTCTGCTTCTAGGCAAATAGAAGAATAAAAGTTTTTAAAAACCCTCTAAACACTGGGCTCAGCATTATTTGTATATATACTGTGTGCTTCTGCACAGTAAACCAAAACCCAGTATAAACAAGCTTCATAGAACAGCATGCAATAAACCATCTTGCAGCATGGACCAATATTATAAGCAGTGGATGCCCCTGCCAAGGAACACTTCCTGCATCATGCTATATAATTTTATCTCTGTTTTTGCAGTATTTTCTGTACAATACTTCCAATAGCAAATGTATTTCTTCACTATAACACACATAACCATGGTGACCTGCTGACCATCCTCTCTTCCTTCCCCCTTGGCTAGTGAAAAGAGAAGTAGTCTGGAGGGGAGAAACTGGGGCAGAAAGGCAGCTTCCAGACTAAAAGGTCTAACCCATCTCAGTCACCCTGATCTCTGCAGGAAAGGAGGAAGACTTCCCACTTGGACATGAAACCACAGTAGGAAATGAGAAGTTGGGGTAAATCCCTTATTAGGGATTCCAGCCCCTGTGCAGGAGACTCATCCCCTACATGGAAGAATGAAAAAAGAGACTCTTATTATCACCTCACCATCAGCCTCCTGGGAGATGGGAGCAAGGGGACAACTCTAAAGACCTCTTAACATGTCTTCTGACTGGTGAGCGCGTGCACAAACACACACACACACTTTTCTGAGGCCTCCATTGTCCTCCTGCCACTGACTGAGAAGAGTGAAGGCACTGTAAGGTGCAAGGATGAGAACCACTTCTCATATACACGCACACAAGCAGAACACCTCTCTTGGACTTAAACAGAAGATATCCTCCTGCTGACACACTAGGCTTGGATCCTGTTCTGTCCCTTCCCACACCACCTGGTTTCTTCCCAAAAGCCTCTATAGTTATTTCACTCTGATATCTACAGGGTGGACAGTTACTCACACTCTGACTTTGGGGATCCCTATGTAAGGCATGTGGCCTGAAGCTATAGAAGGTAAGGAGCTTTGGGCTCCTCTCAGTTAGTAAAGAGGAGGCAGAATGGCCATAGAGTTGTCTCATCTACATAAACTATTTAACTAGAATTCCAAATGGGCAGATGCTCCAGAGGGGAAGGAGCTCTCTGCCACCATCTTGATGGTGAATAGGGGAAAGTATGGCTACAGAGAGTTGTATTTGCATAAACTTTCTTCCCATGACACCTTTGGGAGTCACTGTAACTGTACACATATTCAGAATTCATTGGGTAGTGGAACTGAACTGAGAGAGGAAGGAGGGAAGGGTTGTTATGTCATGGCTAGATGTAGATCTGTTGTAGTAAGATAACGCAAGGCTCCTATATGCTATTTGTTCTTGTCTGTTTCATCATTGAGAGGACTCTGACAGGAGACAATACAAAGAGGGCTCTTTGCTGACACTACAGAGGGCAACAATACACCTGTGTATTGTTTACCTCATTACCTCATTTACCTGTGTAAACTATAATGAGGCACCTTCTACCCAGTCACTAAATCACTAATACCTGCGTTAGGTACTGGGTCCTCAGGACAGGACCAGGCAACACATCCCAAGAACCTGGAGACACGCTCACCCAAGTGCACCTCAAGACTTTGGGACTGTTACCACAGACACCATGCGGTAAGTGATGTTTAGCTGAGGGAGAAAGGTGAAGTGAGATGACAAAAGGACATTTGCCTATTGACTGTTCACGCCAGCAGGTGGGGAGCTGAGTTCATGGTCTACTGCCAAAGTTACCATGATAAAATGTTTTATTTATCATTCATATAGCCATATGGTTGTGTTTTCCCAAGTTGATGCTGTGTTCCCTTTTCCCTACTAATGTTTTTTCTTGTTTCCATTCACAAAATCAGGACTGAAGAGTGAAGAAGTGTTTGTCTACTAAGGGAGCCCAGGGCAAGTATTTCATGATCCCAGAAATTCTGAGATGGACCTTAAGTTGGTGATGTTTGTTAGTTTTAAAAGGGACCCCTAGCTTTTTGAACTTGGCCCTTGTTGCAGCAGACCACACCTGACTGAAGGTTATACACACACACATGCTTTGGAAGCAGCATATTTCTAGTATGCTATATGTGTTGGGTGCACTATAACACACTCAGGCCAAGACACTCAGGGTTATTAATTCAGAGCTTTATTTGAACCAAAAGCATTTCCTGAGGTTAACAACTACCATAAAAGCAATCAATAGTAACAGACTGGCAGAAAAAAGATCAGTTTCCTTCTCCTGTGTCATAGGTGGGGTCATTGTGGATTTCTCCTCCAATGCTCTATATTTAATATTTAATAATATTCATTATCCTTCCAATCAACATTAAGCATTATATAGCTTCCAAATAACATCAAACACCTTTACACTACGAGCCATTTCTTTGGTTAATTATTATCAAGCATACCTAACCCATGTATGGTGACCTTGCCATCAATTGGCTACTTATCCCATTTTGGGTTTTCTCTACTATACGTTTCTATTTTCTTCAGTTTCCCTGTTCTTTTCCTTAATGGTACTTGCTTGTTTATCTCAATTTCCCTATTATTCTGGTCATCGCCTTGGGTAGAGACACCCTATTATCGCTTATCTAGAAAGCAATTTACACAACTTCTAGCCTGGTTACCTTTTTGCAGCTTAGTAAACAGAAATTTGCTCTCCTAGAACATAAACAAGTTCATTTAGAAATACTTGTCAAACCTCAAGTCACACTTTGACCTTCAGTAAGCTCATACCTGACCATTATTGCTCCTACCTAATCCATATATTTTAGCTCTCTAATATACTAGACTTATGACATGTCATATTGTGCAATCAACAACAAGGCTTCACATTGTCCAACAGTACATCTTGCCATGCAGTGTGTGAAGTCATCATACAGCACATCTCTCACGATTAACTACACAATACAGGACAAAGTATTGGAATTTAAAGGCAGGACACATCTTATATTATATGGTACCCAGTCTGAAAGGAAGCTGAAAGACATTAATGTGAAACACCAGATACCACATTTTACTGAAAACAGAATTATATCAGGATACAAAATATGGCACCTTTCTAATATGTCATTATAATACCAAGGGGTCCTATCAGCACCCTTCTGTTTGTGATAATAGAAATCATCTCACTTTTCATTACATTAAACACTATAACCGAGTTAAGATTTGGAACATTCGGTGTGAAGGAAATTGCCTGCATACACTGATAACAACTGGGACTTCTATAGCTGTCACCTTTCAACATCTTTTAGAAAAATTTCAGTAATGTAGCCAAAATAAACTAATGAACAGTGCAGCTGAATGGATTCTACACACACCCAGATTCTAATTTGCACACAGTGAACATGTCTAAAGGATTTTTTTTTCTGAACTACTGAAAGCTGTTACTAGTTGACTCAAAATAATAAAAATCTGTACGTTATCTTGATTACATGTTAGAGATAAAAACACTTGAATATTGGGAATTTGCTGTGACAATATGGCTAGTTCCCTTAACTCAGTACTATTCACCATTGCTATAAATCAGATGTTCTATTTGTTTACGTTACTTTTTGCATATAATACCATTGCTGTGCATACGTTTGTTTTAATTCTTTAAAGAACAAATATCTCAGATATTAAACTTTGTAAACATATTGCACGTTGTTTAATGCGTTTCAGCTAAATGCCTTTTTTTTTAAATGTCAGAGCCGTTGCCACTTGAATCCCTGAGTGCACTTTCACAACCTTTTTCTTTTTCCAAAATACATAAGAAGCATAGAGATCCTAGAATTAGAATCTCTGCAGAAGAACATCTTTCATTATTTGATGTTTTGGCTTCCTTTTTATTAAGCACTCAAGGCTCTCTTTCTGCTGGACACGCTAGTCTTTTGCCTTCTTTGTACTCCACTTAGTATGTTTCATTTTTAGTGAATATTGCATTATCTACAGATAGTAGAACTGGTCAAAAAGTGCTGGTGCTGCTGAAAATGACACCTCAACACAAAATAAAGGAAATTCTTGACCATCCTGAGGATTTCTTTTTCCAACAAGCTCTAACCAACAGCACCAAATTGTATTTTAGGTATACATTTGACAGGTGTGGAATTGACATCACCCTGTTGAAGTCCTCTATCAATTTTTAGGGGTACAGTTAGTGTACATTGTTTGGTTAATACACCCTGATTCTTGTAGGTATGGATCACCTCACAAAAGTGAAATGTGTATGGCCCCATATGAGTAGAACGCAGGCCTGCAGAACTGCTAAGTAGCTAGCATCTCCATGCTGCCACCCACCCAAAGCTGTAACCAGCTTGCACTCCACTGCCCCCAATCCGCTGTGGACATGGAACATAGAATCATAGAATCATAGAATATCAGGGTTGGAAGGGACCCCAGAAGGTCATCTAGTCCAACCCCCTGCTCGAAGCAGGACCAATTCCCAGTTAAATCATCCCAGCCAGGGCTTTGTCAAGCCTGACCTTAAAAACCTCTAAGGAAGGAGATTCTACCACCTCCCTAGGTAATGCATTCCAGTGTTTCACCACCCTCTTAGTGAAAAAGTTTTTCCTAATATCCAATCTAAACCTCCCCCATTGCAACTTGAGACCATTACTCCTCGTTCTGTCATCTGCTACCATTGAGAACAGTCTAGAGCCATCCTCTTTGGAACCCCCTTTCAGGTAGTTGAAAGCAGCTATCAAATCCCCCCTCATTCTTCTCTTCTGCAGACTAAACAATCCCAGCTCCCTCAGCCTCTCCTCATAAGTCATGTGCTCTAGACCCCTAATCATTTTTGTTGCCCTTCGCTGGACTCTCTCCAATTTATCCACATCCTTCTTGTAGTGTGGGGCCCAAAACTGGACACAGTACTCCAGATGAGGCCTCACCAGTGTCGAATAGAGGGGAACGATCACGTCCCTCGATCTGCTCGCTATGCCCCTACTTATACATCCCAAAATGCCATTGGCCTTCTTGGCAACAAGGGCACACTGCTGACTCATATCCAGCTTCTCGTCCACTGTCACCCCTAGGTCCTTTTCCACAGAACTGCTGCCTAGCCATTCGGTCCCTAGTCTGTAGCGGTGCATTGGATTCTTCCATCCTAAGTGTAGGACCCTGCACTTATCCTTATTGAACCTCATCAGATTTCTTTTGGCCCAATCCTCCAATTTGTCTAGGTCCTTCTGTATCCTATCCCTCCCCTCCAGCGTATCTACCACTCCTCCCAGTTTAGTATCATCCGCAAATTTGCTGAGAGTGCAATCCACACCATCCTCCAGATCATTTATGAAGATATTGAACAAAACCGGCCCCAGGACCGACCCCTGGGGCACTCCACTTGACACCGGCTGCCAACTAGACATGGAGCCATTGATCACTACCCGTTGAGCCCGACAATCTAGCCAGCTTTCTACCCACCTTATAGTGCATTCATCCAGCCCATACTTCCTTAACTTGCTGACAAGAATACTGTGGGAGACCGTGTCAAAAGCTTTGCTAAAGTCAAGAAACAATACATCCACTGCTTTCCCTTCATCCACAGAACCAGTAATCTCATCATAAAAGGAACATGGGAAGTCCCACCTCAAGGGGTCTGACAGACAGCAGCCCCATGGCTTCTGACTGGCTCCCCACCCAATACAAACCTAAGGTGCATTCCAGAAAGTGTCCGGGTGACAGTGTGGATTCTCTGCAGTTGCCATGACCATTCCTTGTTCCTGAACTCCTGGCTTCAACCTCGGCTTAATTTAGACCTCGCCTTCTGACTCAGACCCTGAAATGCAACTGAGACTCTGATCCTTGGTATTGACCCTGGCCTGGAACCTGACTATGCCCTCTTCCACTACTCCCTCCCTCAGATTTGCCCCTGTTCTGATCCTTTGTCCTGGCTGCCTGTGTTGGGATCCTGACAAGATGGTACATCAGGCTCCACACTGATTCAATACTTGGTCTCTAGTGAGACTGCCAACAAGGGTGCTAAACTGTAGTAGTGATTTTTGGACTGCAAAGCCCTGTCCTGTAGAAACAGGACTGAGATCATCATTTCATTTCACATTGGTCTGATGTGCATCGGTTGTGAATGAATGATCCAAAGATGTAAAGCTCTGTAGCCCACTATCAGTTACCTGCATCATCTAGTCCCTATTACATGACAGTGTGCCTTTTCAATGTAAAGATTTAGGCCCCAGTACTGCAAACATGCACATGAATAATTTTATCATCTGAGCAGGCCTATTGATGTCATTGGAACTGCTGAGAGTAAAGTTGTGCACTTTCTTATGAAAGATTGCCCCTTAAATCATTTGGCTGAGTCAAATTGTGATTCCATTGAAATCAAAAGAAGTTTTGCCAATGACTTCAGTGGGACCAGAATTTGCCCCAGTGTACACACTTTGTGTACTAAAGTGCTATAGTTATTAGTAGGGCCATAAAAAGAGCATATAGCTGTAAAATTTCCACTTCATAGTCAAGATTATATTATCACATTAGAAAGACATTTTAGTCAACATTACGTTATCACCTTAGAAATATAGTTAACACCAATGGGCCACATTCATTCCTGGTGTGACTTCACTGACATCAAGTTAGTTTCTGCAATGTGACTAGGAACCCAAATAACCCTAGTGGCAAGGAGTACCAGCTGTGGCTGGCCAGAGGATTATGCCTAATCCTCTCAGACACTGAGCCGGTCTCTGTGAACAACTCCCATTGCACAGAGACTTATTCAAGGTCACCATACTGATTTTGATAGCCCTGTACGGTAATGTCATTAGCTACCTAAGATATCACCTCTCCTATGATGATGACTTCACATGACAACTTTGCTCCCCTGGAAAAAAAGATATCTGTACATAACCAGGGGAAGACTCGGCTGCTGGAGACATAGCTTTCACAAGAGTGGGACAACACTAGTGAACTCATTCTGAGATGGAATAAGAATGATCCCCACTTCTGCCACATAGAGAATTGTATGTTCAACTTAGCTTTTCTGCAATAAACTTTCTCACTGATATCAGCTCCTTACTTTAGTGTGTGTGACTATATATAAACAACTGTAAGTTTGTTGGTCACATGGATGATGTTCAAATGTTTTTGTGATGAGCAACCTTCGAAAACAAATCAATGGAGTTAGAACAAGGCTGATTTCTGGCCCTTTGTCTTGTTGTAAGTCATGTATGAAAACAATACATTTTTAAAAAGTGTCTAGCTACAATGTACTAAACTTTGCACTGGCTCATACTCCTCGAACATCATTGATATGAACAGGCCAAATTAATTGCTCTCATGGGATACAAGACTGTGCAGAATTTGGCTCTGAATGTTTCCTTTCCTCTGCTGGATTCTAAAGCAAAAGCCTGGATGGAAAAATCAGAAATGATCCACTGATTTCCTCAGCTGCTGCCTACATTAAATACAACTTTTTGATCAATTTAATAATTTGTTATACTCTACCTTCCAAGCTCTTCCTTAAGAAAAGGGCATGTGAAAATTCATGGACAATAAAGATGTGCTGAGTTCAGTTTTTCTTTTATGTTAGAAGAATTATTAGTCTTCTGCAATATAAATTACAACCAGACTGAGTTTTTAATTTAAA
This sequence comes from Natator depressus, assembly GCF_965152275.1. Taxonomy (NCBI): domain Eukaryota; kingdom Metazoa; phylum Chordata; order Testudines; family Cheloniidae; genus Natator; species Natator depressus. The sequence continues at coordinate 280,753,260 of NC_134234.1, forward strand.
AAGAAATTGCAAATGGAAAAGTCCTGGTATTGCTCTGTTCCAGAGTTCCTCTGATATGGGGTTTAAATGAGAAAGAAAATTTGATAAAGATCATAATCTCTGACCTGGCTGCACTAAAGATTTCATTTTTATTTTAGATTTGTGATGCTCTCTGAGTTTGTTTGGCTTTGGCAATAACAAACAGAACACATTAACCACATGGAAATTCTCATCTTTTTGATGAACTAAACATATTCTTCTTGATTCCTTTTCTCGCATCATTGACAATAGGCTTTGGTGTCCAACTGTGATAATGTCCTGTGTTCAGAACATACACTTCTCTGTATGAATCTAACAGCCAATTGACATCTTGATGGCTTTCTTGTCCTCCATAAGGGTATAAACAAACACAAGCATATGCAGCTAATGCTTAACTGAAGACGAAAAACTTGTTCTGACTAGCTGTGTCTTAATACACCTGTTAAGCTTAACACATATGTCAGGCACCATCTGTTGAAAAGTTCCTCCTTCCCCTCCTCTCCCCCCATGCTTTAAATAAGGCACACAAATAAAATGTTAAGATGCTCAAATATTTCAGAGGTAAAGAAATTCATTCTAATGGCTACCCATCAAGAGCTGGGATTTTAACATAAAAACCACATCAGAACAGAATGAGATTTAAATCAATGGATTGTTCTGCTTAATAGCTGTTCACATTATTCACACAACACTTCAATGAATTCACATTACCTTATTAGGGGTGACCTATGAGTTATGTGACCATACATTAATTGCTTTAAAATATTGTGGTTAAATAATGCATCTGGAGTTATTAACAACTGCAATGAAGATTGTTTTAAAAAAAGTTGTCTTCAAATCTGTTTGATGCAGTGATTGTCATACGTACACTGTTTAACTGTGGGTAAATTTGGAAGCCTCTTGCCAAATTTAAAATACTTCTTTTATATTTGTTCAACTACCTTGCTGCTTAGGTAATCTACATATATAATGCCTATATCCTCTATTGTTGACATTCTTTCCTAAAGTGTGATTTATATTGACATATATATCTCTAATGCAACCACCATTGTCTCAGAGCTCTGTTTTGAATAAATCTGGATGAATTTGAATTGAGTGGTCTATTTCAAAACTGTGGTGATCTGTCTAGGTCAGAGGTGGGCAAACTACGGCCTGTGGGCTACATCCAGCCTGCGAAACTCATCCTGCCCGGCCCTTGAGCTCCCGGCCGGGGAGGCTAGCCCCCCGCCCCTCCCCTGCTGTTCCCCTTCTCCCACAGCCATGCTGCCGCACGGGCACCGCTCTGGCCCACCGCTCCTGTCGGGCAATGCAGTGGGGGGTCTGGCTCCAGCATGGTAAGGGGGTGGGAGCGGGGGGGGGGGTGTTGGATAAGGGGCAGGGGGTCCCAAGGGGCAGTCAGGGGACAGGGAGCAGGGGAGGTTGGATGGGGTGGAGGTTCTGGGGGGGGGCAGTCAGGAGATGGAGAACAGGGAGGGTTGGATAGGCATGGGAGTCCCAGGGGGCCTGTCAGGGGGCGGGGGTGTAGATAGGGGTCATAGCAGTCGGGGACAGGGAGCAGGGGGCAGGGGTTGGATAGGTGGTAGGGTCCCGGGGGGGCAGTTAGGGGTGGAGGGTCCTTGGAGGGGGTGGTCGGGGTCAAGGAGCAGGGGGGTTGGATAGGTTGGGGGTTCTAAGGGGGGCAGGAAGTGGGAGGGGGTGGATAGGGGCCAGGGGCCAGGCTGTTTGGGGAGGCACAGCCCTCCCTACCCAGCCCTCCATACAGTTGTGCAACCCTGATGTGGCCCTGGGCTCCGGCAGGTGCGCCCCGAGGAGCTCAAGCCGCAAGACCACCCCTTCGCCGCTGGGCAGAAGCCCCTACCCCACCACCCTGCTGCAAGGCAGAGGTCCCAAGCTCCCCCGCCCCGCCCAGTCTGGTAGGTGGAGAACGGGGAAGGACTGTGGGGGGCTCCATGAGCTGCACTTTAATGGTAAAAGAGCCACATGTGACTCGTGAGCCACCGTTTGGCCACCACCGTACTATACACTGAAATGTAAGTACAATATTTTTATTCCAATTGATTTATTTTACAATTGTATGGTAAAAAAGAGAAAGTAAGCAATTTTTCGGATATAGTGTGCTCTGACCCTTTTGTATTTTTATGTCTGATTTTGTAAACAAGTAGTTTTTAAGTGAGGTGAAACTTGCAGGGTACGCAAGACAAACCAGACTCCTGAAAGGGGTACAGTAGTCTGGAAAGGTTGAGAGCCACTACTTTAGATGGTATTAAAGATAGTAATAACTGTACTTTTGAGGGAAAAGAGGAAATTAGTTGAGATGGGCTGGAGCTCTTTTTGCTGTTGTTGTTGTTAAAGTCCAATGTTGTTTCCTTGAAAACACAACAAAACAAACACACAAAAGGCGGGAGAAAAGAACAGCAACAAATAGAAAGTCCCACTTCTATCTCTGGGGCTGATGTTCATTTGCAACCTTGCTGAAGGAGAAGCACAGACCCAGCACCTAGATTTATTAACCACTTTTAGACCTGGCAAATGTGCACCAGCATGGGGCTGTTTAAAGCAATATTTTTGCTGACTCTCTAATCACAGGTTCTTAGCAGCAACCAAAATTTAACATCCCAGGGAATGATCTGGAATTAGCTAGAGCCAGTGGATGGGGCAGCAGCATCTGATTCCTGTCTCTGGCCCGGTCAGGATGATGAAAGTCAAACAGTGTTGTGGTGAAGCTCGCTCCTTTCAGCCCATCCATTTCCCAGTTGCTTTTATTTCCCCCAATCTTTTATTAAGACACAAAAGGGAGTGATAGGCAGATAAGCACGACTCCTAATTATTTTAGTGCTTAATTTCCAAAACACCATCTTTGGGTTGTGTCAATAAACCTTTTGTGTTTGGACAAATACAAGTTTTCAGTTTCCCTTTTATACTTTGTTCTAAACAATTTTATGTAGCAGTCTGAGTTGGACTTTTGTTACCTTGAACACATTAGTACATCCACAATGCTACCTAATGGAATCCACTGCTCCAGGTTAGGCACCCAGGTTTCCTATATAGTGCCTGGGAAGAGTTACACCCCTAAGAATGGGATCCAATAGGAAATCCTGAGGAGAGGGGCAGAGGGAATTAGGTGCCTAACTCTGGGCTGGATGGACGTGCCTATCTCCATTTGGGATTCACAGCTATGATCATGCTCCTGGAGTTAGGTGCCTAAACCCTTTCTCATTAAACAAAAAACAGAGGTGGTACCCCATGGTTAAATGGGGCTAAATCCCTGCCTCCAATTATGCAGCCGGGGGATTTGATCCTGCGTTGCCTGCATCCTGAGGGAGTGCACTAACCTCTATATAACTAACCAGGTTATAGCAGGTGCCACTTTGGGCCCAATCTACCAGATGTAGCCCCACAGGCAAGACTGGATCCCACCAAGGCTCAAGTGTGTGATAGACAGCATACATCAGGACTTGGGTAACTGTCTGCATGTATTCTGGCAGATTTTTAGGGGCCTAGGGAAATTTACCAGTGGAGATATAGGTACCTAGGGAATTTAGGCACCTACAAGTTTAGGCAGCAACTAAGTGGGGCTTTTGAAGATCTAAATTTTGGACTTAAGCACCTAAAGTGGCAGTCAGGCACCTAAATCCCTTTGTGCATCTAGCACTAGGTGCCCAAATATGTATGCAAGGGTCTAATTTTATGCACCCACATTTGAAAATATTGCCCTTATGCTTTAAATTCTTTGTACTTCAGTATCCCTATCTGTATGATAGCAGTAGTAATATTTATACACCTGTGAACTTTGTTGGTGAAATCAGACAGGAAGCATTTAAAATAAAATCTACCAAGGAAGATACAAGTATGATCAAATTATTGTGTGTGAAGTGACTTTTTTATTATAAGTATTATGCAAATGTATACAAAAATTGAATGAGGGTCCCTAGTTCCCAGCAAGCTGCCAATGCTGATGAGTGTTACAGAATTTGGTCACGTCCGGTTTTTTCTTTTGTTTGTTTGTTTTTTAATTCTTATCCAAATTGAACCTTCAAATCATTTGAGGTAAACCCTGCAATTACAGCAACCTAATTAAAGGCAATTGAATATCATGGATTTATGTCTCTCAGCTTTGCATGCTGCTAAGAGTAGAGAGGAGTGACACATACCCCTCTCTGAACCCTAATCAAGCCTAAGCTTATTTTAACATATAAAATATCTTCTGCAAACTGATAAGAAAAATGAATGAATACTTAGTTTGACTACAGATATATCATTGATGGGATGGACTTTATCATCACTCACAAGGATCAATCAGTAGGTTACATGATTAAAAACAGCTAAAAGAAACAGCACATCAATTCAAGAAATGCAAATCGGCATAAGAGAATAGACTAGAACAGTATCCAATAATAAATCACTGCTGTAACCATGAAGAATAAATTTCAGTATTTCATGTTTAACTATCAAAGCTCTGATGGAGTTGATACTAGACACCAAATATGTTTCAAGGTTACAATTTAATGATGACTGTGACATTGCACCTCATAAGACTGTATGGAAATATGCTTATGAATGTATATAGGACATAACTGGAATGTTTTATGCTACATATGCCATGTAATATATCTATGTAAAGGTTATGATCTGCTGAATATATTCATCCTATTGTATGAATGTGTCATTATTGTATTTGAAGTTATGAATATTGGATGTATACTTGGTTGATTTTAAATAGCCTTAGTAAGGCATTTGGTCAGTGTCTTAAGAAAGGAATTTGCAAGTTAAGTGCCCAATCAAGGAGCACTTAACAGACAATGGATCTTGGAAGGCTCCAATCCACATAAGAAGTCTACATGAGGATGTTCAAGGTGGCATGTGAACCATGGCTGCTACCTGTAAGTTCTGAGTCATGCATGGACATTGGACTTTACCCATGTGACTCCAAAGCTCCGTCTTGTAGCTGGAATTCTAACAGGGGAAGGGAGGGGTATCCACCCACAAGAGAAAGTCTATATTAACCCTTGGGAGACCCCCCCCATTTTGTCTTCAGCTGGCTCAAGAGATAGTCTCTCCACCCCCAAGGATACCTGAAAGAAACGGGAACAAAGGAAAGTAACTATAGGGGGTGTGAGTGATTTCTGGACCCAGACTAGAAGGAAACTAGTCTGTAAAAGGACACTTACGGGAACTCCTCTGAGGGTAAGGTTTTATCTGTATTCAGTTTTCTTACTGTATTAGGCATAGACTTGTAGGGTTTATTTTAATTTACTTGGTAATTCACTTTGTTCTGTCTGTTACTACTTGGAACCACTTCAATCCTACTTTCTGTATTTAATAAAATCACCTTTTACTTATTAATTAACCCAGAGTATGTATTAATACCTGGGGGGGGGGGTCAAACAGCTGTGCATCTCTATCAGTGTTATAGAGGGAGAACAATTTATGAGTGTGCCCTGTATAAGCTTTATACAGGGTAAAACGGATTAATTTTGGGTTTGGACCCCATTGGGAGTTGAGCATCTGAGTGTTAAAGACAGAAACACTTCTTGAGCTGCTTTCAGTTTAAGCCTACAGTTGTTAGGGGATGTGGCTCAGAACTGGGTCTGGGTTTGCAGCAGGCTAGCAGGTCTGGCTCAAACCAGGCAGGGCCCTGAAGTCCCAAGCTGCCAGGGCAAAAAAGCAGGGGCAGAAGTAGTCTTGGCACATCAGTTGGCAGGCCCCAGGGGGTTTCTGTGATCCACCCCATCACAATGGTTACAATTAAATATGCTATTCCCATGTAGTGTTGGTGCTTCCCCTACCAAAGACCTCTTACTCTAACCAGGAGCAGGAAACTATTTTAACCCTAACCATACCAAAAGTCAGTTAATCCATGTAAGTACTTTGATGGTTCCCTTCACCATGGAATCTATGAGGGCTTTTAAAAATTCCTGGGAGAAACCAGAGGTGTAGAGATTTTAATATTTTGTGAACATCTAAATGTTCAAAAACTGAAGTACAATTATGAAGGAGTTACCAAATTTAAAATTTACTCAGAACGAGATTCCCCTTCTAAAAAAAAAAATAAGGACACTTGTTGAATGAAAAATATTTGATATTCAACTTGGCAGTGTCCTTTTAATTAATCCCTGATGGTAATGTTTAAATGTAGGGCTTGTCTTCACTGCAGAGTTAACCCAGTGTCTTACTCACGTTTTCTCTAACCTGGTTCCAATCCACATACAAAAACCTCCCACCCTAGTGTGGTGGTGCTTTACACCCACACTTGCTGGCTGATCTGGGGATACAGACTAAAGCCTGAGTGCTGTTTATAATTTAGCTGGTAACTAGGCTGCCTTGTAGTGCAGACGCAGGCCTAAGCCACTCAAATGCTGGTAGTTCTCCCATGCCTTTCCACAGTTCTTCTTGGCTGGATTTTCTTGCCATCTACCTACTCCCTACTTCTGCACCAGAAGTCCCCTACCAGTCCACATATACTAGTTTGTCACTTAAAGCCTGCAGTGCACATGGCTCATTGTAGCTGCAACGCTTCTTCAGCACTTGAAAGATGAGCTAGCACCCAGAAAACAGTCCTCTCAACTTGCTGCTTTGGCCAGAGGATGACATTCAGGTTTTGGTGGACCTCTGGCATGAGAACAGTTAGAGACAGGATTTGGGGATATTGACCAGGAATTCACCAGGTGGGTCCTCAGTGCAGGGAGAAAATTAAATCCCTGAAGAATATGCGCTGGAAGAACAAAGAGCATAACTCTCAGTCTAGCAACTGCCCAAGAATGTTACTATTCTACAAAGAGCTGCACCAGGTGCTCAGCCCTGTTTCATGCTGGATGGCTGAAGTTTCTGAGCAATCAGAAGTCAGATGTGCAGATCCCAGAGGAGTTGGAGCAGACACCAGGAACTCTGGAAACAGAAGGCACAGAGCAGACATCAACTGCCTCCGGGCACAGCCAGACCAGAGTCCCAGGAATTCTCCAGACAAAAGAACAGATGAGGAAGGGTGTGGTAGAGGAACCAGCTGGGTAAGATGAAAGCCACCATGTTTGTGGTTGTTACTTCCTTTTAACCTGAGAAGCTAGCCAGAAATTCAAGGTCTAGTAGGTTTAAGAGGAGAAACTGCTGATAGTCAAGTATTTCTTTGCTGCATTATTCACAGATAATGTACACAGTTCTGTGTCTGAACACAGAAGGGATCAAACAGCAGGACAGAACTTCTTTTGTTCAAAGCACCAAGAACACTCTCTTCAGTCTTATTTGTGTTCCAAAAACCTCTCCCGGGGTTTCTTCCAGGGTCAGCCACCATGCTGTCAGCTGCTCCTTCAGGATGTCTTTCCCAGTTTTTTGTCTGTTCTGCCTCCCCAGCATACACCCAATACAATGCTCAGCAAAGGCTCTTGGATTCCTTCCCATACACCTTTTTGTCTTAAGTGGTATCAGGAGAATGGATCATAGGGGGTCATGCCTAGTGATCCAAGTCCAAATGCAAGAGCCCAAAGTTAGAGTCAGAGCCAGGGACTGGAGCCAAAAGTCATAACCATAATCAGATACCAAATGCCAGAGCAGAGTGTTGAGACAGAGTCAGAGCCAGGAATCAGAGCCAAGAGTCAGAACCAAATTACCTGGAGTTAGGGGAAGGCAGGATCAAATCTGGGACAGGACAGGACAGGACAGGACAGGACAGGACCAAGGCTGGATGCAAGGCATGGTCTAGGCAGGAGCAGAGCTTGCAGTGAGGGTGAGCACAGGAAGGCAGAGAATCCACAGGCATGTGGTTTGAAAAGCCACTGACCCTCTGCAACTGCTGGGCTTAAGAGCAAGCCACCTGACTGCCTTAGCCAATCAGGTGGTACTGCTATGGCCCAGCTGCACTCATTGGCTGCCTGACAACTGGGCAGACACAGCTGCAGTCCCTCATTCCTGACAGATGGGGGTTGATCCTTAGTTACATTAATTGAAGAATGAAGTCACACCTATCAATCTCAATGAGGTTTTATTTCTGTAAAGCTGTATTTCTCACTTGTATTGTTTTCTTGGCACTTTAGTGGTTTCATTAGCACAGTACTTTGTAATTGCTTTGCACTTTCATGTTTGCATTTGCTTTATATTGTGGTAGCTGGAGTGTGTGCTGTGTTGTTATTAATGTAAGAAATGGTTTTGCTGTTCAGTCCCTGGGTATAGGAGGGCTTGGGCAATAAAGAGACAGGAACTTCAAAGCAAATATTTTAATTTAATACATAAATTTGATTATCTCACAGGGCAATTGACACAGCGTACTCATATATCATGCTCAGATTATTCTGGCACCCGTCTCCCCTCCAGGCCAACGATGTCGGAACATGAGACGTCAATGCATGGTTTTCCCCCTTATTTCCATCTCTGTCCTGGAACCAGTACCAGATATCAGAGGTTCACTTTGGGGTTGTTTATACTGGGCTTGTAAGGATCTAGTCCTAGTCAAAGTACTCCCACTTTGCCTCATATGTTGCGCAGTGCACTGCATGCCCTGATACTACGAATGTCATTACACACACTGGCATCCAAATTGTTTTGTGGCAGCACCATCTTGCCTTCTCTCATTAAAGGCACATTCCATCACCATCCTGCAGCTACTCAGTGGGTAAATAAACCTTCCTCTGCAAGATGCTCTCATATCAGGATAGCAGATCATGATAAAAGTGTGCTCCAGCCTAATTTTTAGGCCTGAACCATATCCAGGCTCACCCGCTCCAAGCCCAAGAGCGTAGAGTAGCCTTCTGATCCAATCTCAACCAGTCACCCTGAACCTGAGCCAGCACTGTCACCACCATCTGTCCATTGGGTTGACACAGCAACGGCCACATGCACTAGCAGATGTGTGGCCTATCCCTGCTGTCCTCCACTCCCTGCTGTGCAGTGTGTACTCTGCACAGTGAGAGGCACTGCGACTCGTCCGCCCAATTGTTCTGCACACACACAGTGCTGCGAAGTGATGGCAGCTGGCAAGAGAGGGACACTCACACCCCGCCCATGGGCAGGAGGAGGAGATCCACCCAAACTGAGCCCAAGAGGGTCTGGTTCTGTTCCCACTGGACCTGACACTTGTAGCAGGATCACTATACATACAGACATGAGTACAGTTCTGCCATCAGATTCATAGTAGAGATGGTGAGCTTTGTAGTTGCAAAGTATGCTTTCCAAAATAGTCCATAGGTTATAGTCCAATGTTTATATGCAGGGTGATTTCAGATTAGGACTGGAGATCTCAATCTTGGTTTTAAGCTTCATCTGCATGAATCATCAAGCACATCTGAAATAAAAAGGATCAGGACCCAAACCCTTTTTTATACAGTCTCAGGCCTTCTTTGACAGCTTGGAGTGCTTTGGCGAACAATAGGCAAACCTGGGGATTTTGAAGTAGACCTATTTCCTACACATCACTGGTAATTAGCTACACAGATTAAGGTAAGGCACTTGCTGTTTTTCTACCATTCGCTGATGATTTGCTATACATTTCAAAGAGAGATGAATTCAGTGATGTTACTATGTTTACAGGTCATCTAAATGATAAATGGCCTTTTGATCTCTGAATCAATAGCTATAGTGACAGACAGGAACTGTCTGTTTACATGGCTAACATTCTACAAGATATAAATATACTCATACAATTAGTATCACCTCCAATTCTCTAACAATACAGGTTTTCATTTCAAAGTTCTAGCCTATCTAGCATGGAGTGGCCCTAATTACCATTCACATACTTTTCTATCATGTCTCTAAAGGTTGAATCTGGGTTATTTATCCTTTCTACCCATGCATCACACTTTGTACAAGATTTGTTGCAATTATATAACAGTGGTAGCAACAATGGTTTGTGTGGTCATTCTTTAATCAGATAATGTCACAGACATATCTTCATATCCAAATCAGGGACACTGGGTGTTCAGCATAATCTTCCACATCTTATCTGTATGTTCCAGGGTTCAGCTACTGTAAGGCTCACTATGCCAGGATATGATGGATCTGTATTGGCTCCTGTCCCCTTTTGGACTAATCTCTTGGTGAACTATGTCTAGAAGTCTCACACCCTTGCATTTGTTGTGGAAGAAATTTGTATCAGGAGGGCTGGATGACTATCAGAATTCTCTGGCAAGGAATAATTTAGAAAATTAGTTCCTTTTTGACACAGTGATGCTCCCTGAGCAGCTATAGGTAATATAACTACCTCCTGTTAACTCTGTAAATTGTTAAGGGAATAAATACATAATGATTATCAGGTTAAAGGGGGGGGGAAATCTCTTCTAAGTGACACTGTTATATTTTTATAAACCAAAGCTAGCTGAACCATCCTTGGTATTTTCCCAGGATCTGTTTAAAATAAAAATGCATTTTTACAACACATTTACTATGCATTCCTTCCAAGTTATAATCCTCTAGACTCTTATGATTAATCTGACAGATGTGTATTAATCATGGTGACATCTCTTCCTTCAACATGCATGGAATCTGTGTACTAATATTAGATGCAAAGTATCTTCAGTGTTGGGAAACTAGCTCATTAGAAAAATGTTTCTTCAGCCCGTTCCTGACATAAACAATGGCATCAGATCATAGTTTGCAATTTAAAAAATCCTCAATAAATTCCAGTATCTATATACTAAGTTAAAAATTATTGCCAATTCATCTGCATTACAGAATAACCAAGCTAATTATACAGAACATTGGCTGGAACATGTCTGTAAAGGTCTATCACAAAAAGGGGATTTTAACCTTCCTATTCTCAATTAAAAGAGAAAAAGTCCCAAGAAATAAGAGGGGGGGAAATCATTTTTAAAATAGTTGCCAATTTAAATGTGTATATATAGAGAGAGTAAGTAGTATACAACATGCTACAGAAAGTAAAGTTTTTCTATCCAGTTCTTTGGCCTTTGAGGAATTATTATAATAATCTTATTACAAGTATCCATTGAAATCAATACGTTCTGCCTAAACAAGGATGGTACAATATGGCCTGTAGCAAATTGCCCAAGTACCAACTATAATTATGCAGATTATATACAAATGGCACAAATCCTTCAGGAGTAACTTTGCAATTGGCAAGTAATGGAGCATATTTGCACTTTGGGAATTCAGAATTTGGCATTGATAACAGCAATTTGCCATCTTTTGATGAACACAATTCTGCAATCAACGCATAAGGTTTCCCTGAGTCACACACAGTGTTAGATGCTATCACATAGGATATCAGTCATTTCACTAAGCACCCCAGAAGCTTAAAAAAAATGTTCGCAGCAAGAGCGGAAATTTCTTGATCATCATAACCTTGAGTCATACCAGATTATGATGGAAAAAACATTCAGGACACTTTTGCAACATTTAAAGTTTTCTTTCTTGGTTTGAAGAAAATGAAAGAAACTAAATTCTGAAGACAAACAGTTCTGAGCAATGCTGCTGCAGTGCTTCTGGTTAAAAATATCTCAGTTCACACATTCCTTGCAATTGTTACTCTTCTTCTAACCTTTTATTCCTCTGAACAGGTCTTCATATAGGTCTCTGGCAGCAGATCTTCTTATTCCTACCTCTCTACTTTAATGGCCACATCAACTCAGCACCCCAAACATTAGTGACCTTATCCTAATTCCACCCCATAGGCAAGAAAATTCTACCTCCATTTTCCAGGTGGGAAACTGAAGAGATTAGGGACTTGCCCAATGTCACACGAAGTCTGTAGCAAAGCTTGGAACTGGACCCAAGTGTTCAGAGTCCCAGGACTTGAGAATCTCCATTGCCCTGCCTCTTGTGTAGTCATTACACCAGTGCAAAATGGGTGTCAAATGCTACCAAGTCTGAATGGTGCCAATGTACACACACTGCACTGACATAAGTAGCTACACCGAGCTCTGGGCAATAGAAAATCAGGTCCCTACTCTAGTGCCTTAACTAGTGCCTTCATTGGCTCTGTCATTCACTAGGAATCCTCTTCAGTGCTGGGAGGAGAGAGAGATTCACTATGGCCTTGTCTATATTAAAGAAATTCACACCAGTGTAACTACATCAGTGTAGTTGCAGAGGGGCAAACCCTAATGTACATGAGCAGCACCTGTGAAAAGCAAGGCTTACACCAGTGCAGCTTACTCTGGTAAGTGACCATATTAAACAGTACCAGTATAAGACCCATTTAGTCCTGGTGCAACACAGCTACATCCTTGTTACTAGAGATTCGCACAACAATATAGTTACACTAGTGTGAATTTCCTTAATATAGCTGGTGCCTGAGAAATAACAAAAAGAGCTCGTTCATTCTTCCTCCCTCTAATCACCAGAACTTTTCAAGAAAGCAACTTACCAAACTCAAACTATGAGCAAAAATACAACTATGCATCCTCATGTACAAGTGAACAGTAAGGGTCCTATTTGTTAAAAATGCAAAACATATACACAGTCCAGTGCAAAATAACCCCCCATACAAATGTAGTGTGTGGAAAAACAATCAGATTGTGCATCACACTGCCGGGTTGAATTACTTCTTAAAACCATCAAACTGCATAGCTGGAATTCAACAGGCTCATCACAAAATGAATGTGCAGACTTCAAGACTATATTTAAAATAATTACCTCTTTTTAGACTATAACAATGGATTATTCCTGTGTTCTCTTGCAGAGTTATACACAGCTGTAGACAGAAGTATAAAAGACGGAGACAATCATAGATCTTACCTGCATCATATCCTTGTTT